>NW_027466941.1:1722500-2059045 GCF_046128005.1 Genypterus blacodes | reverse complement strand
GAAAGTTGGACTCCAAGTACATTCAGTAAGGAAACTGATGCGTAAGAGGGGATGCCAGCCAGGCGTGGCTTGTGTCTGAATATCCAATGTGGGAATGCGTGGGGTGTATGTATATAATAGAGTCTTTCCACCTGATAAACAGAGATATCACACTGATGATTACAGCAGAGGACGACTGAGAGCCTGAGAGGACTCGCCGGGTTCGGATCGGACCTCAAACTTTTTTCTCTCTCCTTCCTTCGGTCCGTTTCTGATTGAACACTCGTATAGAGTCTGACAGTGACACAATGGCAGAGGTTGGAACTTTCCTGGGGACGATCGACCTGGATTTACAAACCTTCCCTTCGCTCGGGAACGTGCCGTTACCGGAGTCGCCGGTGGGCTTGACTGAGCGTCTGGGGCAGATCGAGGGGCGGCTGCAGCGGGGGTCGCCGACGGATTTCGGGCACCTGAAGGGGATCCTGAGGCGGCGGCAGCTGTACTGCAGGAGCGGCTTCCAGCTGGAGATCTTCCCCAACGGCACCGTGCACGGGACAAGACAGGACCACAGCAGATTCGGTGAGACTCGATTTCGATTACCGATCTACTCTGAGGAGACATGTTGAACAGTTTAAAGCTCTTTAGGATGGATTTTCAAATAGGTATAATCTCTACTTTCATGCATAATAAGCAAAAAATAGTTTCCATTCCTTCAGCCTGAGTGAAAACAGAAAGAAGCGAGGTTAATGATGAGACTTTACCATGCCTCCCCCTGGTGATTAGTCGCCCGGGGGGAACTGTGTGTGTGTGTGTTTGTGCGTCACTGTCACCTGGTTGCACACACACACACACACACACACAGCAGCGTGTGGGGCGCAGGTGTCGCTCCTCCGCCTCAAAAACAAGCGCACCGCCGCAGCCCCGATGACACCGCCGTTAAGTGTCAATGGAGCGAGGTGCGGCCCGCAGGAGGACGATAAACAAATGAGGTCAGAGGGCAGATACGCACATGTCTCGCGCCTCATATCCATGCAGTCATCTCGCAGGTGCAGGGCCTGGAAAGAGGCGAATAGCTCTAAATTAAAGCATGACCACTGCGGAATTCAGGGAAGGTTTAACACTCCGGTCTCTGTCAGCCAAAACAAGCCGGTTTACAGAGATGGGTGGTCCCTGTGTTTGTCTCTGGCTTCACTTAAGGTTTTACCCCGAAAAAAATGCGAGGTCTTTGTCAGAGACGTGCTGGCTTTGATTAGAGGAGAAATGAGAGGGATCTTCTCTGTCATCCTCTGGCATCAGATGAGGTCAGGAAGATGGGGACCAGGTGGCTGTTAAACTGGCCTCTCTGCCCCTCACACAGCCAGCTGGATCCTCTCTGACTAACCTTTGCATCACAACAGGCTAGAGAGCTTTAATTACGCAGCCCCCCTTTGAAGTACACACACACACACACACACACACTTTACTGCAACTTCCTCTGAGTCAGCAGAGGTCCACACTACAGATTTACCACATTTAAAAGTTTGTAAAAGTGATTTCTCAGTCAGGATGAAGACTTTTATAGGCACCGCAACCCAACGTGATAGAGCAGCAGAGCAGATGAGACAGGCTGGGAAAGAACCGGGTCGTCTAAGGCGTTTAAACTTCTGAAAACATGGAATTGAGTCAGAACCAGGCGACCACATCGAGAATCCTAAATAACAAACATCTAACGTGATGCTGTCCAGCTGACGAGTTGTGTTTGTGATTGTGTTTGACCTTAAGGCATCCTGGAGTTCATCAGTCTGGCAGTGGGTCTGGTCAGCATCAGGGGGGTGGACGCCGGACTGTACCTGGCATGAACGAGAAAGGAGAGCTCTATGGGTCGGTAAGTCAAACCTCCTCCATCAGTGGTTTACGTTTAAAATGTCCCGAGCGAGACGCCGTGCAGGACGGAGCGTACGGGAGCAAGAGGAGGAGGAGGGAGCCGTCTGGGAGGCAGTTTGTTATCTTTGTTCCCGTACGTGGCGGGGTTGGGAAAAACCACCGCGAGACAAAACAAGGAGGTGTTTCGGTTTCCCACACTGTACGGGACAGACGCCTCCATCCTGCCGCTCGGTAACGGACGCTGACAGAAACATCCTCAAAGTTTCAGAGGGAAAACAACAACAAGCGTAGAGAAAAAAGTCTTGTGTTGACGTTTTGCACGCTCCAACCTCCTCAGATTAGTTCTGAGATGTGATAGAGGAGGCGGGGACGATCTGAGTCACTCTGGATGTGAGGTTTAGTAGAAGTTCTCACATCACAGCTGGAATTTGAGCGTTGAATAAAGAAGAAACAAATCAGAAAATGTTTTGAGAGGTTTCATATTTTAAATCCGCAGAGTCTCACAAGAGGTTGCTATGTGGAAGGAGAGAGAGAGAGAGAGAGAGAGAGAGAGAGAATGAAGGAGGAGAGGGATAGAGATGATGACAGGGGGATATGAGGCTGACCTGTATCAGGTGTCCCAGGTCCTTTACCTGAGGGGCCTCTCAGACCTGGACTCTACCTGGCTCCAAACAGTTTGAACAGAGGCCACCTTTAAGTGTGCCCATTATGTTGGAAGTGCAGATATTATTACCGCTTGTTATCAGAGTCTGGCATCCTGGAGCTTTGACCCTCGGGGGGAAAGAGAGGGGAAAAGGGGGGAAGGGGGTGATGGAGATGGGGAGTGATTGTGGACGGATGGTGGATTGGGGGTCATCTTGGTAACTGCACACCTGACTGGGTCACCTGACAGACGGAGGGAGCAATATAGACCTGTCTGTCTGAATGTGAGAGGCCGGGAGGAAGAAGAGAAGGGGGGGGGGGGGGGGGGGGGGGGGGCGGCTGGATCAAGAACGCGGTAACAGGTAGAGGGGGTGAGGGCGGGGGCGCATCAGTCCCACGACCGCCGGAGCCTGACAAGCTTTCTGATCCAATGAGGTTCCAGTGTGTGTGTGTGTGTGTTAGGATGGAGCCGCCCCCCCCAGTCATGTGGCCCCGGGGCCCCGTGTTTACACACAACAAGCCGAGCAGAGCCTGACAGCCAATCAACAAAATTACATCTGCAATTAAAACAAAAGAACCGAGCCGCTGCACCACTTTGGGAATTCTGCCAAAAAGACAAAAATCCCTGCACGAGTTGTAAAACGTGTCAAAGGCAGAAACGGAGCCATCGGCGTTATTTCCCCTTATTCTGTAGAGGCATCAGAACGCCTCGAGTCGCTCCAGGAAAAGAGAAAAGCAGTAAAAGAGAGAGAGAGAGAGAGAGAGAGGGAGGGAGGGAGGAGTGGAGAACAGGGACAGAGTTTGGGGCTTGGAACAGAAACCTGTGCTGTTTCAATCCTCCCTGCATCCCTCACCCTCACACGGGGGGATTGACGTTTGGCTCCCGGTCCTCACAGTGAGAACCCCTGACACACACACACACACACACACACACACACACACACACACACACACACACACACACACACAGACATGAGGTCCAGCAGCATTAATGAGTGCTTTTGGCATGAGAGTGGCTCTAACCCCGGTGCGTTGTATTGTTCTCACACATTCACTCCAGCCCAGCGCACTCTCACCTGCTGAACTCTCAGCCATCGCTCATGCTGGGCTGTCAGGGAAGGCCTGGGCTTTAAGAGCCGTGTGTGTGTGTGTGTGTGAAACAGAGAGAGGGAGAGAGGGGGAATATGGTAGGTCTGCTCTCTGTTCTTGTTGCGTCACAGGGAGGGGAATCATTCTTCATGCACGCTGAGGTTAACAGGTCTGAGGAGTGAGACTTCCCTCCTCTGTCATAATGAGCACCTTGCTTAGATGGATGTTTTAATTTATGCAGGAAGCAGAAATACGCACAGTTCAGAGTTTAAACCCACTTGTCTTTTTCTGTATCTCATGTTCATTTATGGCCTAATGACTAATGTGTGGTTTCGTTCCTCACAGAAGAAGCTGACAGCAGAATGTGTGTTCAGGGAGCAGTTTGAGGAGAACTGGTACAACACCTACGCCTCCACTCTGTACAAGCACACAGACACGGGGAGGTTCTACTACGTGGCCCTGAACAAGGACGGCTCGCCCAGGGAGGGGAGCAGGACTAAGAAACATCAGAAACTCACCCATTTCTTGCCCAGGCCGGTGGAGATCGAAAAGATCCCTCAGGCCTACAGGGACGTGTTCCAGTACAGGTGACCAGGGCTCACACTCGGACATGCGGTGAAGTCTGGAGGGACGGAAAAGTAAATGAGAACTTAGTACCCCGGTGACTTCCCTGTGATGTTTGTGTTGCCCCCCCCCCCCCGGCCCCCTTGGCCCCCCCGGCCCTTTGCTCTGCACGTACAGCACTGACATAAACATTAGGCGTGCATCTGGATGAAGCTTCTTTAACCTCTGCAGACGGACGGAGGGGACCATCGTCTTCTAAAAAACACAAAACCACTGCAAACATGGGAGAGACGAGGCTGGACTGATGGAGACGACGCCCGCATGACCGGGGGACCAGAGCCAGACGATCCAATGGAGTGCCATGTTTGCTCACGAAACCACTTTCAAGAGGTGAATACGTGCCTACAAGCCAAGTGCAGGGGGAGGGGGGGGGGGGGGGGGGCGCCATGAAAGATGGGTGAAGGGTTTGGACGCCCTGTGCAGTCCTGAGCGGCGCTGAGCTGGAGAACGAACGGTGCGGCTACGAGAGCGCCAAGAGGAGAACGACCATGAGACTTTTTAAGAGCTCGGAATGATGGAAAGCACTGCAGAGCTCCATTCGTTATGCGGCGTGTTTTGTGCTGACACGGACGGCGAGCGTGCCAGAGCGCTGGAGAGCAAGGCACATTCCACATACAGAGACGGGTCGGACGTATGGGTCAGAGAAAAACACTTCACTGTTCACTGAAGGCCGGGACGGCGAGGAAGACGTTCTGTGTTCTCACAAATAAAGAGATGTTTGCTTTGAAAGGAGGAATCGTCTGTAAGGCAGGAAACAAACCTACAAGTGGAAGTGGGAATTCTGCGGGATAAATGATGGACGTTGATCTAGAAACGGGCACTAACTGTTTCCCCCTTCCTCCCCTCGCCAAGAGCATCAGATCATCTTCGTCAATTATTAGGCCGTGTGTGTGTGTAGGAATTGATGATATTGTTGTGATGAAGCTTGGGACTAAAGCACTTGTGAGTGTGGTGGGAGGAGGAGGAAGTAAAGGTGGTGACTTGTGATGTTCCGGGTGTCAGGAACATTATTAATGCAAGCAGCTGAGGTGTACATATGGGTGATCCTATTTATGAGATGTACTATATATTTATTTTCTACATATAAAGTATGAATATAAATCTATATATTTATTTATTGCAAAGACTTTATTTTGTAATGAACTTGAAGTTATCTGAACTTTAGATTCTACTGAAATTTAACATGAGGGAAAAAAAAAAAAAAAAAAAAAAAAATGAAGAACTGCAATGAACATGACAATAAAATTGTCCTGCTATTGAGAACTCATTGTGAGAGACTTTTTTTGCTTGGATAAGAATCTAATGTAACAATTAAAACCAGATAAAGAAGATTTTATGTGAATGTTGCATCTTTATTCCACTTTTGAACCCGATTCGTTCTTTTGTGTGGAGAGAAACACTGCAACATTTAGAAGTAATCAAGTGTTCCGAGGTTGTAAAGTAGTAATGAAGAGCATTTTGAAGGCGATGCTGTTAAACAGATACTGCAGATACTTACCCAGAGGTGAACACCCTCATGCAATCTCATGCCAATTTGCCCTCATAAACCCTTTACCAGGTCCCACAGCTCCGGCCCTCTGTGTCTCCATGAGGTCTAACCCAACCTACATCCAGCGTATTAAATCAGATTCCTTATGCAACTGGATCCCGACTCCTAATTGGCTTTACACATCAGTGTGGCTTCAGGGCAGTGATTGGCTGTGGGGCCGCTGGGGCCTCACAGGCTGAGCCATGCTGCAGCCTGCATGGGGCCTTCTCTCCCAAACAGACAGAAACAGCTGCCTGTCGCACAGCAGAGCAGAGATGTGGCAGCAAACCTGGAGCGGCGGTAATCTGGGGGCTGAGAGGCGATGGGGATCAACATTTCAACATCTGCAATAGTTGTAATGTTTCTCCACTGGCAGATATCTGTAAGCTGTGAGAGCGAGCTCCCCTGGGGGGGGAGAGAGGGGGGGGATGGAAAAGTCAAAGACATGCAGGGGAAAACCCTGGCAGACTGAGAAATGAAAACAATACCGGCAGAGGGAAAAATAGATGAAAGATTGAGGGAGAAAGGAGAGGGACAAAAGGCACTTAGTGCTGCAGGGGTGTGAAGCTGGACGAGGACATCTCCGCCTCTGAACTACAACTACTCCATTAACACAAACCCAGCATCTACCCTTTACAGACGCAGGAGCCTTCACAGCCTGCAGGTGACGACTGGAGAGAGCGTTACAGAGGCGCCAACTCATCAGAATAGATTCCTTTGATCAGCACTTCCACTCCTACAGAGCCCAGATAAGAGTCCTTATTAATAAACAATACATGACTCACAAAACATGAAGTGGTCATTCTTTTGGTCACTTTATTAAATGTTATATTAAATACTTATCAAGATAGTAGCAGATCAGATTAATGGCAAATCAAGTCGGTGTATTTGCTAACATGAACAATCTTAGGAGGGCAAAAAAGTTTGTCTACATTGAGGAAATACACCTATGTGCAAACACAGGAGTCTCCTGATGAGGAACATATATACAGCTATAGATATACATGTCCCCCATCATCATCATCATCATCAACAGCTACACCAGTTTACATAGCTGGAAGCAAGAATGTGCCAAAATAGAATCCAGTAGTCTGGGACCTGCCTGGTGAGACTACAAATAATATCCAGCGGGTTCATCTCACAAAGCAGCGGCTTGCAACTCAGCCGGTCAGGATCCAGTCAGGCTCAGTCCCCCGCCAAAGGAGCACAGGCGGGGACCGAGGCCTCTGGTGGCTCGGCTCGGCTCGGCCCGGCCGGTGCTTTGCGAGACCCAGACTCTTGGTACAACACAAGTGGAACATAAACAATGACAAAGACGCACAGTGCTATGCTAGACAACACGTGACAACGAGAATGATGTTACAAAAAACGTCCGTAGGAACTGGCAGGCAGTTTTGAACAACACAAGCATTCCATTAACATATTCAGCGACAACTAAACGCTTAAAAGCATTATAGAAAAGATTCTCAACAAATCTCAAATTTTTCAGATTTACAGATCGCTTTTTTTTCTAAAATGGAGATAAGGCCAAAGGATTTTAGTTTTTGAGTGTGTGTGTAACACGGGGGGGGGGGGGGGGGTTATCTTCCTCCCCAAAAAGAGCAGAACTTCAAAAGCACCAACAGCTGATTGGTGGAGGAACCTCGCGGGGGTTAAACCTGTATTTCTTTACATGATCAACTCCTGTAACCAACAACAACACTGGTCCCACTCAGGTTTACTCAGGCATGTCAATGTATAAAAACAACCGTGTTTAAATAATAAAGAACCTCCCCTCTCTCTAAGGGGGAGACAAGACGACGCCTCAGAGCATCAGGGGTAAACGCTTTCTTAAATACAGGAAAAATGAAGATATAGAACTTGAATAACATTAAGGCAGTATATACATTTTTTCTGCTGAAACTGCTAATAGACTCATTCACACAGTAATTTATACATTATATTCCACCGCCTCTCAGTGACTACAAACTAGACAATAAAGGACTGAGAGTCGATCCCATGTGGGACTCCGGTGGAGAGAAGCCCCCGGGGTCTCAAACCCACCACCACTCCGCCTGCTGAGCCTCTTTCAGCTCCCTGGTTCAGCTGAACTGGGTCGCTCCCAGCAGGTCCAGCTTGAAAGCAGTCCGGCTCCACGGTGTCTTCGGGTATTAATGACTTAACTGGGAAGGGGGGGGGAGGGGGCCGTGATTTGGTCTGGGCCCCTGTGAGCCTGCTAGCTGAGTGAGTGTGTGACGGCGTCCGAGGGTCCTTCAGTCCTACAGGCCCTTGGACGGCCCGGGGTTCTTGCTCATGGCCTGATGGGGGCCCAAGCCGTGGAGCTGCTGGTAGAGACCCAGCAGGTCCATCTGGCTGAGGCCGGAGCCTCCCATCATGCCGTTGGTGTGGAGGGCCAGCTGGTTCAGGTAGCTGGCCTGGTTGGCCAGAGCCAGCTGCTGCTCGTGGACCTTCCTGTTGGTGATGAGCTTCTGGACGTACATCATCAGCTGTACACACACACACAGGAGACGGAGAGGACGAGTGAGTAAGAGAGAGAGCAGATTTAGTGTGGAGGGTTGGCCTCCACCTTTCTCACACACACACACACACACACACACACACACACACACACACACACACACACACACACACACACACACACACACACACACACACACACACACACACACACACACACACACACACACACACACACACACACACACACACACACACACACACACACACACACACACACACACACTTACCGTCTGCTGCTTGGTGAGGACGTCCCTGTAAACTGCTTCCCTGTGTTTGAGCTCCATCTCCACGTTGGCCTGTCGTGCCAGAGCCATGGACTGGACCTGGTTCTCTGTGAGTGATGGGTTCTCCTTCCACTGAGGAGAGAGGAGAGGGCAGAGGTCACACTCAGGCTCTGGTTAACTGTCGAGGACACGTCACCTCCACCTGCGTCTGTCCCGTCCCTCCTCCAGGACAGAGCGGCGGTGATGTGACGGAGCTCTGGGTCGCTCTTCATCTTCTGTCATACTCACCAATCTGCCAATGTTGTCTTCCAGTGATTCACGTGGTAAACTCTTCAATGCATTGGATGCTTCCAGAACCTTCTTCCGACCCTGGTTTATGAGCTCCTGCAGGCACGAGAGAGAGAGAGAGAGAGAGAGAGAGAGAGAGAGAGAGAGAGAGAGAGAGAGAGAGAGAGAGAGAAGGAAAGGAGTTTACAAGTTACTGTGTTTACAAAATCAAAACCTAATGTGCCAGGTTGGCTCTAAACACACAGCAGCATGCAGAGATGCAACTGTTCTGTCCCCCTCATCTAAAGACACATTCCTCCTTTAACCTTCTCCTCTATCCCCCCATCAGATGAACCACTGTGTGTATAAATAGCCGCTGTCCCAGACATGGGAGGACAAACTGCTGGGTAGAGGAGTGGCGCAGTGCCGGAATCGCCGGCTAGCAGACTGCTGTCACAATTAGCAGTGGGGTCTGTGGAATGTGGGGCTCCGTGCCGTGGGGGGAGGAGGAGGAGGAGGAGGAGGAGGGGTGCGGCAGGAGAGGGCATGCAGAGCTCATTACTTACCTCCAGCTGCTGGTTGGTCATGGAGGCCAAAGCTGCAATGTTGAAGGGGAAGTAGTTGGAGCCGCCCATGTCCATGTTGGCGTAGGACGCCTGGTAGTTGTTGCGCATGGACAGACCCTGAGAGATGAAAGACAGAGACAGAGGGAGAGGAAGAGGAGGCAGGCAGAGGCCCCCCGGCATCCAACGGGATTAGTACACATCAATTAGAGAGGTGTTAAGAGTCACCGAGGGTACGAGGGGAGAGACGGGACGCCGGCACTGTGGACGAGAAGAGACGAGAGACGGGAGCTGGCGTCTCGTCCACAGTGACGGAGTCGGGACTTTGCTCCCTGGAAACAAAACCATTGCATCGCTCCGGACCAAACTAAACTTTAAAACGGGTCGGTGAACTCTGGGAGAGCAGCGGCCGCCCTCGTGTTGGCCTCGGTCTTTTATATAAAACACTTGTGTATGTCTGTGTGTTTGTGTGTGTGTGCGCGAGTGGTGACCGGAGGTAAACAGTCGTGTCCCAGAAAAGGGACACGACTGCAGCAGGATGCCAATGTTTGTGTGTAATTGAACCTCTGCTGCAGATGGTTTGCTTGTGCCCTGTAATCTGGCCATCCGGTGTGTGTGTGTGTGTGTGAGCGTGCATGTGTGTGTGTGTGTGTGTGTGTGTGTGTGTGTGTGTGTGTGTGTGTGTGAGCGTGTGTGTGTGAGCGTGCATGTGTGTGTGTGTGTGTCTGTTAGCATGTGTTGTGGGGGGTCTTTGGACCTGGACAGAGACAGGTGTGCAAGCCTAAACAGTACAAAATCTCAAAACAACCACAAACTACACACACACACTTCACTTTTGTAAAACAAGTCTCTACACTTCAGCTGCAGCCTCAGACACTCGGCAGGCTTTAGACATTTTCCAGACAGAGCGACACAGAGCGACACAGAGGGATGCAGACTGTTCCGTATCGTCCCAGATGAGGAGCTTAGCACAGAGCTGAAGTCGTCCCTGGGAGACGAGTGCTCGCAGGTCCGGTTTCACTCGGGCACCTGATCACTTTCTCACACATTTTCCTGTTTCCTGAGTTGCAAAAATGCAACACACACACACACACACACACACACACACACACACACACACACACACACACACACACACACACACACACACACACACACACACACACACACACACACACACACACACACACACACACACACACACACACACACACACACACACACACACACACACACACACACACACACACGCGCAGAGCTTCATCCCCAATCCAACCCTGTCAGTAACAGGGACAGAGTTTAGTTCTAGTTTTCAGTGTAATTCTGATTCTTGGGTCTGCTGGTTGTTCTCTGTGTGAGCAGACAGCAGCGATGCAAACGCAGCCGGAATCCTCGCACCGGATCTCCGCACCGCCGTTTTTCCTAACGCTCGGAAAAACTTCTGCTCTCCCGAAAAGGAGGAAAATACGGCATAAGAGAGGGCAGAGGAGGAGGAAGAGGAGGAGGAGGAGGAGGAGGCTGGTTGGAAAAATAATCATTAGGTTGGATTAGATTCTAGGATTACACCGGGGCGGAGAGACCTGCTGCTGTTCCCTTACAATACACACACACATACATACACACACACACACACACACACACCTCTCTAAATAAACTTTGCAAATTGATTTGTCCTGCAAGAAAGATGTGGGCAGGGGGAGGGGCCGAGGGGGGAGGGAGGGAAAGCAGAACGGACAGAACACGGGCCGAACCCAAGCGCATGTGGCGAGACTAAAACCTGAGAGAACACCGGAAGAATCTCTGTTCAGGTCTCCAAAAACACACACACACACACACACACACACACACACACACACACACACACACATAAACACACACACAAGATGCGACGTGGGAAAGGATTTGGCTCTTGGATTCTCTCTAAGCGTGTGTGTGTGTGTGTGTGTGTGTGTTTGGTCTGGCTCACCTTCTTCTCCGCCTCGTACTCGGCCCAGGCGGCCTTGCGGTCCTCCTCGCTCAGGGCTTCCTCCTCCTTGTGGTCCAGCAGGGAGTCGTGCTCGTGGTAACACATGATCTGGTCCTTGTTGTTCTGCAGCATCTCAGCCAGGACGGGATCCTGCAGGCGGGTAACACACACACACACACACGGTGGGTTTGGATCTTTGCCATATCTAGACTAGAATACCGTTGCTATGGTACCAGTCTGGACCCTAGAGTCAGCACCTAAGACGATTCTCACAATTAAGCCAGAAGGAAAGAAGACATGTTAAATAAAGTGACTCGTTTCCATGACCACATTGTTATTGAAAACAATACCTGAGCAAAACTGTGTGTGTGTGTGTGTGTGTGTGTGTGTGTGTGTGTGTGTGTGTGTGTGTGTGTGTGTGTGTGTGTGTGTGTGTGTGTGTGTGTGTGTGTGTGTGTGTGTGTGTGGCCAGGCTCAGGTCACACAGACATGGTTTAGATTACTCCCTCCGCAGCACGTTTGCTTTTCTCTGTCTCGCCTTTAGCTTTACATTAACCCGGAGCGTTTGCAATCTGGGGGACGACGTCATGCGACTGCAGCATCATTAACCTCCACCCGGACGGCTCTCCTGCAGGGCTGCCCCGCCCGGCTCAGCCAGCGGAGGAGCGGCGGCAGCGACAATCAGTGTCGTATTGCAGACGAGATTAATCACGGATGTCATTGGCGTTATACAGGAGGAGGAGGAGGGAGAGGAGGAAGAGGAGGGAAAAGGAGCAAACACACAGCAGGGCAGAAACTGGAGTTCACCAACTGAACCAAACGGAAACAGGTGTCAATGAAGAAACCAATCAGGACAGAAGGAGGCCACCCGAGCCGCTGGGCTCTGTTGTGAGTGAGGTCGTCTGAGCTGCACACTGAGTCAAAACACCGCAATCTGTCCAAAGTGTGTGTGTAATTTCTGGTCGAGCCGAAACTCGGGGAGAGAGGAGCACTATTGACAGTCGGTCAAGTAACGGGTCAGTGGAGTTGCGGGTCAAATGACAGCACAGACGCTTCCCCCCCTCTCTGGAACCTGGTGCATTGTGGGATGCCTAAGTAATCCCCACCAGCAATGGCTCTGGGGTGGTCCGGTCCATCTCCCATTCCGGTCCGCTCTGTGTGTGTGTGTGTGTGTGTGTGTGTGTACCGAGCCAGCACTAATGATGGTAGGTAACCTGATCTGCTCTATTGTCATCCTTAAGAAGCAGCATGGTAAAAACTCAGAGAGAGAGAGAGAGGGAGGGAGGGAGGGAGGGAGAGAAGGAGAGAGGGAGAGAGAGGGAGGGAGGGCAGATGCTTGGAGGAAGAGGTAAATTACACCCCTCAAATAAACTTCCCCTCATTCTAAGAAGAAAATGTGGAGGCTTTGGAGTGTAACGATGAAGAGTCAGTCAGTGTGAGAGGACGAGCTGAAGTCTCATCAACAGCTGAGTCTTGATTCTAAACGGCCTTTATCAAGTATGTGCTGCAGCTGATCGGCTCAGCTGGCGGGGGCGGGGGTCAATAAGGCCACGACAGCAATCACACACACACACACACACACACAGAGTAACACACTGCAGCTGAGACAGAACATCGCCTCAGCACAGCAGAATGCAGAGAATGAACGCCGCTCTCGCTCACTCTCTGCCCGTCTCTCTCTCCGCAAACAAGTCCGGGCACGCTTCCTGACAGCGCTGGCAGAGAGCATTCTGGGTAGTGTGAGGAGTCGCTTAAGCAGAAGTAGACCGTGCGAGATGAAGGAGGGGAGGAAACGGTGCGCCCAAAAAAAAAGAGTAATTCACAGCACTTCATCACAGAAATCACACAGGCGGAATGCAGCGAACATCCCAGCTGGGTGAGCGACGCGTGCGTGCGGCTGCAGGGAAACTCAAAGGTGGAATTTTTTCCCTTTAAGGTCCAGGTGATTTCCTAGCTCTAATGAAACAGGCCTGCTGCTGCTTATTGCTTCAGCCTGCCCCGTGTCTGTGCTGTGGGCTCTCATGCAGCCTCCCCACAGGCTCCCCGTATACCTGAGGATGCCTAATGACCGCTGAGGCCGCCGCCTGCTGAGAGACAAGGCGGCCATCATCCGCAGGCGAGCGACGGGACGAACGGCGCGTCTGTAGAACTGTAGAAAGTTTGACCACTGTCTGGTAAGGCACATGCAGGCTTGCTCATTGTGCACGGTAGAGATGGATGTGATAAACAGGAAATAGGTGAGGGGGGAGGGGAGGAGATGGGGGGCGCTGGGTTAAAATCTCATGTCTGGGCTTAAGAGTGCTTCTTTGTCATTAGGGGGAAGTGCGCCTGCTTCCTTTGTCTCCAATTAGTTTCTCTGAGGAGCGGAGGGACATCTTTAAGAGAGGGGTTTAAATAATGACCCTTCATCAGCCGGGGGGAGACCAGAGGGAGGAAAAAAGGAAAACAACTTTACCGAGCTGGCTTTGAACATTGGGAGGCAGAGCGGTGAGTCGGGGTAACAGATGGTCCTGGGGATTTCGGGGAGGAGGGAGGGGGTTAATGGTGGATGTAGAAAAGAGTGAGTAAAGAGTGAAGGAGGGGGGGAGAGGCAGGGAGGAGGTGTGAGGTGGGGTGATGAGAGGGGTGAGGGGGATGAGAGGGGACAGAGGCAGGTATGGGACATGAAGCACGGCCAAGCAGAGGAGGAAGGAGGAAGGACGTCCAGCCCGCGGAGACTCGGACCCCCTGCTGAGCTCCGCACGCCGAGACGAAGTTCACCGAATCAAACGATCCTCCACGTTCGCAAGAGCACGACCGGATTTTCATTTAATGGCTTCTACCTGCTCGTTCACCTCCAGTGAACCGGCCGCCGCTGCCGTCTCCATTAAGAGAGACCGGAGAGACAAGCACAGAAGAGAAATTACCTGAGCCTCACTGATTGATTAATTCTTTTGTTTACTGATTGCGTCGCACAGGAAAGACTTCTACAGGAGAATTAATGAACATTACTTTACCAAATGCTTGATTTTGCATTTTATTATCATTATCAGGCAGAATTGCGTGGGAGGAAGTGGAACACAGCTCAGGTGGGAGCGGGACGAAATATGACAAAGTGTTTAAAAGTCTGTCCCGCTGCAGAGCTCTAATGTGAGCCACCGCTCCTGTGATCTCTGGCTGAGAATACCAGGAGGTGAAGGGAAGGAGGAAGAAGGAGAAACTCCCTGTGCTGTGGCTGCGATCCTCTTCTCCCTCTGCGCAGAGAGCTGGCTGGCTGAAAGCGACCGAGGGTGTCTGACTCATCTTCACATCATTCCAGATGGCAAATTCCTTCCACAATACTGAAGTCGTGCTGCCACATCATAGTTAACCCCGCGGCCCAAACAGGTCAGCCTGTTTAAGAGTCTGCCGGGCTCCGTCTGTCTTTTAACACCGTCACATAAACGTCACCGGGCTCATTAAAGATTGTACACATTCATAAGCTGCGGCTCAAATGAACACATCTTTCCGCGTCTGATCCCCGACTGTGGCGTGTTGCGCAGCGAGGAGGCTTCTCCTGCCGAGGGGGGGAAAGAGCGGTGATATCAGCGGCGGGGCGGGCGGAGAGGATCCGTGCTGCTCTCCTACCATTAATAACCATAATGGGAATAGTGATAAAGATCTTTCGACGCCGTAAACTGAGGGTTTCCATCAAGGAGCACAGTGAGGCCTCGGCGAGCAAGCTGCATATACAGAGTCGCTCTTATCCATTCTGTTTACAGATATCTGCAGAGGAACTCAGGTCAAACCAAAACAAAGAGGTAAAACCACTTATCGGAAAGGAACCCTGCGACTGGGAAGGGGGGAACGAGGGCGAAGTCATTTAGAGATCAAGAGAGGAGGAGGAGGAAGGATAAATGAGGGAAAGGAAAGCGGCGCAGCTTTATGGAGGGGCAGCGGCTCTGATCCACGGCAGTGTTGCAATGAGAAGACTATTTAATAAATAGCAGTAAACAGACAAATCTGTGCAGCTGTGCGGGGTTGGATGGCCCATGTAAGGACTGTGCTGTGTGTGTTAAACCCCAGGGGGTCTAAAGGGGGGAGGGGAGGGAGGGGGGCCCCAAGTGGTGACACAGCACCTGCAGATATGAGTAGAAGACTAACAAGGAGATGGAAAGAGCCAGAGCTGGATACAACCTGACTGAAAGAGAAACCACACGTGCTTTCACATGTTGAGCATGAACTCTTGCATCTGTAGGTTGTGTGTTACCTTGGGGAGCATGGGCGTGGCTCTTTTGCTCTTCTTCTCCGACGGATCGTCCAGCGTGTCCGGCTCGAACGTGTAGAGTTCGGCCAGCTCGTTCATGGTAAAGTGCCTCTCGATCTGCTGCTGGTCCACCACCCGGAATGACAAAGACTGCTTGGTGACCTGCCGCTCATAAATCTTATCCTCCATCGTGCCCTGGAAGTGGGATTGACAAAGAGATTACAGACCTGGCAGCGGAAACTAAGCCTACTGCATCACAGAGGACATGTAGAGACGCCTCAACAAGGAGGACGGAGGATCTCACCTGGGCCAAGAACCTGTAGACGTAGACAGTCTTGAGCTGGCCAAAGCGGTAGACCCTGAAGATACTCTGGACGTCGTAGGAGGGATTCCAGGAGGCGTCGAAGATGATCACCCTGTTGGCTGCGACCAGGTTGATGCCGAGCGAGCCGGCACGCGTTGAGATGAGGAACAGGCGGCCCCTTGGAACGCACGGTGGGAAAAAGGGACTCGTTAAGGATCATCTAGTGTCTGGCTAAGAGGGTGGTGACAGACGCTCAGCGGGACGGCTTTAATTTGAACCTTTCTGACGTTTCACTGCAAATCGGGTCCATTTTTCCACAGTTACTGTACGTCTGATGCTGAAGGAGCAGCGAGTCATTACCTGACGTTAGTGGTGTCATTAAACTCCTCTGCCCACTTCTTCCTGGCGGTTGCGTTGGTGGAGCCGTCCAGGCGGTAGTAGTCGATGTTCCTGAACCACTTGCCTTCACCTTTCACAGAGACACCAGGGGTCAGAACATCTGCTAGAACTTGAGCGTTACCATCCCCTCGCAAAACCTTTCAATGCTAAACTTGTCACCATCCACTGCTCGGCCTTTTCCCTGTCAGACTTCATGTGAAAGGGTTGATTATTAACAGACTGATGGATGTGTGGAGACCAGCCGTGTTCAGGATTCAAGATGGCCAACCCCCCATGCCAGCCTTCATAACCAACATCTCGGTATGTTTCCAATTACAGCACTGTGATCTTTTCATTACAAATTACAAACCCTTGAGCAAACATTTTTTTGTGGAATAAAAAGTCAAGGTCTAATCATTTTCAAAATGAAAGTAAAAACAGCTGCTGGAGTTTAATTAGGAACATGACCTTACACCAGCGGCAGTGTGTGCGTGTGTGTGTGTGTGTGTGTGGGGGGGGGGGGGTAATAAGTGCAGCAGTATGTACAAGAATACTTCTTGTATGTGGGCTGTCTTGCAAGTGTGAAACCTGCATCTCCATATGAAAGTACTCCAGCCTTCTCTTAATGTTAATATTAGCATATTTAGCTCACACAGTTTACTAAGTCTAACCGCTAGACTGAGCTCAAACAATCTGCAGCTGGCTTATAATACTGAACACTTCTTAGTGACACCAGAAGTACACTTTAGAATCAGAATATGGATTAGGGAAGGATTGACATAACCAAATGTAGAGTCGCTCCGCAAATAAGCTTCACAGATTCAGCGGCTTGTGGTCTGACAGTCCACAGTCCACTTCAAACACACCTTTGTATGGAGACAGCTTCTCCTCATCCTCCGCTCTGCAAGCCAGCTCAAGGAAATCTTCAATCAGGTCAAGAGAGATAAGAGACTGACTGAACACCAGCCTGAGGAAGCAACAAGAAGATACACGTGTCAACTTACCGCAGTTAAATGTCACTCTGATGTACACAAACTGAGCAGACACATAGACACCAACAACAACAACAACCTACAACCCTACAGAGTGAAGACGCTTACACTTTATCATCTACTTCCTCTGCCATGCGCAGGATTTCAAAGAGGAGCGTCATCTTTCCAGAATGTTGCAGGATCTCAGAGTCGGCCTCGGTGACAAACTCCTTGTACCAGTCTGGAGCCGGACCGCCCGACCCTCCGGTATGCCGAGGCAATGCTGACACCAAGAGAGTCTTATGTTAGGGCTTCAATCTGGGATGTCTCATGAGAACACGCAATCACTGCGCAACACAGTGGCAGCTACTATCACACACCTACACACACACACACACACACACACACACGAGGATCCTACGTACATCAACAAAAATCAAACTTACAATCTTCTACAACCTCCGGTCTATTGCGCCCCTCTCCGTTTGGCCCCCGTGAGATGGTGTTCCACTCCTTGATCACCTCCACCTCATCGCTATCCGACGCATACGCCTTCCTTTTCCCCTTCCCTTTCTTTTTTCTGTAAGAGGGAAGAATGGAGGTGGAGGAGACGCAAGGTCATTTGGCGGAGTCCCGTCGGCACAGAGGGAAAATGAAAGTGAGTGTTAGTTTGCATACTTTTTTGGTGTCTCCTCCTCGGAGCTCATAGTCATTGAGGATTCTTCTTCCGTTTCGGAGGCGATGAATTCCTCCATGCTGTCGTCATCAAAGTAACCCTGCAAAAGAGAGCGCAATTGAGCTTTGCGGACGAGAATGTGTGGAGATATAGGTTATCCAAGCACGGAATTGATTCGTGTGTGTGTGTAGGGGAAACACTGCAGGGCCACAAAGTGTGTTGTTCTCCCCCGACACATGACCTGGCAGCCGTACAGTCCTATTGTTTCCCTGCTGCATGTGCTCAATTTGCAGCGAAGTATTCGCCGAGTTTTTGAGGTCTGGTTCGGTGTGGTTCCATCTTGTCAACCCCACCTTGTTTTCTTTGTTGATGTAGTCCAGCTGAAGGCACCACGGATGGGTCCAGATTCTGCTGAGCATCTGGAAATCCTGGAATAGTCTGGTCCCTGTGCGGCCGCGGCCCCCCTCCAAGGCGTTGCCAATACCTGCACACAAGGGTGATGGGTGTGAGGGGCTGCAAACAGAGGTGTGTGTGTGTGTGTGTGTGTACTGTGAGTGAATAGGATTCTACTATGAGTTGCAGTTTGGCCTGCACTGACCCGGGGAGGTCAGATGTTACGTTGGGTTTATGGCAGCGGTAATGGAAGAAGCCCTTGGGGTGACGTTCCCCCCATGTAGACGGAGCGGTGGTCTTCAGCCCAAAGACACCACAGTGGAGGTCCAGAGCCACAGTCACAACATGCAGTGCGCCCTATGGGCAACCCAGCCTAATGAGCCCCAGCACATACCAACACCAAACCCCCCCACGCTTCCATACCCACACTCCTGTTCTTTGTTTTCACTTTTGGTGTAAAACCTCTGGCCCCACCTCGCTCCGACTTGCTTTGCTTTATGCGCCCACATTCCCCCTTCTCCCCCTCTAACCCCACCCCCACCCACCTCTTCCCTCTCTCCCAGAGCTCTTCATTAAGAAAACGTGGGAAACTGGGCTTAAACCCTGCCTGCGGCACTCTGCCAGCTGCCACTCTCACACACACAGACACACAGACACACACACACACATACGTAGTGGGCCACATTCTGCAGGGGAAAAGCCCACTAAGTGACAACACGGCACAGAGAAGAGTGAGAGAGCAGAGAGGGCGTCCGAGCCGAGCCGTCCAGTGGAGAGAGCCTTTTTAAAGAGGAAATCAGACTCCTGGACCAGGCTTTATCCAGGTCTTAAGCTACAGCTGTTACTCAGTAGATTTCGCCGGTGAATCTTATTTCAGTCGAGGACTAAGCTAAATCCTTGTGTGGGCAATCAATCCTAATAAGAACGTAATGGCCCCGCTAGCTGCCAGCCCCTAGAGGCCATATTGCTCCTTACATCCAGATGAAGTGATTAGAACAAGAGGAAACAAACTCCACGGCACTAAGAGGAGTAAACAAACACTGCAGCGGAGCCGTTTCCTCGCTGCTGGGTTCTCACCTGTGAAGTGCTCTAGGTAGTATCTGTAAAGTTTACACTGGATGGGCGTCACCCTCACGGACAACACATACTCGTGCTTGGGAGGCAAGAACTTGGTGAGCGCTGTGTAATCTTTCCTCTGCGGGGAGAAAACAAAACAAAATCAGTCTTTACGGAACTGTGATTTGTCTCATCTCTCTGCATAGACTGCCAGTGCTGGTGCTTAGTGGGCCTGGTAAAGTACCTGAACACAGCCAGCCAGCATCTCGTAGAGGATGTGAGCCCTCTTCTTCATGATCCGCACGTCGTGTAATGTCGAGTCGGCGCACTGGCCGTTCTGGATGGGGTTAATGAAGCGGTTCCTGAACTCCTTCACCGACCCGAGCAGGTTCTCCTTGATGAAGTTTACCATGCAGTGGTCTGAATGTTAGGGGATAAAGAGAAGAAGTAGTGAGTTTGGTCTCTAAATGTACCGCCTTGCTGTATTTTTCTTTGGTGACATATTATCAGATTATTGGACCGAGCAGGCTCACATTCGATGAGGTTGTTTTGCAGCGGCGTTCCAGTCAGCACAACCCTCCTCCTCGTCCGGATAGAGTTCATCGCTTTGGACACAGCAGACGCCTCGTTCTTCAGGATATGACCTTCATCGCAGATCACCATATCTGGGCCTGCGAGGCAAGAAGCAAAACAAACCCTTTACATTTACAGGGAGGGACTGAAAAATGGAGTCCAGACAAAGATCATGGCTCATTAACACTGTAGGTATGATCTGAGTCTGTGATGTCATTTTTTGTAGTTTCACATTGTTGAATGAAGTCTGAATGTAGACGGGGCAGAAACCTACCTGGATCTACAAGAGTCTTCTGAAACGTCTCTTTGAGCTTCTTGCTCTTGATGTTCCTGCCCTGAGTCAAGTTCCGGTACATTTCGTAGCCGATGATCATGATCCCCCCGTACTCCTGCCAGCGCTGGAGGGCATAGGCTCGCTCCTGCGGCCTCTTGACTGTGACCAGCTCAGTCACCTGAACAACAACAACACCACCACCAGGTAAACACCTCTCAAAAGCAAAGTCACGACTCAAAGATCGTCACCACGTCCGTTTCGTGTAGGAAAGGTTAGAAGTCTCGTTACCTCTAAAGACTCTTCAGCCAGCATTCCTGCCTGCCACTTCTCAAACTCGGTGACCCAGTTGAGGACAGTGTTCAGGGGACAAACCACCAGTGCAGTGGAGAAGTCCAGCTTATCACAGAGCAACAATGTGTGAAGGAACGTCACCACCTAGAGGGAAGAAACAGAACTACAGGATACAGTCAAACAGCATAAATCTGAGAAATGAAGGCTGTATTCAGGCCTGGCTCACTTGGGAGCACTGAATTCCGAAACCTGGAGCGTTTCCCGCCTCTCACTTCGGTTTGTTTGTGCATCTGTGAACACCGCGATGGCACTCGGGTCCGGTCCCGAGACAGACGAGAGGATCATCTCAGAACTCAAAACTGCATGCAAGAGCGCGCCGTTTGTTTACAACTTTACAAATGTTACAGAGTGAACCCAAATCCAGGGACGGTTGGTAAACACTATTCCCTGAATCTGAACAAATCACAGGTCTGAATACAGCCTTAGTTACAACAAAAACACTTTTCAAGGCTGTGAGCACACTCGCATGAAATATGAGGCGTTTGTAGCAAACAGTGAATCAAACAAAACGATGAACCCGATCAGATGGATGAGGATAACATGAAATGATCAATGTCTCCAGAAATCAAATTGTAATGACAAACGTTCTCCACCTTGATTGGACAGTTTTAAGACTTTAACAGTGTTCTTCATTTAGATTAAGTAATCAAGCTGCTCTCCTCCTTACCTGCAGTGTTTTTCCCAGACCCATACAGTGAGCAAGAATACACCCGGAGCCGGAATTCTTGTGAATCTTCTTCACCGACTCACAGCAGCAGTCCCACATGAACTGCACCCCTGCAGCAAAACACAGAGGGTGGGAGAGAATCTCAGTCATTAAGTCCTAAATTATGTTCCCGGCGCTAAGAATCTGCATGAATGAATTATTAAGGCTCTGCTCGTACCGTCGACCTGGTGGGGTTTTAGCTTTGTGACGAGGTTCGTGTGCACCTGCACCACCGGCTCTTTGGTCTCTTCATCCTCATCCAACACCAGCTTGGTGGTGACGGGACAGGTCAACTGAGGCGACTCCTCCACCACGACCACCTGAGGAAGCGTTAGAGAGCAACACAGGTCAGTGTCACTTTAAACTTTGACGCCTGAAAGAGATTTTCCAACTTTTAAGTGGTGCGGCTAAAAGCAAATTAATGTTTGTTTACTGGTGAAGACTGACGTGATTAATTAGAGCCTGCCTGAGTGCTACACACCCCTACCTGACCAGCTCACACACATCACACAATTACCTGACCTACGGTGGGATGAAGTCAGACGAGTCTACAGAACCAACATGACATTCATCTGCCCAAGCCGTTCCTTCCTTTGCTTTTGTTCACACACACACACACACACACACACACACACACACACACACACACACTTTCATTCTCCCTCCTGACACATTCACCATGAGGAACATCACCCAATGCAGCTGCTGATGGTATTAAAAATGCAGCACACTAGCACACGCACTCCACTGCTCGATTCTCGCACCTTGAATTGGGGATTTTGGCGTTAAATTCTATGAGGCGGAGTCCGGAGCTTGATCTGAGACCTGCCCGGCTCCTGGGGCTGCTGTGTTGTGCTTGTATATAAATGATGCAGCTCTGTCATTACCACCTCCACTATCAAATCTCCATGGGGAAATCCTGACATTTTAGCACAGTAATGAATACTGAGCATTTCACCTAACATGCTGTAATATCAGACCACCCACCGCACACTGTCGCACTGTACTGGGAGGGAGACCACCCAACGCAGTTTAAGCTGGAGGGCTTTGCAGGCGAGAGAACACGCCTCACATTAACTCCACGGCAAGACAATTTGTGTTTACCTCTCGGAGTTTCTCCCTAAGCGCCTCCCTCTCGGCTATGCGTTGCCTCCTCTCCTCTTCCTCCTTCAGCGCATCCCTCGTTTCCGTCCTCAGGTTGGTGTCCTTTAGAATCTTCCGAATCTTTTTGCGTCCTTTGGGGGTGTCGCCATCCTTGTCACCTTCCTCTCCGCTCTGTGGAAATGAAGGTAAAGTTCAGCGCCGTGGTCGGACGCACCATGATTCACGCCACCATGGAGGATCTTGGGGATTTTGGCAGGGATCATCACCCGGATTTCTCAGCAAGTGGATATTTGGGCTGGAATGTGAGGCGTCTCAGTCCTACCTTCTCGTTGCTGGAAGAGGAATCCTGAACTTTAATCCTGCGCCGCTTCTTCTTCTGCTTGTAACTTCTCTGCTTCTCCTCATCTTTCTTAATGGAAGATCTAGAAACAAAAGAGAATGAAACTAAGCAAGAGTAGGACATCAACCCCGGGTGTCATGAGAGGGGAACAGGAATCCTCACCTCGTCTTCCGACCCTTGTCCTTGCCCTCTTCCTCTGACTCACTGAGCTCCTCGCTCATCTGTGACCCATCACTGGACTCGGATTTGTCTAAATCGGAGTCTGCAGAGTCCTCGGTGCTCTCTGCAAGACAAAAGAGCATGAGCATGAGAAAGAGAAAGAGAAACAGCCTCTTGCGGGTTTAAGAGTTCCTGATATCTGCAACCATACTGTTACAAACTACATCAACCAAAACAAAGTTCCAACACACCTTCCTCCTCTTTTGCCTTTTCCTTGCTGCCCTTGTCCTTCTTCCGTTTACTGGCGTCTTTCTCGTCTCCTGATTCCCCATCACTCAGCGAGAGTTTGTGTCGGAGCAGATGATGGCGTCGCCCCCTCTTCTTCACTTCCACATCAGAGCCCGAGTCCTCGGAATCCTCTTCCTCTTCATTATCTGCATGGGAAGGCATATTCATTTTTCAGAAAGTTCAAAGTTCAGTCCCTTGTGAAAGAATGGGGCACTTGGTAAACAGAAGCTACCTTCTTCCTCTCCATCCTCATCTTCCCTTTTCACTTTCTTGGAGGACTTCTGGTCTGTGTCGGGAGCGTCGTTGTCAGAGGAGCTCTCTGCTCCAGATGAATAGTTGGACTTTATTTGGGCAAGTAGCATTTTCTTTGCAATCCTTCAGGAGAAGAAAAACACAAACAGGAATAAGAAGTTGATTCATTTTCATAGCTTGGATCGGAACTTTGTCTCAGTCAGTGAAAGGCAAAAACAATGTTGAATGACTTAACAATATTGCCCCTAATGACTAATATACATATAAGATATAAGGTAGGATGTATGTACCTATTTTCTGGGTCGTCGTCATCGTCACAAATCTCTGAGTCTTCTTTACCGTCCATGTCATCTCCTGCACAACAAAAACCAAAGATGTCATAAAAGGAAGAGGCCTGCAAGTCATGAACTCACTGATGTGTTGAGTAAAGTATCAACCATCAGGAAGGTGGGTGAACATGGTTTTCACCTGAGGATTGATGGAAGCGTCCGCCGCCTGCCTGCACGTTCTCCTCCACAATAGGTTTGATCTTTTGCTCGTCGCTGTCCTCTCCAGAGTCACCTTCAGCCGCCTGCTCCTCCTCATCCTCACTGGAGGAGGACAGCTGCAGCTTAGAGGCGGCTTTGGACTTCTTTCCCTTGCTCTTCTTTTCGTAGGACCGTTTCTGATCTGATGTCTTCCTGTCTGGAGAGCTTTTATCTTCCTCTTTTGTTCCATCCTGTTTCTTGACACGGCTGGACCTCCTCTTCACTGGACTCACTTTACTGTGGCTCTTCTTCTCTGCGTCTGAGTCAGAGGAGTCGGAGCCTTTTTCTTTCTTCTTCTTGGAGGACTTTTTGACTTTATTTTCCAAGTCTGAGCCAGAGTTCTCACTCTTTCTTTTGCGTTTGGACGCTTTGTCTGTACCCTGAGAGGATGTGTTGTTCACTTTAAACAAACATTTCTTCACACTCTTTCTACCCTGATCCTCGTCGGAGCTGTTGCCTGCTGCAGCCGTCTGTAGCAGTATGTTCGGGACTTCGTCTGAGTCAGAGTCCACGGTTTGTTTGGTCTCCTCACTATCCTCTTTCTTTGTGCTTCTGGACTTTTTGGAGGACTTTGACTTTTTTTTACGATCTTGCTCGGAATCCGATTCAGAGGAGTCCACTTGGCCCTTTTTCTCAGCCTGCTTCCTCAAGGGGGTGGTCTTCACTCTGCTAGGACGACGGCTGGTTGGTGGGTTGTCTGCTTTGGCTGCATCAGCATCAGCATCAGCTCCTCCAGCAGTAACATCTTTATTATCCTTGCCTTCTTCTTCTTTACAGTCAACACGTCCCTCAACCGTAACGTCATTATCCTCGTCGCCATCTTTACAGTCCTCCTGCCCATCAACCTCCCCGTCGTTTTCCCTGTTGGACCTTGGCGAACATGTAGTTACAACTGGTATAGGAGTGAGTTTGACGATGAGGTTCTTAACCTTGGGCTGGGCAGTTCGGGGTTCTGCTGAATTTTCATTTGGCTTCTTCTCAGTGTCTGTGGCCGTGGGGGCGTCAGACTGTGCAAGCATGGAGGAATCTGCGAGGCTCTCCACCATCTGAAACAGCTCTTCAGGAACCGAAGGAGGAACAGACATGATGTCGTGGTCTAGAGACATTTCACCTGACATTAGTTCGCCATCGCGCTCTTCAGATTTATCTTTTTTTTTGGTCGTGTCAACCTCCGTTTGGCTTTCATTTGTTTCGGGCTCATCTGACACCGGATCATTTTCCAGATCCTCCTGCTGCTCGGGCTCCTCGGTCGTGTCAGCCTCATCATCCATGTGGTCGTCCGCTACAGGGGCCGCGACATCACGGCTCTTTTGTACTTCATGCAGCGCTTCATTACCATTCTGTATCTCCATGTTACTGAGCTCGGGCTCCAAGGCTTCCTCCAAAGCACAGTGGGCCATTTTCAAATCGGCGAGAACAGCTTTGAAGGCCTTTAAATGCCGAAACCTGATAGCTTTACCTCCCTGCTCCTCTGTTGCCTGCTGGATGAACTGGATGAATGTTGTGTTCAGTCCCGTTGTAGTCTCAACAAGCTTTTTAGCCTTTTTGACGAGTTCTTTGGGTACCTGTAACTTTTTGTAGGTGAATGTCATGGTCCCTGAGCCTTCCACGTGTTCCTTCCCATTGACCACTGATTTGTGCTCTTTGACTCTTTTCTCCTTGTGTCTCTTGCCATCTTGCTCCTTGATTTTATCCTTTTTCTGTTGCTTAGACTGCTGTGCTTGTTGCTTTTCGATGATGCGGTGACATTTGGAGACCAGATCGTGGAGGGGCTCTGGTCTGCAGATGTAGCAGTGCCACTTGGAGTTCTCGTCGGTGATGACTGACAACTCCTTCCGGCCCAGGTTGCGCTGGATGCACTTCTTGCAGAAGGCATTGCTGCAGTAGTCACAGCAGATGAGCTTGCCCCCTTCAGCACACCACCTGAAAAGGTCATGATCAACATAGTTTTAGTGCAAAAATCAAACTTGTACATAAGTCACTTGTTCTGGTCACTTTTTTTTTTTAAGTTGATGAAAATAGAGGCTAGAATTGCTTTCATACCTGCACTGCTCATCCATTCCATCAGAGTCTTTGCTTATATCATCGCTTGTGTAATACTTGTAGCAGGACTAAAAACAGGGGAAAGAAAATGAAACATTGACATGACAGACATGCAAAGACAAAATATGCCAGTGTTGGACTGCACTGCTTCATAATAGCTTGGTAAATGATTTGTTTTATGTGGAACTTCCTACCTTGCATATGAGCACTTTGAGCGCAGGATGTTCGTACACCGAGTTGCTCTGAAACTGGTTTACTTGCTGTCCACAGGCTGTGCAATTGATTTTTTTCTGCAGGGTGTCGTCTGTGGCAAAGAACAGAATCAACCAATAGTCATCAATAACTAAAATAGATGCATATTCCCTTTTAAACATCGCCACACCAAACGCATATTCAGTTTGCGGGTGATCACATAAACTAACCTGTGTGTTTGTGTTTGAAATCCACTCTGAGCTTCATGGCCCCTTTGTTTTCATTCCCAGCTGGCCTCATGACTAAGGTCCCTGAGGACAAATCACACAAAAATAGGCAATGTATTCACAGTAACGCTATCTGAATCAAAGTCCACTCTTGTCTCCATACCTTTAGACCTGCTGTCCATGTTACAGTCTGAAGCATGGTCCGAACTGGCACCTTCATTTTCACTGTCCGCTGAGCAGTCGGATTCATTCAATCCGGTGTGCTTAGTTGCAGCAGTAGACTTCCTATAAGGTGTTGGGTCAAAATGTTTAACAATCTTAGACTGCAGGCGTGAGGATTTAAGAGAAAACATGCATGCAAACATTTACTGCCGAATCAAAGACAATCGCTTCTCACCTCTTGTTACGTGAAGAGGAAGGCTTCATATTTTCTGTTGAGCTGCCAGGCTGACAAGCAAAAGATATTTCATTTGCAGATCAAAAACACAAGAATGCAATCTGACCAACAAAACTGTAAAATGTGTATTGAAGGTACAAATTTCCAAAGAGGTGCCACACACGTACCTCCACTGTTTTGTCTGCCATTTGGTCGATGTTTGATTGAGGAGACGCCGTATTCATTTCACCTACAAAGTCATCACAGAAGTTTAAATGCATAAATACCCACATTTTCTATTAAATAAGACAAAATAATTGACATTCACATTTTTTGAATCTGTATTTAATAGAACTGACACTTTGTTTATTAATGCAACAAATTACTATTTAAATGACTAAATTTTAAAACTGGCCTTGACAGACTTATTGGGACCCATGACCTTATATATATAATATTAATATAATATTCTATAGAATATATATATAGAATATTTTGGGGGTATCACGCGCTTCTACGGGTCTTAGTTGGTAGTTTGTTCCACTCTCAGGGTCGTTTTGGTGACCTGTGACTGAGGCAGAGCTTTCACACACTGGGCACAATGTTTCGCTGAGGAATGCTTTGATAATCTTCCGATTTCATTGTGCCCTGCGCAGATTCAAGTCACTCTGTGCCAGACACAACAAACAACCGCATCACATAAGCGAGCTCTCCTTTGTGGGGTTTGTTTTTCTTTGAGTACTAAAACTCTTAACCACCTCTGTATGCATGACAAACAGGTTTTATTGTACTTTCACACTGATTACGCTGTTATTTGCTTGCATTTCTTTGTGCGTATTTAGTTGGGACTTAACATTCCCGAGACACATGCACCGATGTTTAAAATTGTCATTTTGCGTCATCATCGTGTGCTGATTACATCTCTACAAAATGCGTTGATGTGCGCCGGCGGGAAGCACAGACGAAGCATCACGCCGGTGCAGAGGGACGCTCACTGGCATAAAGGACACACGGTCCATTGCCGCCTCTTTGCCATGTTTGACAAACATGCGTAGTAACCACTAGCAATGCAAAGTAGGATACTGCTGTCATTGGCTGCCGCCATCAATAAGAAATCCCGGGGTTTTGAACCTCATACGTTTCCCTAGCAACCTTGCATTGTCTGCGGTGCATGCATGTCCCAATGCACAGACATGCACCGAAAAAAAGCGCGAGGCCTCTCCTCCTGTGACGCTGCATGGCACGAGCCGAGCGCGAGCCCGCAGGCTGGCACAGGCTACTAGCAACATCCAAGCTACGTTTAGCTACGATACACTGACAGTTATAATGCCCAGAGTTAACACGAAGTCACTACAGCGCCTCTGTGGTATAATTACAAATGTGGCTTTCGGCTCGTCTGCTATTTTGTCTGACACCTTATACTACGCAGACGAGCGACCGGAGCTGCGTGTTATGAGATGCTGTCAACACCGGCTGCATAGCTGTTAGCCGCCAGTCCGCTAGCCTGGTCGGCTAACTAGCGCCAGTCAGTTATGGCCCGGCACAGTAATCAATGCAAACCGAACCGCTCTAAACAAACAGACCGCATAAGTGATCCTACCTCCTTTGCACAGTCGTCATTTCTTGAGCGACGGACACACCTATCGTTTATGGTATGGCTGGCCCAATTCAATCCGATTTGCAGATTCACGATGGCACCGAAGTAAGAAAGAACTCCGGTTAGGGAAGACAAAGCAGGGGAACCATCTTGCCGGATGGCTGTGGACGCAGTAAAATGGCGCATCTAGGCTCAACGTTGTGGACGCTTCCATTGGCTGAGCGCTGCAGACGGTCCGGGCTAGTTTTGATTGGTCCTCGCGCAGAGGTAACGGTATCCATCCAGGAAGTGTTTACCATTCATTCATGTGTTTACAACGGAAGAGGCCATCCTACTGTACAATACCCCCAAAGTTAAAACATTTTTGGGGAAAGGGGAGCATAATATATCCTGCATTTACAAGTATACGACCACAAGTGTTAATAAAGGAGCAGGAGTGAAGTTTGCTACTGTTGGCCCCCAAACAAGCACATCTGTGGATTAATCACACCATTAATGGCCACCTGCAGATGGGCACACCTGAAGGGTCAAAGTGCTTCATTTTCAACACCAGGATGGAAATATGATGAACTCCTGATGTCTTAACGTGTTTTATCATGTTATAATTAACATGGAGGTACTAATTTACGTTTCTAATGGTGTCTGAGGAGATAAAGGAGTTCATTAATGCAACTCTCATACATATTCAAAGTACATATTGCCTATTAATAATATTACAATTTCAAGTGTCTGATGCAGTGCCTCTAGAGGGAGCTCTTCTTCAAATGGTTAGTGCATTGATGGAAATACATCAGGGGAAATTTGGTAAATGTCATTTAAATTTATGAATGGGGTTTGTAGTGTAATTGCTCATGTATGAGTTCAAAGTGCATAAACGCAATATTTCTGTTTAATGGCAAAGTTCTATTTAGGGATCTTCGTGAACAGTAAGTCATCAGAATTCTTTACTTCACAATTGTTTTAGTTTCCTAGGGATTGAACTTTCATACTCTAGTCTCAAACGTATTGTAATGACTCATTAAATAAATACACTTGTGCTATTTTTGAAGATGGTCTTTAATCTGTCATTTAAACTTGTCAGCTGGAGTAAGAGTGAAACTAGAGGTGAGACATATTCATATCAGTAATTCCTTTCCTCAGTCAATTTTTCCTTTTCCTTTTTTCCTTTTCCTAATGCTGTTTGAGATATGGGGGATTCCATGAGGTAGGTCTCTCATGCTTCTATCATGAAGCCATCAAGGCCATGACATGTTAGTTGAAACAATCCTCAACCTTCCCTCTGACCATTTCCATACCATGTTGAATAGGACGTGTGAAAAAAAACATAGATTCTGGGTAATCACCTGGTGGTTAATGGGTAATTACTTGGTATTAGATACTGAGTGAGGATAGGTGAACTGCATGGAATTTTGGTAAGTGAAAAGGATACACGTCATCTTTCCATTTGGTGTGGGTAGTCCTTATTTGGTGATCAGGGAGATACCTGCCTCTGCTTCTGTTGACATCAGGGTGTCTATGAGCATTCGATGATGATATATAAGTAGCAGCTCTTTGAATGTGTAACTCATTCAGCTTTTCACCTGTAACTGGCAGTGTTCATTCACCCTGAACTTCAAAAGCATGGAGACAATTAATATTCTCCGTCTTACCCTGATGCTTATTGTGATGGTCTCTGCGTCACCTACAACTATTAACATGGATGAATTACGCCATGGACAAATCAAGGGGCATGCTCAAAGCATACAAGGACAATTCCCGGTAAGAAATTAGGAAAACTATGTTAGTTGGCTTGCATTTGCTTTTAAATATACTGACATTGTCATTTTTTTCCACAGCACTTGCAAAATAAAACTGTGCCAGTTCTTGGAACTGGTGAAATTACGTGTCTGGTATGTTAAATTATTCTTATTTTCATGATTTTCTTGGGAGTTTGGGGACGTAGGGCTTTATAGCAGGTGTATATTTTGCCTTCACTCTGTTGGATGACATTGCTCAAGCGTTCTCTTCTTATTCCGCAGGACGATTTGTACTGTTTAGCTGCGAAGTCTCTCGAGACGTTAGAAGATGGCAATTTAACAAGGTTGATCTATGCCTTGAAAGAATTTCACATGGTAAGGAGGAATACATAATCCATTCTGAAATCTGATTTGATAAAGAAAATATCAAATTGTGGGTTGGAATTTTAAAATGCCTTGGTTTCAATTCGCAATATTTCACTTACGTACCTTAATGTCCAATGTGTTTTCTAACATGTTCTGTGTTCAGTGAGGTCACTGTGCAATAAGATTTTAAATGTCAAAATGTTTGTTCCAGTCGAAGGGTACCACATGTGAAATAGCTTCCAAGTCTACCAAAATGAAAATGAAGAGGCTGCTGGAAATCATCATTGACTGCTCTGTATTTTGAAAGGAAAACATGAAAATGAGTGATCCACAATTACAATACATGTACTTACATTTAAGTTATTATTTATTGTAAACTGTAATATTTATTTTCTTACATATCTTATTTTTGCAGCATTCATATATACATCAATAAATTGTGATGTCACAGTAGTTTGTAGAGTTCATGAAATTCTCTTTTTACACAACGGTCCATCAGCAATGCCTGAATATCATTTGCATAACATACAACTGCTCATTCACCAACTCGGTGGTTTTACACATAGAGGAGATAATAGATAATAACAATCAAATGGCACTAACATCTGAGCTGTCTGACATGCATGACCTAAGCTTTTGACCTAAAGGAAAATAAAGTATAAAGCTCACCTTACACTTCCAATGCTGAAATACTCTAGGACTCATAGGAGTAAATTACTTGCTTTCTTGGAAGAAAGACTTCTTCCTCCTCTTCCTCTTTATTAGAGTCATTATTATTTCTTGTTTTTTTACAACCTATGCTCAGAGTAGAAAGTACAGAAACACCCTAAATTACAATTCACATTATAATGCATTCATGTCATCCTCCACAAGTGAGCTAGATATTGTAATATGGAAATGATCTACAGAGCCTGAAACCACTTGAAATTATGCTGGATATATTTTTTTAAAAACTGTTATCATTTGGATAGCAGGTCATCACAGAAATAACAAGTGAATTGGGATGTCCCCATTAATGCCAGCGGTGTGTATGTAAAAAGGGATTAAGCTGAGGTTGCTTAAACATGATCCAGGGAAACAGTACAGGTTCACAACTCTCACAGACGTCTTACTATCATACAAACAACAGCCCCCTTGGCCAAGAACTCCATTCCAATCAGCCGCTTGCTCGTTTTTAACATGTTTGTCAGCTATACAGTGTTTTCAGACAGCCTTTTTAATAATGTTTAACATGAAAATCTTCAGACTCAACTAGTGACTTCCTTCACTTAAGGTAACATGTAGATAGCAGTGAAAGGATGCTCTCCCCCGGTTCGTCTTCATTGCAGAAGGGATTCAATCTCGGCATCTAGCTTTGCAGTTCTTTTCCTGTGTAAAGATGGGTACATGATAAGCGTTCAACAAGTTCCAGCCGCTTTCAGCGTTCACATTTCTCAGAATAAGAGTATGTCAAGATAACAGCATATCAAATGGTATAAATAGACAAGTTTTACCGTGGGCGCTGAGAGTTCAAGCCCAATACAAGGAGTAAAAAAAGAATTATTATTTACAAACTAATACAAAAGCAGAATACATATATTTGTCTTTGAATGTGACTGGAGTATGTTTGTTATACAACGTTCATTTCACCACCAAACTAATTTACCCCAACACATTGTATACGTTGTTAAAAGACACAAGCTATTGAAACCACGTATTAGGATCATAGATGTGTTCAAACAACGAATGTGGCTCACCTTCGGCCAGTCTTAGGTCGGCCACTCCTGCCGCTTTTAGAGGTCCGGGGCCTCTCGTGTTTCATCAGCGACTGCCGCATGCTCTCCTCTGTGTAGGCCAGATACTTATGGGACAGATCCACCTCGAATGGCTGCAGGAGTCACGAAGAGACAAATGGGAGGAGAGGAGAGGACAGAGCGCAGGAGAGCTCGGTGAGATCAGTTCATTACAACAAAATCAAGCTTCGGGTCACAAGATAAACTCACATCTTTTTCCTTTTTATCTGGAGCGGGAGTCTGTTTTCTCATATTGTTGCCAGTGTACGCCACGCATTTCTGAAAGACAAGTGGTGAAGCAATCCTCATGTTAGAGTTTGCAGCAATTTATTTCACTATGTTTGTTTTTGTTATTGTGTTTAGGGAACTCACCAGCTGCCATTCTCCAATATCTTCATTCCAGTGCACATAATTCTCTATCATCTCCTACACAGAACAATATGGACATTACTGATTAAAAAGCTTGAAAAATGAAAACCAAATCAAAGTATTATATGTTATACTGTAAACGTACGTGTACACACACACACACACACACACACACACACACACACACACCTGATATTCTTGCGGAATAAAGTTGTCTATGATGAGCATCTGGAGTCGAAGCTCTCGGCTCAGCTGGCGGATGTTCTCCAAAAGGTCTTCAATCTCTCTGTGATTCTCCTGTTGCAGATCTCCCATCTAACACACAGGATTTCAAGCGATGTCAACATATAATCAAACGTGTTCACATGTGACATTGTGGCAGGGATTCATCACCCTGCTTCCCTGATCAGGACTAGTAAGTGCGTGTGCTTACTTCAGCTTTGGCAGCCATCAGCATGGTCCAGACTTTCTTCAGCTTCTTGGTCTTTCCTTGCGCCTCCTCCTGAAGGCTTGTGTATTTCTCCTCAATGTCCAGACGCTCTTGCTGTTTTAAACGGAATAAGGGTCATTGATATGTTACAAGACCTCTGTGTTCATAACTGGGAGAGCAGATTGCTATAGGGCAGAGTGTAATGTATTAACAATCTGTATAATAGCAAGAAAATGTAGGTCAGTGAGTGAATGACTGGCGGGGTGGCGTACACATTTCCCAACAGCAATGATGTGATTGTTGCATTCTAAAGGAAACTAGTGTAAAGCTAAACACCTAACGTGGGCTATGTTTGTTACATCCTGTCACCCACGTTACACCCTGGCAGAGTCATTTATGAGAAACATACTATTCAGTTTGAAGGACATCAAGTTGTGAAACATGTATTGATGTTGTCTTTATAGATAGTGTCTTTATCAATGGCATCACTGTGGGCACTTTCAGAGCATCCTCCGCTGTCATCAACAAGGTCTATGGTGTGGAGACTGATTATCGATGAAGATACACAAATGCAGAGCCCGATTCGTTCGCTGATGTGATTAGCTGTAAGTAGTTTTATTTTGCAGTGAAAATGTGAAACTCTAAATGTCTATCCTTACTTCCTTTTCCTCCAGCTCCTTATGAAGCTGTTCTGCCCTCATGCGTCGCTCTTCCAGTTCGTTGTTGGACTCCTGCAAGAGCTTCTCCTGCTCTTCAGCCTTGGCCAGCAGGTCCACCCCTCCCACAATCACCTTCTTCTCCAAGGCACACAATTTCTCCTGCAGCATGTAATGCTCCTGCCTTGGGGATAGCGGAAGGGGATGAATAACTCTGATTATGTTGAGGAACACAGGACTACAACTGACTTGAGCCTGAAGTTGCAGAGGACTTACTGGGCTTTGAGCAGGTCCTTCTCCCTCTTCTCCAGCTCTGCTCTTGTCTTGTTCCTTTCCTCTTCTGCCATGTCCAGCTTTGCCTCCAAGGCCTTCCTTTCCTCTTCAATCTTCGCCTGCATCTCCACCATTTTGTCAGGGGAAACCTTCTTCTTCCCTGAATAGAGTCAGGGTGCACAGTGCCTTTACTTTAGACGTACAGTGCTTTCCACCCAAACAGTTATTTCTCAGTTTGAAACAAAATATTCTGCAGAATAAAATCATTTTAAATCAGCGTTTTTATTATTCAATCTGTGCAGGTTTAGCCCATAAATAGGCAATTACCACAAAACTCAAATTTCCTAAAAGGAACCTCGATGCTCACTTATTTCAGGAAGCTGCACGAGGAAGTCAAACTTGCTAATGCACAGCATTAAATAATAACTGTTAGTGTAAGCAAAATTCCATGTGTAAATGATATCCAGTGCAAGGTTCTCTTAATGCGTGTGGTTATGAGGATGGAGATCATGACAGCTCTGGACAAACAGAAAGACATTAACAGTGATTACTCAATGCAAACCGTCAGAGTTAGTGGTTTAGCAACAGAAACACACTGTGGCCAGCTTGAGAAATTTATGCGAGTGGAGATTATGTTGCTAGAGGACAGAAGCACCACTTAGATTCTTACACCAACCTCTTTCTTCTTCAATTAAGAGGTGTATTGCAAGTCAGACAGGCAGCATAATGTACCCAGAGGAGAGAGAGAGAGACAAAGAGGAAGACATTACAGAGCAACCTGCAAATCTCATGACTCTACAGAGTGGAGCACTGAAGAAGGAACAGGCAGGGAGAGAGAAAGAGATCAGCACAGTGACATCCCAGCTGCAGCAACACTAACACAACAGCACAGGAAGTGACGACACTGACACGATGCAGTGAACAAAATTATACTTGAGACAATGCAACATGATGTAGATGAAAGGCCTGTGTGTGGAACAGGCAGTCAGTCAACCCTGCACTCGTTTTGATCAAGTGTAAAAAGAGTGCTAATCCTTTGGAAAGGACCGGTGTCCCATTGTGTAACTGTCCCATTCGAAAAATCCATAGCTAATGCAGTGATTTGTCTCCAAACATCCCGGTCAATCCACATCCCTGCATATCACACATTTTGCAAGTGCATTCATGTAAACCCAAACAACAATTTGGACATGACGATACAGGAGTGTTGTCAGCAGCAGATGGGGGCTCGCTAGGCTGCGTGCTTAAAGAAGTGACACAGGATTACATTGGACAGGTAGAAGGAGAAATTCTGCAAACTTAAACCTAACCAAGACTAAACAACCCTCTTATTCTATATATAATCTTATAATTGCTTATTCTAATGCAACTATAATAGCTGATGAAAGTTCAAAGGAACAACTTTCCCTGATTCTAGATGCAAATCTTCAGCAAAAACTCATTTGTTGCATGTAACCTCCTACACAGAGAAAATGAGTCAAGGATCAGGAAAACACCTTGTTAATCCCCCCTGATCATCAGACATGTCCAAACTAAATCCAGCATATAACCTAAAGAAGAATTAAATAAAAGCCAAAACTTACAATATGATCTGATTTACTTCTATCTGGAAAACAAGCAACGTCAAATAAAAATTTAGGAAAATGGCTTCAGAGTGAGATTCTTATCACATGTTTAAGCATCTGGATGACTTCAGTTTGCTTGTTCTGTTGTGCTCAACGCTTTCCACTCAAAGGCAGAAGAAATTGTGAGAGAAGGAGGAAAACCACATGGCTGTTTAAGTTAATGAAGAAAGTTGAGTCCATATGCAACGTGCCGGAATCTGATATTTGGTCGTTATCATGTGCTGACTCTTTCACCATGATACACATTACATGAGCAGGGGATTGCATCAGCCCCCCCTGATTTTGAATATTTTTTAAATCTCATGTAATGTGTGTAATATGTAATAGTTCATTTCTTACCTCTTCTTCTCCTACGGCCTTCTCCCGCCTCCCCTCCTCCATCGTCACCGTCATCCAGCTCGTCTGACCCGCTGCCCTCCGATCCAGAGATCTCTTCCCCTGGGGTGGCAGAACACGACATATTCAAAAGTCAAGTTGTAAATTCTTTAAACTGGATTCTTCACAGCTGAAACAGAAGAATGGCGATTACGAGTCCATACCTTCCTCCAGTTTCTTCTTCAGCTCCTCGATCTCCTTCTGAAACTGACGCAGCAGGGCATCCTTGGGGTCCTCATTGATCCTGGCTTTGTTCTTGATGTTTTTAGCCCTATTAGCATAGCGCAGAGTACTAATGGTCTCATCATAGTTGTAGTCAGCAGGGCCGATATTTGCACACTAGAGGGCAGAAACAAATTAAGGAAAACTATTGGAATTTTCTGCCATTTCATTATCTGCCATTATCACACTTACGCATGCATTTATTGCTTTGTGTGGTCAGTAATGTAAGTGATTGTTGCTTAAGGAGGACATGGGTCTAAAGCACAAGAGCAAACAGTATAAAATGTGTTTCTTGTACCATCATGGTCTTGGAGTTTCCACCTAGTGAGTCCTGCAGCAGACGGGTGAGTTTGGAGTTCCTGTAGGGTACGTGTGTGCTCTTTCCATCCACCAGAGCAGAGATGACATTACCCAGCGTGGAGAGAGAGAGATTGATCTTGGTTGCTTCCTTTAGTCGCTGGCCTGTGGCTCCAGTCTTCCCCTGTCTCTCTGAACCCTAATGATGGATGCAATGTCACATAGCGATTAGATGGTTTGTGGGTGATAAGGTGTATTTACTTGTTGCGGGAAGATCTAATCTTTCTACGAAATAGATGTAAGTTTCTACTCAGAAAAGGGCCACAGATAGTTACCGCCAGATCGACCAGATGAAGTTTGCCCATTCGCACATGCTGGTTTCCATCCACACCTTTCTCGCTGCACTCGACAGTGATGGTGAAGATGGCATGTGAGCGTGAGCTGTGCTCGTTCATGTTGGTGGCACCAACAGAACCTGAAGAATGAAATAACAATTAGTCAGTGACATAAGACAACTTTAAAATTGCTTCATTCACTTCAGTCATGAAATGATGAATTTTTTTGACTAATATAGAAAGTAAATTTTTTGCCGTTGACTTTGATAGTATCAGTTTCTCCAACTTCCATTTTTAACCACATGCAAGAAAGGTGAGAGGAAGATCTGCTTTTGTGGGCACAATTTCTGGCCTATCAGATATGATTCTTACGGTTTTTGTGTCCTAGTATCATAATCCTGTCCATGTCGTCAGCATTGTTCACCACGTAACCAGAAAGGTCTTTGATATAAACACCAACATCTGGTCTTTCTTTCACCTGTCATGAAACAAATGGAAAGGAATACAAACACATCTAATCAGCATTCTATTGACTGTGGTGCCCTTGATAACACACTCAGACTAAACAAGTTGACCAGTCGGCTCAGATAGTTTTGCTGTTCATCATTGAAGTCAGTGATGTCATGTTGCATTCACCTCCAGCCTCTGCATCTGGTCCTTGCCCAGCAAATCCCGCACTTCTTCATTGTAAATCTCCAGGTATGACACACGAACCAAAAACCTGTGATGGTTAAACATGCAAATGTGAGATAAATTCTGGAATGTGAAACTGCATAACAGTGCAGTTCTCTTGGTACAGGTTCTTCCTTTTTCAACTGTGGCAGAGTGCACTAATTTGACTTTCAAATGAAACCCATGCCTAAAGATTTGATTTACTGCTCATATAAACACTTCCATCTGAGTTGTCGATCAAACTAATAACGAGCGCCACGGCAACGTAGAACACTGTTTACTGACTAGACCTTTACCTGGTGTCACCTTCTGCCTTGGCAATATGACCAAAGACATGAGCAAAGGAGTTAGGGATTATCCCCCTGAGCTCTGGTACGGCTCTCACACCCTCCATAGTGAAGGTTTTTCCTGTGCCAGTTTGCCCATATGCAAAGATGGTGCCTGAAATTGACAGTAGAGGGCGGTATTACACATCAGTGCCAGTATAGATGATAGAAATACAATTTATCATACAGACATACACCTTAATTAATCATGAAGGAGTAAATGTTGATATTGCTGCAATCAAATAAAGGACTGGATTTGTCAGAACACGTTTATAATGCATGAAATCATTATTGTGATGACAGATTTGAAGGTAATAGGATATTATTAAACACGTTTTGTGCATGTCAAATAAAATTTTACCATTATAACCCTCTAATACTGAGTCAATGATAGGACGGGCTGTCAGATTGTAAACATCCAGCTGTTTGCTGTCTGGTCCAAACACGGTATCAAACGTGAAAGTCTTGGGAGGCTCTTGCGGGGTCTCCAGTTTGTTGACAGTTATGGTCCCACGGATCTCGTCCACGACGACGGCCTGTCTGTGGCCCATCATCTTCTCTTTCTGGTTGAGAGGACGACATCTCACCACCACCTTTACATTGTCACTTACTTCCAGCTTACTGATCTGGAGAGTAAAGGAACATGCAGGAAAGGGAAATGTCAGCTGTCAGAGAATACAAGCACATAACGGAGACACTGTAGTGATCGGTAGCTTTTCTGATGAGCCACGGCCATAAGCTTGTAACACAAGAGTTTCTAATCTATGAGTTTACCGCTTTCATTATTTACGTTTTGTGAAGTCATCGTTACACGTCATATGATGTATGGTTCATAAGCGTTTGCCCGATTTGCCTTGCTGAGTTTGCTGGGTTGCTAGGCAAGCACATAGCTAGTAGAACACAAAGCCATACGATCACTGGCGAGCACCACAAAATAGAGAATATGTTCTGCCAGAATCCCACATTGCTAGCAGTCAACGTCGATCGCTTTAAAATGGTTGCCTTGTAGCATGTGACGTTCTGGGCTATATGCTATTTCACAGCATCAGCATGGATGAGTAGCAACGGCGAAGCTGACAATAGCTAGCGAGTTAGCATCACATCAGGCAGATCGGGGAAAGGGAGGAGCCCCTGTACAGAGAAAACACAAATAAAAAAAAGGCGTGGCGACTTACCTTCATGGTGAAAATGCACAAGGGTGATTCTATTGTGGGTTTATAAAACGACGTCCGAGTTAGAAATAATTGTCAGTTTGCTTTAGAGCTATCTAGAGGAGTGAAATGAGAGCCTAGTGCCCATATTATCAAAGGGCTCACAGCCGCGAGCTCACCCTTCCCCTGGTACGCATGCGCGGTTTTCAGTCGCTCGCGCACTGGTGGACCACCAGCTGCAGATTGAGATGAGAGCGGTGACGTAGGTGATGGAGATGAAGCATATTATGAATGTAAATAAACACTTTATTCTGCAAAATTACCAAGTATACTTCAAGTACCTGTAGTAGTAAAACACCAAACTCTGTGTGTTCTGGAAGTATTTATTACCACATATGGAGTTACAGCATTTTAACTTCATGTAATTTCTCTATACTTATACTTATGTTATTTGATAGTTTATTTTGTGGGTTTTTAAAAAAGGCACTCATTCACCAATAGATGCAATATGAGGAAAACAGGGAACAGTCGTTAGGTGGGTTTTTGTGCAAAATCGTATTATAGTACATGTGTAACAAACATGCACATCTAATCCAGGACCGAAAATACATCTTTCAACCACACTCGACATCTCAGCACAGAAACAAACTCATCTTCAGGATTGTCATTTGGCAGTATTACCCTTTGGAACAGTACACACATAGGCCCTATTTTGTTTACCAGGCCAGTCAAGTAATTTGGCAGTTTAAATAAAGACAATACAGCAACACGAATGACTTCAGTACTTCAATATCACTACAAAGTCAGCTAAGCCTCTCGAGGACCTGAAGAATACTGTTATGGAATATGCCCGTCTGGCCACTGCCCTCCTGTGTAACCAGAACCCGTCCATCGGGCCGAGGCCTGTGGACCAAGACGTGCTCTCCGTGAAGCAGACTGAGCTCTGAGTCTGTCTGGGCTAAATGCGTCGCGCTCACTCTGTGCCTGCAAAGAATAGAAAGAACAGATGCTATTAGATACTTTACAGTGTTACACATCAGTAAAAATCCCCCAGTGAGAAAACAAAGTGTACCTGCTGGGGCTGAACTGAGCTGACGCGGCAGACAGAGACGGCTGTGATGACGGTGGTTTATGCAGGTTGGAATTAAGATCTGGCATCATTTTCTCTAGGCCTTTCCGAAGAATTGGAGCTTTTCCTTCTTTGAGAATGATCCCGGGTCCATCTCTTCCCAGGGTGAGCGACGGGGCCCACACTTCTAATGGAGGGGGGCCAGGCTGAGAATTTGATGACACCTGGTTTACTGAGGACCAAGAGGAGGTCCTGAGTGTGGACGGTGGGGAGTCTTCCTCTGTGAGAAACCGCACTGACTTTCCAGGCTAGGACAGAAAAATATTTATCATAAGGGACAAGCATGGACACAGACACAGATACTCACATAAAACAAAACAATGCATAAACAGTACATGACATCCTCTTTGAAGAAATCAACAGTACCTTCTCTGTATTGTTCTTGTGTGAATCAGGTTTGATCAGAATTGAGTGAGGACCGTTTGGATGTTGTCTGTCGTGCTTGAGGTCCATGAGCACTGCAGCAGCAGAGGGCGCTGCTGGCTCAGACAGACGGCCCAGTGGTCTGCCAAGGTTGGACAGGATGCCGCTGCCTTTCTTCCTTTGCAATGCGGGCGAGTAGCCTGATGCCTGTACATGTGCAAAATGTGTGTGCTGTGAGTTGGACGGAGCATTCAAATTGGTAGCATGGCTTAACTGGTTTGAGCCTGAAAAATAAAACATAAAAAAGAAAATCAGAAGCTTTTGAGAACATCTTCAATGTCCGGGTTACATCAATGTGTTAGAGGATTGTTGTGGTTGTTTCCCACTTACCTTTAAGTGGGTTAAATATGCGCCTCACAGTGTCCCATCCCTGTGTACCCCCATACAAGGTCGTGCCGGGAGCTGACATTGCATGCTGTGTTCCGTTTGGTGCAGATGGGCCCTGTCCTGTTGAGTATATCATCCCATCTGGGTTCACCCGATCCAGAGCAAGGACCACAGCGGGATTCCTAGAAGTTGTTGGTCTCTTTCCAGCTGCTGTGTTGTATTGTGACGATGCAGCAGCTGCTTTGTTCTCTATGAGTCTTGCTGAAGTTCTAAAAGGGAAGAAATGAGATAAATGAATACAATCTACAGATCATACACCACACAGTCTACTTAATGTGGACATGGTGACGTGAGACAAAATTTCACCTGAGCACAGGAGTGACGTAGTTGCCAGGAAGAATCCCCACTTTGCCCGTTCTGAGCGATAACCCACGCAGCCAGCCTTCTCTAAACTTTCCATACACTCCCACCATCTCCCCTTTCCTCAGCTCCAGCTCCTCTGATCGTTGTGGCTTATAGGAGTAGAGGACGGCACACCTGAAACATCACACACACACACACACAAAGATTCTTGATTAAACTCAAATACACAAAGAACTTGTATCAGTAGTATTCTACTTCTATGTGGGTATTTCATTATTTGTCGCTTCTTTTTGCATTTTTGTGTAACAGCTGTGATCCAACATTACCATAACATTAAGACAGAGTTGTGCTTTGACTCACACGCTGATGGAGAGCTGCTGCGTGGAGGAGTTTTTACTGTCTGTGGAGGCAGATGGCATTTGGGGGTTGACTAAGGCCATGGACACGGTGGGTGGAGCATCACTGCTCATCTTCTTCTCACTCTGTAAAGAAATCAGACTCAATTATCATCACAAGGAATGCAAAATGACATTTATAAAGAATATGAGAAAACAAAACCAAGACACAGTGGAGAAGATTCTATTCTATAATAACTGCAATTTTAACATGTTCAATCAGAGCTCCAGTGTAAAGGATATACAGCATGACATTATAACTCATTCAGATTTCATGTTTCAGACAGGCTCTAAGGCAGCAGACAGTGAGTCAGCCATGGGGTGGTTGTGACACTGAGGTGTGCCTTCCAACCGTTAACGACACACTCTCAAGCTTAATGGTAGTTAAATGATCAGATTGATCAGACACACTGGCGACCTGCCATTGTGCCATCGTTGCAGAGAAGTGGAAACATTTGTCTGGTTCCATTTATCTTCTCAGCGACGTCGACAATATATTTGCTGCTATTTACAGCAGAGGCAATATTCACCCCCTTTGCTTAAAGCTTTAATTCTAGCCTATGGGCTCTGGGTTTCCCTCTATATGTCTCCATATCCTAAAGCTCTCCCATTATTACGCTGTAAAGCTGTTAAAGTGCACCACAGGCAAGCACAAAGGGATTCATATGTAAGATGCCTCCACAGCTGCTCGGTCTCATTTGGCTTTATCAAAGGCGGTGTTGTGAGGCAGGAGTTAAGTGGAGGTTGTGTAGTAATATCCTGAAGACATATGGCATATAGGAAATAACGTAGAGGAAAGTGTACGCTAAGTTTAGAGCGAGTGTTTCATAACAAGGGGAGCACATGATTTTACAGTCCACTACTGAGATAAGTACCAGAACACTTTCCTTTAAAGAAACTGTATGTGATCTCAAACTGTGCCTCTTTAATTTCACCACAATAATTCTGTGATGCTAAGTAAAAACTTGCCGTGTGGTCATTTGTGCGCTGGTAAAAGTTTATTACACAGCCCAAACCTTTCAGTGTGAGAGGTAGCTGATACAAATAAGCCAAAATTGAGCTTTTATGTGTTCCAGATGATTGAAATCAGTCGTTTTTGGCTCCTGTTTACAGAACCGTGCCAATAATCACACCATACATTATCCCATGCAGAGTGAGAAGCCACATGTGTTCGTGCGACAGCAGAGCCAGAGGTGAGTGCTGATGGGAGGCAGGACTAAGAATAGCACACAAACTGAATGCAAGCTCGGTCAGAGGTGAACTTTGCAGCCATAGATCCTCCCCCCCCTCCACTCTAAGTGGGCAAGTGCGTGGCTTGTCAGCTATTATTGGCCCGCTGATGTGAAAAGGACTGTTACCTGCTTAGTGAAGAGGAAGGACTTTCAAGGCAGAGGAAGAGGAACACTCTCTTATGTAACAAACATTAGCAGTGATGCATCATCTTCATCAGCATCATCATTATTATCAGCAAGAGAGATAAGCAGACAAAGGGAGTGACTCAACAAGCCTCCCACTTCTTCATCATTCCTCTTTCCTAAACACTTCTGTCGTATTTCGTCTCACCTTTTCCTGTCTAATCTGTGTTTTACTGCCTTATCGCTGCCACTTCCTCCCCCTCCCTTCCTCCTCTAGCTTCCTCCAAACAGTATTTTATGCTCCGCCAGGTATAATTGCAGGGTATAGAGCAAATATATTTTATTTGGATCAAAGGAAATCCTTCTCACAGAGGGCAGGGCTCTTGGCAGCAGGGTGTGTTGTAAAGCCTGGCAGAGGTTTTTATGTTGCCACTGCAATCTGGCAAACTGCTTTATTACTTTATGTATTTAAGTATTTATTGTCTGACAACTGAGCTCTTGTTGATAAAATTGCACATGTATGTTTTTCACATCATAGTGTAAAATATAAAAATGCGCTACCTAGACTGGAGCACGTATGTTTAACCCCTTCTGCACCTTTCACCACCTGCTTTTACCACATGTTCACTATTAAGCAAAACGAAAATAACACAAATCCCACTGAGTCTTGACTGTGCGTGGAATATGCAGCATGTATTTGGTTGATTATATGAAGAAAGAAAAGATGGCTTAAAGGTCCTAAAGGTCCCAGACACCAACAGATGGATTTGTCTCCTTTTATAAATGCCAAGGGCAACCCTGAGAGAAATGGCAGAAGGTAGCAGAGGCTCTCAGTTGGGCTAATAGGTCATTTGGATGATGAAATAGAAGCTCAGCTCAGTCTTTCAGATGTATTTACGAGTTAACAGAGGTCATTTAATTCTGGCCTCTCTATTAAACACGCCAGTCACAGCATCAAAAGAAGCTTTGGTTGTTCCACTCCAGCTACACTGATTAGATTTCTAAGAGTGTGTCAATCAACGACAGACCTTCCATAAGTCCTTACATGTCACCCGAGCTGACTCACAGAGACCACACACACCCTGCTGACCTGCTATTCTTCTCTGTCTAGAGAAGCTGGCTACCGTCCCAGTTACAGCACTCTGACTGACGACCTCTTCAGTCTTCTCACCTCCAGACCTGACAACACATCTTTCTTTTTTAGCCCATTTCCAAATGTGTGTTCCTCCCAAAGTCTTAATCATCCGCAACTTAATCACTGAGGGCGACGCCAACGAAAGGGCAACGCCTCGGTCTGGTTCATTCCTTAAGCTTAATGTCATGGCTTCCTCCCTGCACTCCTGAGAATAACTTCCCCTTGGTGACTCAAAGAAAAACAATTGTCTTTGGAAAACTGTCTAGCCATTTGCCAACCACATGGTTTCTGTTAATGCAAATTATAACACAAAGACACACCCACGAACCTGAAGTTTAGCTCCGAGATGATTAAAGTGAGGAATGTGAAAGAGCTAAAAGAGAAAAAACTTCATAAAGTAATGAGACGTGCGTAAAGAAAGGACCCGTTAGCGCCTGACTCACCTGTGACAGCCGTCTGTGGGAACTGCTGGCGTGGCGTTTCAGATGGTGAGAGTGTCCCCGGTTGACAGGGGGACCAGAGAGACGGTGTGTGTGTCCCTGGTGGTTGAGGTTACTGAAGGTGCTGATGTTGGCGGTCTCTCCTTTAGTGGTTTGATAAAAGTGGGTGTTGTTGGTGCCGGGGTGCTTTCGATGGTTGGACGGTGACAACGCATTGATGACCGTCGTCTTTCCTGGGACTTGAGGGACTCTGTAGTAGGAGGTCCTGTTGGACGTGTCGGCGGCCTTGTCTTTGCCCCCACCACTAGTCCGATGGTGAAATTCTGCTGAGTCACTCCCCTTCCGACTCTTTCCCTCCAGGAGTTTGGCAGCCGCCGCGTTGGGCTGAAAAGACACAAATACCAATCACAGTGAAAACAGTCGGCATCCTCCACAAGTCGCTCCTACCTGTTACTGGCACCTGTCAAACTCTGCACCCGGCCGATCAGAATAACGCCTATATAAATTTGCCCACTTATGATTTCTCCTCTCACCCCTTTAACTTGTTGGACAGCCAGGCAGGCAGGAGGATCGGTAGGAGCAAATAAGTCAGCCCTGGTGCTGAGGTAGGAGCAGGAGGCAAAGTGAAAGGCAGTGCCACGCAGGCAAGCAGCGCAGGGTTAATGCGCTCACTCCCCACAGTGATGTGCTGTTATGCCACCCAAGCAGAGAAAGCATTACCATGTCTTCACGCCTGGCTGCATGACATGAGGAGAGGCAGACAAGAGAAGAAAGGGGAGTAGGAAGGAAGGCAATACAGTGGCAGGGAACGATGAAGAGCTGAGGCAGAGTTTTATGAGCGGGTGAGCGGTGGATAAGAGGAGGAAGAGAAGACTATAACAAGGAGAAGAGTAAGAAAAATGAGGGGAAACTATATCAGAATTGATGACAAGACAAGAGACCCAACCAAAGTCATTTCCCACAAGGTAATGAGGCACCACATTAACCAAACTGTGTGACTGAATACAAATTTCCACAGCATGGATGAAGTTAATTCCTGCAGGCAGAAAGTACAGAGGAAAACAAATGACAGTCAGCCAGCTAAGCAAGCGCTGCAAACCTGAGTAAGCTTCACAGTCACACACTAATGAGCAGCTGCAGACACAGCAAGGACTCACAAATGAGCTCTCTGCTTCAGCACTTTGCAGGGCACAAGTGACATTTACGGATGAATCAAAGATTTGAATGAAAATCAAGGTAGTGCCCAGGCACTGACCTGGAATTAAGCACCGAGGTCTACGGTTCGTTTCTTTACAAGAGCTTAACTGTGAAACTGAACTGCCAGCATCACAACCTCGATCACACTTAAAAGGCGAAAGTAAGCAATCAAAACAATAAACTAACCTCAGTAAACTGCAGGGGACAGAGGCCAACTTTGTCCCCTAACTTGACCTCAATCCAGTGTTCATCCACTCGTCTGATGACAGTAAGGACGTCCCCCTGTAAACCAGGATTGGAGAGGTAAGGCAACAAGCAGATTGAAGTGATAGAGGAAGAAAGAGACGTGAGGTTAGAGTCTGAAAGAAAACACAATACGGATATCAGGTGCTTGGAATAGATGCAGCTTCTACCCCTGAAGCCTAAGCACTCAGCTCGCTCAGAAACCCTTTGAGCGCTGCAAGCTCCAGCAATGACATCAACTCCCTTTGTGTCTACGGGCCGAGTCCTTTCTGTGTCCGGCCCTGCTCTCAAACCCACCTGACTATCTGCTTTCAGCTCAAGTGTTTTAATGGAAAGAATACAAGTACTGATGCTCTTATGTAACTTCCTAAGTAACAGCGTCTGCAGCGGCGGTCTGTGCCTCCAGCTCCACAAGTTTGTCTTTACTCCCATTGCCCAACAGTGGGAAAGATAAAAAAGCAATGACTGTTGTGTTTTAGTGCAGAACAGAACAGTTTAGACATATTTCAAACTGTTTCAGATGAAGATCCAGAAGACAACGTCCACAATACACAATAACATTTTATATGAAGGTTGTTTTATAACTTTATCTTGGCAAAAGAAAGTGTAATCAGAGGACGGTTGAGCCTTGGCAGAGGTATGTCAAGGCTCTACACTCTGACAGCAGCCTGAGATTCATTGCATATGAATCTATGCATTATGCATTCAATAAATATAACGTAAATAAAATGTAAACAGCAACGGGAGGCAGTGGCTCAGTGGGTAGAGCTTCAGCTTGGGAACCGGAGGGTTGCCGGTTCGGGCCCCTGCCAAGGTGCCCCTGAGCAAGGCACCGAACCCTCAATCGCTCCCCCCTCTGCGAAGGGTGGTAATGTAATATAGGTCGCTTTGGATAAAAGCGTCTGCCAAATGATCGTAATGTAATGTAATAACAGAATAGCTATCAAAGGCCAGTCATCTTCTAATGAAATAAGATAAGAGATTACTGGATAAATGACTACAATTACTAACCAATGACTCATTCTATCACTTAGGATTTTGAAAGAGCGTGAAGTGTGAATTCTAAAGTGACTTGACTCAAGGACTGTTGGGTTAAGTGAAGTAGTTTCAGACCTTGAAGAAGCTGTGATATTTACAGTCCTCCATGTTCATCTCCTCAGGGTTAAAATCACACAGGGCCCTGCAGAGAGGCGGCGGCTGGGACTGCAGCTGAGGCGTCTGGCTGCTGCCCGGCTGCACGCCCCCACTGACAGATATACTGCTACTGTCACCAGCGTTGCCGTGGTGCCAGTTCTCATCCACTCTTGTGTTGGCGTTGGCGGCCTCGGGGAGCAAGTCTCCCAGGTTATACCCTCTTGTGTGGTTGTGAACCGCTCTGACGGGAACCTGAAGAGACGGAGGGAGTCACACATCAGATTCCGTACGTTCAAGAGTCTTTTGTTCGACGTGATTAATTACTCAAGATGGTGAAATCAATCTCTGTATGGATTAGTGGGGTGCAACTCTCAGCAGATAAAAGTGTCTTGCAAGTACAAATACATTTGCAGAAGGTGAGACGTGAAACTTTTTAGTGTGGTCTACACTTTTAAAGTGACAAATTGGAACACAGAAGACCTTTGCTAACAAGAATGCAAGCGGTTGAGAAATAAAGGGCCAACACAACAGGGAGCAAGAAACGACCTCGGCTCAGTTTTCTGGGAAACGTCCCAATCTAAACACACATTGTAGACTCTCAGCCAGGATGTGTTGTTGTCGGTTTGTCTACATTGGTTAACACGGCTCTTAACTAGAGCACAAGTTGACACAGAACACACAGCATGTGGATATGTTGATTTGCTGTACAAACACAAATGTCAAGTGTCAAAACTGTGGTGTAAGATACCGATCAGTGACGATCAGTTACCGTCAATCTTGTTCTTGAATCTGGTAGATTATGTTTAGGAAGCAGACTAGAGTTTACATCGGTTACTTATTTATCAGAGAAAGTTATCAGAGAAATGATATGATGATATTTCAGATGACATACTGGACATATTGTGTTGTCAAGTAAGTCTGAAGACAGATGGAAGATAAAGTAGGAAGTAAATAGGTCCCATGTTCAGAATGATATGATGAGCAAACCATGCTTAATGACTAAACAGTCAACAGGTTTGATGGGATTTTGTCACTTTAGGATTGTGACTCAAGTTAAAAACATTCTGAGCGGTGAGATCATTACCCAGGTCTTCATACAGCAGCGAGAGGAAGCACCCCTGGTTAGTAATTGAACTTTGGAACAGATCAGATTATGCATTCAGCTCTACTCTAGTACTACTTAACTTTCAGGTCTTTGCATGTAAATTTTCTGAAACTAATGAAATCAAAGTCTGCCTGATGGCTCAATGTATTTACGGAAAATAGGTTAAATCGTGCAAAAACACTATCATTTAAAGTTGATAATTTCGCCAGCAAATCCTATTATATTTGGTCATAACAATGTGAGAATAGCATTTAACATATTACATTGTTTCATTTCTATAATAGTGCAACTCTGAACAGTTATGAAGTAATGTCCTGTCCTCAGTTTTAGATAAATTGCATCTAATCATCAAAATTCTATCACCAAATGTCATCTAAAATACAAACAAATGACTTCACATATTCCAGTGTTTAGTGTGACCTTAGTGTGACCTTAGTGTGACATTTTGGTGGACCTGACAGCAGCCCTGTGATTTACTTAAAGTGGATATAAATGCACACACAACAAAACAATAACCTGAACTGCCCTGAAAACTTTTTAAACATTTGAATTGTCTGTCGCAAAACAGAGAAAACACACACCAAAAGTTGTTCTCACTCAGTGTGCATAGTACCCCCCTGCCAAGCTCTTGGTAGTGTCTGTCTGGGTTGCACACTCACCTCACTGTGTCCTTGCCTCTCTCTGCGTTGAGTGCCGAGAGACTCCAGCTGCTGACCTTCCTTGAGTCTGAAGCTGCTCCTGAAAAAGGGCACAGTGTAGGCCATCTGCCTGCCTCTGCTGGGCCCCGTGGGGCTCTGGAGCCCCTCCAGGAGCCTTACGAGCAGGGGGTTTGCAGGAAGCTCCTCCACTGTCCTGGCAGAAACAGGAGTGCGGCACTCTGGGCAGATGAGCTTGGAATGGGCCACCTCCTGCCTCTGTAGGCAGGACATACAGAAGGTGTGCTGGCAGGGCAGAACCTTAGCCGACACGTCCAGCTGCTCCAAACACAGAGGACATTCCAGCAGGGCCAGGACAGACAACTCCTCCATTTTAAAAGGGACTCTTCATCTGGAACTCTGTAATCCAGAAGAAAACAATGAACAATGTGGGTCTCTTATCAAATATACCACAATAAAATGATACATCACACACAAACCATCATTACTCATCGAGGTGAACAAACTCAGATTACTAGGGCAGCTGGATAAAGAGATCGCGTCATGGCTGTAGACAGCGCGCGTGGTGCTACAGGTGTCAGCTCACCTGTGTGGACAGGTACGACAACACGGAAGACAAACCAATAACACACGGCCATGTCTGCCGCGAGTAACATTCACACATCAAACAGTAACACTAATGACTTACATACGTGTCCGTCCATTGTTAGTCCATTAAATTCGAGTAGGAAGTGCGTAAATTCGCCCTCACTCGCCGCGCCGCTGTGGCCGTGACGCAGTGAGGTGAGGACGGGACGGAGTGGAGCTGAGCAGCGGGGACGGACACGTTACGTTACCGTGACCAGCGAGCAGCACGTACCGAGGAATAGCGACCGGGTCCCCGCGTGTAGACATAAGACTGTGGGCAACCTGTTAACAACGTCCCCGGTCCAAGCAGGAACTGTACAGTCGGTTTTCAGTGTCATGTCCGACACAGTTTAACCCTTAAGAGTTTCGACATGTTGATTTATTGTCTTCGTTGGAGGGTGAAAGTGGGAATGAGAGGAAAATAACACGTTAAGGAATAAAAAGCAAATGTTACACTGCAACATATATTTTGTAATTCACTCATATTTATCCCAAAATTTTGTATTTCATTGTGTTTATTGGTCTATAAATCTAAATCATTAGCTTCAATTTTCTCATTAAGTCGTTTTCTTCGCGCAGTAATTTTTTTTAAATGTATTTCTATAGTTAACTTTCACTTGTAGCGTTTATTTGTGCTTTAAAAAAGCCAAACACAAAAGTAAACCAAATGAACATTAAGTAGTTGTGTGGCGTTCACTGACATGTAACTTGGTCTCCCTCTGCTGGTGCATTCACTGACCAGCTGCCAGCACACATCCCAGTGGGGAGGGGTAGAAGAAGGAGTGAATACTTCTGAGCTAGTATCCTTCCTTTACACACGTAAATAGAAACATGGAGCGCAGAAAATATATAAGCATCTATGATAAGTATCTTTGACGTTTCATGTCCTTGTGTAGATTTTATTTCTAAACCTCACAAACCCCAAATTCCCTGTCTTGCATCCTGAAGTTGAATAATTTATCCACATTGGCTACGTACTAAAGGTTCAGGACATCCATTTGAATTTTTAACACGGGCATGAATGTTTCATTTCTTTCTTAACGTCAGCAGGACTCGGGGAATTCTTAAAATGTACATATGGCTTTTAAAGGGAGAGAGGGCGTAACGGAAAAATGGAGTGAGATTATCCATGATTTATTCACATGTTCATATCAGTGTTGACGGATGCCTTTCCTCTCAAGCGTCAGAGTTTAATGGATGTGGCAGACTGTATTTTCCCGGGCCATTCGTATTATTTCTGCTGCTACAAATGAACTTACTGCGTGATGACTGCAGGGTGTTTTATTTAGTGTTCCCATCTCTAAGCCCGTGAACCTCCTGCCACCTAGTCAACGATGCAGAGGGTGGCGTGTCATTGTTTTGCTGCTCATTTAAAGTCAGCGCACAAACGTCTGTAAACTGCGTGTGGCTCCACGGCCGGGCAGCCTGGCCTCCACAGAACAGCCTGAAATGTTGTGGGACCACGTCTGATGATTCTTGATGTACAGTCTATCTGATGGAGAGGGAAGTGTCTCCCCTGGGAGCGCCCTGGAGCCCAGTGTGCTGTCTCTCGAAATATCATGGCTTGTCACAGATGCTGTATAAGGAGGAGCACCTTCTCCTCGGGCTTTCATGTTTTATTTAAAATGCTTTCTTACACAGAGAGAGCTGCTAACCCGTTGAATGGGATGTGTCACAGCAATGCCTCTCACTGCTCCCTCTCTATTTGGAAGCACGTGTATCTGATCGTTTCACTGTTTGTGTGCAGAAGTGTTTAAGAGTGTATTACTTAGGGAGTATTAGTGCACAAAACTATGAAACGAGCTTCTGCTGAAACCTCCACCCAAAGCTTACTCACTCTCATACATGTAGCTATTGTAAGGTATTGTTTGTATGACTCATTTTATTGTTACTCTTTGTTTTCAGGGGCATGAACTAACTGACTTTTGTGCTTTCTCTCACAATGTGAACATTAGGTTAATCTGTCGTCTGTGTCTGCAAGAGAAACACATATTTCCGGTCCAACTGGTCCAACTGGAACATCCACAATTTTTTCGGTTATTTATACTTGTGTGTGTGCACCTGTGTGCGTGTGTGTGTGTGGGTCTACACGTCCACCTCACCTTATTTTCTAGCTGGGTGTCCGCTCTCTTTGCCTCACAGACAAAGTCCTGCAGTTGCCAAGAGACAACAGGGTGAAATGTTAATGGCTCCCAGTGTGCTTTCACTCTGGGTCTGCTCAGTCGTCAGGCGTCTGAAAGGCTGCAAATGTAATTTACAAAGAAAATGTATGCTGAGCAGCAGGCAGCCCGTCACCAGAAGCTGTTTTTAACCTCCATAAAGCAACTTTGTGGTTCCTCTGCCCACAGTTTGTTCTGCCTGGTCCTCCTCTGCTTGCAGATTGAGTGATATAAATATTTCATATATGATAAATAAATGAAACTACCTCTTTCCTTACTTCTTGCACACTGTGTTATGGCTCTACCTGCATATGCTGCAGCTCATTACTGTAGCTATGACATTGGTTCAGTCGTTTAAATTAGTTTTTATATCTTAAATATGCAACAGAGGTATTCACTGTGCTGGTGTCAACAAAACTGTAATTTTAGTAGAATACTGTACCCAGGGGATTCACTTAAGAGCTGTTCCAATGGCGGGAGGGGAGGTTATAAGATTACTTCAAGCCTTTTGTGAAGTCAATAGTTTGTAACCACAGAGGCCTTCATGTTTCTGTAGGATATCAGTGCTGCTCACAGGAGGGAAGTCATTGTTCACATCTGCCTTTCCAGTGAAGATCAGAGGGACGTCCTTCTCCTGTCATGGCATCAATGACCTCCTGTGACTGCTGTCTCAGCTTGTTGTGTCCCCCCTCCCGTACAGCAGGGGACATAGGCTATCTACCGCTGTCTTACTTGTCAGGCAGCAGGCAGGGCACATCCGCAGCGGTGCGATCATGTGACTTCATGCTACGCATCACCTTTGTGCTCACGTGTAAAAGTAATTTCCCCCTGACTAAAACGCAGCTGGAGGCAGATGTGCTGCATCATGTAGCATATGTGGGGGGACGGGGCTTCAGCTTTTACTCAATAAACACGGGCGCATTGGAGGGCGGACTTAGTTAAACATTACTGTTGTGTGGATGCTGGTTTGCAAAAAAAACGCGCTGCTGAAATTCTATACTTTGCAAATGCTCTGGCAGCTGTTTGAGTGGGAGATGTGCATGAGGGAAACTAAAAATAGGACACACACACCTTTGAGCCAGCTGCCTCCTCCCTGCCTGTTTGGGACTGCCTTTGCTTTGCATCTCCTCTCTTTCCTCTTTCGCTCCTCTTGCTCTCCTCCCTCTCAGAGTGTGGCTGTTGTCACCCCCGTTCGCTCGCTCCATTCTTCCACACATCCTCACCCCCTGAATCAGCCCTTGTCTCCTCTGGCCGGTCCTGTGCTGGCATGAAAGACCTGAAACAGGACACCGCCTCCCCCTACTACGGTCTATTATCCAACCTGATGGGAAACTAGAACGCTGTGGCGCAGCACTGCAAGTCTCTGTCCCATGAATCGTACATCCAAAAGTCTGAGAAGCACGCAGCGTTTTATGACCATCTCCAACAAAACGCTCTGTGGTAAAAGTGGTGCTAATGTCAGAAGTTGGGTGATGATCTGAGAAGGACATGTTTACAATTCTAGATATGCCTTAATGCAGTTGAAACATAAAGAAAAGTGGTAATTTAGTCGTTATGCCATTTCAAGAGCATCTGAACAAACAAGCCAAAGCACTCAAGTACTTAACTATTCAGCAATTCAAATGTAAAGCAGCAGTAAAGAGAGAGATTTGGCTCTTTTCCATGAGGGACAAAAATACCCCAGTGCACATGTATGCAGCGGCAGCGTATGAATAAGAAAAGACGCAGCCTCTCTTTACTGTCCCTCCAGACTTTGTGAACAGGAAAATTCTCTGCCGCACAGTAAAGAAACGGTAACATGATTATTGTGGGCTGCCACGTGTCTGAGGACGCTGAAAGTAATTCACCTCTTAAATGACTGAGTGAGTTTCCTTCACTCATCTCCGTGGAACAAACCGCTTCAATCACACACCCTTTGATGTGCGTCTGTGTGCGTCTAATTCCCATGCAGTGGGCAGATACATGTGTCACACTGTTTGCTTTATATCAGCTCGGGAGAGAGACTCATTCAGCATTCACAATAGATTATGCACTGCCTTCTTTTGTCTCTCTCTGATTGCTATTCATGCACATTAACGCCCCCCCCCCCCTCACCAAAAAGGCCCTTGGTAAGGAATTGAAGGTTTGAAATGTGAGCGTTGAGTACTGTTTACACGTGAAGTTGAAGTAGAAAAATAGAAATAACAAACTCTCCTGTCAGTGTGGCGAACCCAAGCCTGTGACATTCTTGAGTAAGTGGTGGATGCCGTCATGGCTGAGTGATGAAAAGTGTGTCAGATGTGATTAAGGTGACATTGAATGCCATCTAGAGGCCAGATCGCAACTCCTGTTAAAACCCGTGAAAATAATCTGTGTGGCACACAAAAACTGGGAAATGTCACCAGTCCCTTGGAGGGGTATTCTGTTTTCGCTCAAGGGTCTCTCTCTCTCTCTCTCTCTCTCTCTCTCTCTCTCACACACACAAACACACGCACACACACACACACACACACACACACACACACACACACACACACACACACACACACACACACACACAAAGCAGCAATATAGGAGAGTGCTGTTTTTGGTGTTTTTGTCATACTCACTTTCTGCCATGGACTCTCTGTGTCACAACATTTTAATGGCGTGCCACCACAGGAAAAGTACTCGGCTAGCAGATTACATCATGAATTCGTACACATGCCTGTTGTCCTCTGTTGTTTCCTATCATTGTGTGAGTTGGAAGAGGACAGCTGAGGACACAGTGATCCAAATGGGATCTGGTACTTAAGTAATGCCTCCTTTCCCCCCATGGACGTCTGACTCTGGTGGGACAGGTTGGAAGTCTCCTTTATCTAAAGTTAATCACGCTTGTGTCCTACTCATCACACACACAGTGGATTTATTACAGGCGCTGTCAGGCCAGCTGAGTGTCACCCACACACCAACCCCAGCCCTGCTGTTAATTTTATCTCTCCTGCTTTCGCCTTTGCATCGCTCGCTCTGGAACCCTTCCTTCATTAACACACCACCGTCCAGATGTTGATGCTGCAGCCAGGAAAGATGGCTGCCGAATGGCGTTTGGTCAAATCGTAGCTGTTGCTGTTAAGACAAAAGCACAGGCAGATTTAATCAGTGTTACTTTCGAGGATAAGCTGTGGGTTGTGAGTGTAAGAAGCTTGTGGGTTAATATCCACAAACTCAAGCTTCTGATTGTGGACTGTAGATTGTAGGCTGCCGTCCTGAGGGTGACTAATCAACGCTGCCCTAATTTGGAAAACATCGCTTCCATGATATAGAAACAGACTGTGATTTTATAATCACAGTCTGCCCCCCCCCCCCCCCCCCCCCCACAGGCTCTGCAGCATTATATTGGAGTTTGTTGCCATGGCATTCAAGTCCCTCCTGTTATGGTGTTTTTGAGAGAGAAGTGAAGGGATTAGATGGTGATGTCAGACATCTGTGTCAAATCCTTCTCTCGCTCATTTCAGCCATTTGTCATGTTCTGGGGTGACAGATGACAGCCTGACACCCGAGGAAGTGAATATACTGCAGCTCTGTGATGAGTTTTAAACTCCTCTCGCCATCTCACTTCCTTTTTCCCCCGTCTCTTGCCCTCCAAGCTTTATCCCTCCCATCCCGGGGTAATATGGCCTGTGAGGTAAATACCATTTGTTTTGTGGCTTTCCCCATGATGGCTGAATAATGGCTTGCAGCATGTGGCTAAATGAGAGTCTGAGACCAGGGATGGAAGTAATCTTGCCTTTTTTTCTAAACAGTGACACGAGCCAATAGAGATTAATGAGAGTGTGGGGGTCTTAACACTTTCAATGCTAGAGGAGAAACAGCACTGGCAGAACTTTGGTTTGTTTACGCTTTTACATTAACCAAAAGCTGTCGACTCAGCTGTTCCTATACAGCTGCACGATATTAATGTCAACACTATACAAAAACTTCTTCGTCTTCTGACTATGATTAGGATCAGGATTACTCAGCTGTAACAATAGGTTGAGTCGCTCAGACATCAGGAGGGAGTTCAGACTAGGGCCGCTGCTCTAGATCAGGATTGCCTCCCTACGGTTGTACTCCAGGCACTTCTAACTGGGAGGAGGCCACCAGGCAAACTCAGATTTTGCTGGAGGGATTATATATCCCATCTGGTCTGGGGGCATCATGGAATCCCCCAGGAAGAGCGAGAGAAAAGTGGCCAGGAAGAGGGAAATCTAGGCCACTTGCTGCTGGCTGGATGGGAGAATGGAAGGAATGAATGGATGAATGGAGACTGTTCATGTAATCCACTGTTTGTGGAGCTTTGTGATTGGACCGAAAAAAGACTTGCATCAGAACATTCATGTGCAGCATTTATGCCCTGAATGTCTCCTAATCTCAGGCCTGAATATGCTTTTAAGACGTTTGGCCTGATATGTTTGAGCCCGTGTTGGTAATCGCACTGCTGTGGTAGCAGGTCAGACTGATGGGCATCCAATGTATCCACCATCTGTGAGCAACATTTAATCTCTGGGAGGATTAATGTTCCCCTTTTACTATAAAGGGATGCTTGGATGCATAATACATTGAGCTTTGTGAACTGTACAATACCCCTCAAAAATGCATCCAGTGCTGATTATGGCGGTTGCTGATGGTTATTACTCCAGAGAAAAGTTCCTCCAGAGAGTCCGGCAGGGTGAAAATGTATTAAGCCTTAATATACTGCTTCTACAGCACCACCCCCTCCTTTACAACCAACAGATTACCACATTAAACTGCCAAAAGCTGCGGAAGCATCCCACACGACGGCCCCAATATTACTGATTCATTCCCATATGAAAACCATTCAGTTCAAACTAATTTACCTGATTCTGCGAAAGACCCAAAAACCTCCAGCAATGATTTTGATCTACAAGTCATGTGAAGGATTTTGGGTTTCTTTTAATTAAATCTGAACCTCTTTATCGTCCTGGACTCAAATGTAGAATACTGAGATGGTAATAGCTCCGTAACGCGTTCAGAACAAGGTTTCTCCCCCCCGGCTTTCGTTAAAAGGCATGAAACAAATTAACAGCGGGAACCGTGGTTATCTGGCCCATACACTAAAAAGGGTAACACATAAGGAAAAGCCCTGTGAAGCTATTTGAGGATGCTTTCTATGGCAACGACACCTCAAGCTACGGCTGGGGCATGGGATTCTAATTGCACGGCACTGGGAAAATGTTCTGAGGAATTAAGATAATGTTCCCCCCACTGATTATTTAATAGGCCGACACATTAGCTGAGTGCAGCACATTCTGACTGAACAGACCCGTGGACTCGCTGTCCTCACTCTAAGATGTCGCACACGGATAACATATTGGCAAAGTCCATCATAAACCTCACAGTAAGGCTCCTCCTCATAATTTCACCCTCTTAACGTGCTGGTTATTTATAAGAAGGTTACAGAGTCCTTGTCCATTCTCCCATCACATCATAACTGTTTACCTGTCTGGTGCTATTCATTGCCTCATATCACAGCTCACAGACAATGAGTGATTATTTTCTGGATTTATGACAAAGTGTTGGAAGGTATTTTATCCTCTGCAGCAGTATACTCTGTACTCTTCCTTTGATTTATAGTACGCGGCGGCCTCTGCCCTGCTCAGCGGCACAGACCCAGTATGCTCCTGATGCCGTGGTGGAGCTGAGCTGATCAGGAGCCCTTGGAGTTGATTTATGAGCAGAGGGATTTCCGGTCAGAACAGCTTAATTGAGCCTGTATATTCTCCAGGGCAGTCCTTGAGAAAGGGATCAGGTAATGAGGGAGAAAATGACGAGAGGAAGACGCTTTGGTCGTACATCAGCCTCCTTACTGCAGCTGAGAGGAAACCTCACTGAGGACACCGGCGTAAATCCTGCGTCAAGTTCAGAACAACAGAGTTAAGACCCCTCTGTTGGGTTCACTGTCCCAAAGGGAGTTCAGGTGAGTGTGGATTTAAAGGTACCTGGCTCACTCTCTTCAAAGTCCTGTCCAATCATCTCTCAGGACTCACTGATATTTTACCTCATGAGGAGCTTTGCACCTGGAGTCAGAACGATTTTCTCTTGTGGCAGAGTCGGAGTCGATCCCCAAAGGGTTTTAAAGGAAGAACCAGGAGAGCGTAGAGTCGTTGCGGCTAATACAGATATCTAACTCTACTGCTGACAGCGGCTGTCTGAACGCTCCGAGGAGGTGAATGATTGTGTGTCTGTTACTGTGTCTTCGCTCTGGCGCCAGCGGAGCTCGCTGAGGGAGGAGATAGGGCGCCGAATGAGTGCAGGAGCTAGACTCACAGCGGACTCGGCGACTGCTTAAGTCAGCACTATTGACTGACACCTGTCACTGGTACTTGTGTGTGTGGATGGATGGAAATGGGGCTTCTAACTACTCAGTGGGCAAAGCTTTATGTCCCTGATGTGGACTCACCACTCATTTATTACATTCCAAGAGTTTTGAAATGGAGAAAGTGGAATTGCTGCCTAGAATTATTGTTAAAGTGATTGATTCATTGATGACTGACTGCCACAAAGCCATTAATTTGTTCATTATTCCAGTAATAAATGTTTTCCTGTCTATGGTTGATATTATTAAGTTTGAAATAGACTGAACAATGAACCGATTGGTCAAAAAATGAATTCACAAAGAAAACTGTAAAGAGTGTTATGTGAGGAATGAAGTTATGGCATCCAGGTCCTATCGTCAAGGTGACCGCCACGATGATAGCCGTTAATCTGGGATTGATCAGTTAACAAACTGTGGGTGTTTATTTCCACTGGCTGTAGAAGTTAGTCAGGTGGAATAATGGTGATGACACACCCCAGCCTTAAGGACCATCAGCCCTCTACAATCCTGCACACACATGCACCATCCTCTGTGTGTGTCTGTGTGTGTGTGTGTGTGTGTGTGTGTGCGTGCGTGTGTGTGTGTGTCTTCCTTTCCCCTGCAGTTCTATTTTCCCTGGCACGTCACGCCACACACAGTATCGGTCCCTATTTTCTGCAGGAGGTGGGGGTTGCTGGTGACATTCAACATGATTTTGTCACTTCTCCCGCTGTATTCATTTGTAATCTGTTCCACTCGTATTTTCACACATTGTACTTGGCAGAATCAGGCCAGAGTGGACCTCAAATGTACTCCACGGCTGTAAATTGGCTCCCATTTCTCTAACTATGTCCCTGCAGGCTCCCCCACGAACGAGGACAATATAGGGTCTGCTACAGTGACAGCTCAGAGCACGATGTTAGACGTTAAAGGAAATGTGACCCCCTTAACTGTTTTAAAGGTCTATGGAATACACTGGATTTGAGTTATGAAAAATGAATTCTTTTCCTGAAAATTCACAGTGCAGCTTGACTTTTTGCCGTCGCGATGACTAAATATGCAAATCCGTCAATCTCGGGAGACTCTGTGTTAGTCAGAAACATTCCTATTCTCCTCCCCGGTGCCTATAAAACTCCGGGATGTCAGTCATCTAAAATTAGATGAGTGAGCACAAAACATGGATATTTATGGAGGAGTGCTGCAGGCAACAAGACCTGTCCTAGAAAGAGTCTTTCTATTTTTCATACAAACCTGATGAATTGCATATTTTATCTTTCTAATCCAGCTGTCAGACTTGCTGTGCTGGAAATTATCAAGCGACGTGCCGGTCTGGAATTGTTCCACCTCAGATTTATAACATTAGATGAATGGAAACTAAAGTCTTTTCCATCCTCCTGCCTCATGTAATTAATCATTCTGGGGTTTACTGTTTACATATTCATTGCACTGAAAATTGAATCCTGTTTGTGTTGTTTTGTATCACGCTTTTATCACTCCATGTCTCTACTTGAAGCCCAACAGCTTACCAGCAGGCTAATTCTCCCACTCATGAAATCACACAGCCTCTGCAGTGTTGTAATTTTCTAATACAAGGCCTGTAATCATTATGTCAGGCCCGTCTCCCGCTAAAGAAAGCTGTTGTGGGAAATGCAAGGCCTGCAGGCAACCCTGCTGGATAATTGAGGGTGGTTTGCAGTGGCAGTGATGTTTTTTGATTGAAGATTTAATGTTACTTTGCATCCTAGAGGAGGATGTTGGTTATCGACCGCCTATAAAGACTGGAAAGCAGTCTGTAGTCCAGGGTCAGGATCTGAGACTATTGATCTGTTGGGTAAGGAGAGCAGAGTGGCCGTGGACGTATTCAGGCCGCTCTGTGGGAGAGGCCAGGAAGGCCGGCCGGGCCAAAGGACCTCACTAGCTCCACTGTGATGCTGTGTGCATTTGATATGCTAAAACGAATTCATTGATTTTATTTTTTTTCATTGGGGTATTAGAATTCAGACGGTGCTAAGTGTGAGGTGGAATTCCATCCGGGGCAGATCTGGTTTTCAAAGATGAGGAAAGGAAGCAGTGGATTTCAAACAGAGATTTGAAGGGGCAGAGATATGAGTCTGGATTCATGGTGGCACAGAGGAAAAACAAACACTTTATCCATGGCAGCTTCATTGTCTTACAGTCAGTTAGAGCCTCAATGCTCTCTGTGTATAAGCATCTTGAAGTTTATACCAATATCTTAACATTTGAAACTGAAATAAGATTTGTTTCTTACTTACTCCTTTATTATTTTCTGTGACTCAACTGATGTGTGTGCAGGTTATGGTATGTAGTTGAGTCTCAGTCATTCTCCAGTCACTCCAGTGGGTTCCTAATGCTGCTCTGTGTCTGCTGAATGGATAAGTGGGCAACTGCAGACCACATTCGAAAATACAAAGTCAGTTCAGACAGAAATGAAAATCTGAAAACAATACAAAAGGGGAAAATGCAGCAACGTCGGCTCCAAAATTAGTTGCTCTTTCGTTTCATCAAACATCAGTCGGTCTGGTTTCACACACACACACACACACACACACACACACACACACACACACACACACACACACACACACACACACACACACACACCACATCCAGGTTGGGTGACCTGTAAACCCTAAATAGCCCAAAGGTGTGAACGTGAGTGTGAATGAGTGTGTCTGTGAGTGTGTGATAGCCCTGTGATTGATTGGCTATCAAATAAACAACAACAGGCTCCAGATTCCCGCATGGGACATATGCAGACAGTATAATATGTATTATCATAATCAAACCATAACAGCTTAATCAGGTGATAAAAGATCAGTCTGTCATTCATCTTGTGTTAGAGCTCTCCTATCACCCAGAGGGCATTTGGGCAAACTGTCTCACCCAGGAGTGTGTGTCAAGTCCTAACAAAGCTTTTTTCTCTTGAACTTGTGTTGGAGGACACTTACTGTCTCAAGAGAGAAGCAGCTCTTCATCTATCAGCGCCAGCGTCTGTATTTGGGGTTGCAGCGGTTCGGTCCCCAAGCTTTGCTCCTTGCGGATGCAATGTGGCGACACTGCAGAATCCATTCTCTAAAAATAGTGCCCTCTATAAATGGTGCTGGTGATGCTCAGCTATGGTTCTTCTTTGCATTTCCTTGAGATCCTCTCAAGAGGATGCGACACACATTGAGATGTCAACAGGAAGGGATCCATTTCACTTCTTAAAGCCAAATGTGTGTGAGGTAAGCTGGTGATGGTGATGTGGGATGAGACACAAAGTCAACGCTGTTTGGTTTTCAGTCCAGCGTCTTTTCTGCAAAGATTCAGTGGGACAAATGTTAAACCCAGCTATTGTGCTTAACATCCAAAATCCTCTTTGGCTCATTGTTCAGCATCCAAGCTTTTCTTTAACCCTGTAATCTCCCAAACGCTAGAACTCCATTGTGAACACACAGAAACACAAACACATTTCTAACCCATTTATTTCATTTTTTTGCACACTTACAATCAAGGAATAATCATTTATCCATTGGCGTTATACTCTACCTACACATTATCTACCCAACACATAATGGCATGAGACAAAGAAAGTTTACAATGGCAAACAGATTTAGGCAGTGCTGTCCTCATTCATAACACATCGTTTTTTATTCCATCACACAAAGTATTGAATTGAAAGTTGCTTGATATTGCATATGCGAGGGGTGAAATGACATGCAGTGCCGTAATCCAAGCCTAGGAGAGCCTATGTGTGTATGTGTAACTGGTGGAGCGGTGAGATTCCATTGCACAGCTATTGTGGGCGTCTGCACATACAGTGTGTGTGTGATCGGTTGATGAGCAAATTGCAGTAATGTTGCCCCTGAGGTTGCCTTGTTGCTTTGAACTTGTGATGGAGCCTCGGCGGCTCTCGTAAGCACAGCTCGCTCAAGTGATGTCAGAAGCCCCAACAGGAGGAACCCTGATTTACACACGTGTGCATATCGTACACAATAATGTGACTTCTTTACAAATCAATGACTCACGCTGCCGTGTGTGTTCCGCTAGTCATGCTGGCGGGTTAAGTGGTCATATTTTCTATTACAGTATGTGTCATAGAGGGTGAGGGCTATAACCTATGCATGTTAATACCCTTCATGTATAGTGACATAATACTAACATCTCTCTCTCTCTCTCTCTCTCTCTCTCTCTCTCTTTCTCTCTATTTCTCTCTCTCTTTCTTGCTCTCTATCTCTCTCTCTCTCTTCTTTAGAGACGGTACTTTCTCAGTAGCTCTGATTGCCAGTTGTACTTCCTCTCCGGAAAGCGATCTGGAATTCTAATGCGCCGGAAGTCCTGGATGCATTTTTCCAGTTCCTGCTCTGGAGTCATCTTCTCCTTGTTGGCTTTCCTCTTCGCCGCCTCTCGTTCACGGACCCCAAAGGTTCGCACGCGCAGCATCTCTGTCTTGCGACGCATCTCGGCCTGCTGCAGCATGTGCATGGGTCCTTTAGACATGGGGCGGTCCAGTGTCTGGACGGTGGACTGCCGGGTCACGGGGCCGCAGATCACGGTTCCTTGTGGGGAACTCGCTTCCGACTGGGTTTCTGAACAGGAGGTGGAGAGCTCATTAAAGGAAGTTCCGCTTTCTCCCTCGCGCTCGCTTTTGTGGCTCTTGCAACAGCAGTCACAGTGAGAGGACGACCACCTAGATGGCCCACCTAGAACACAGACACACACAGTGGTTTCCTGTTATAAAATCAACTCCTTTAATGCAGAAATGAGCAATGAGAACTACGGTCCCAGCTGGGCTCAAAGTGACAGATTCCTGGAGTAATCAAAGGGAACAGTTTGCACTGATCAAGCAAATGCTGACAAATGCCCACACAGCTATTTCAATGTCATACAGAAAAAAGCAGATGTGTGTGTGTGTGTGTGTGTGTGTGTGTGTGTGTGTGTGTGTGTGTGTGTGTGTGTGTGTGTGTGTGTGTGTGAGTGAGTGTGTGTGTGTGTGTGTGTGTGTGTGTGCACTGTAGGGGTGCATTAAGGGGGGAACAGAAGTAAGAACATGTACGTTATTGCCTTTGACGTTTAACTGCTGAGTCTCAAAAAGCTGATAGGCTGTGCATATTACTTCCTGAGATAAAGAGAGCGGAGAGAAGCTCCATGTGGTTCAGTACGGCTCCCTTAAAGACCATCCCCACTGCCCTGAGCAAAGCCTGTCTCACAGCCAAAACAATCTATTTAGCCTTCACACATTCTTACAGGAGCAATAAGCCGGGTTAGGAAGCTTGTGCATTAGTCTCTGTTTTTAAATCCTTAAGGTGCTTCTGCCTTTTGGGAAAAGGTAGAATAATGACCAAACACAACAAAATGTATCTGGTTTGGCTAAAGAATCCACTAAGGGAGGCATGGAGTGAATGTACCTGCAGATGTCCTGACCTCAAACTGACTGGACACCACGAGCACCGAACCTGATACGAGCAGGAAACCTTCTGTAGTTTTCGCCCAAACTCTCCTCCCTCACCTTCATTATAGCTCATCTCATTTCCTCCTGCACTGCTAATTAACCAGAAATACTGCAGCCTACTGCCCAGTGGCTTTTTATGTTCAATTCATCAAAGACAGTAACGCCTGTGGTATCTTTCATTCCAGAAATAAGCCAAACTAGATGTCACTTAGAAGAGCTAATATGTGGAGATGTGCAGTGTGGGGAACTATAGTATAAAAAGTAAACGCAGCCAATAAAGAAAACCTCTTAATGCCTTTTCCAGCGTGGCTATACAGGCTCAATAGCTACAGTCTCTCAGAGGGAGCTATAATTTGTCCATTACCTCCTTTCAATGCACGCTCCGATTTATACTGAAAAGAGTTCAAGGGGGATTTTAACCTCCCTGCACTCACTGTAATAATGACCTTATCGCTGGCGGGATGATTGCATTGAGCTGATAGTGAGAGAGTCACTAACAGCTTTTTAATGGCTAATCCATGAGTAAAGAAGCCAATCAGCACACCAATTTGCCCCCCAGAAAATGAGTCAAGCTGAATCCAGCAGCCGCCCAAGCACCGGACAAATGGATGGAGGCGAATCGCTGAGGAGGATGAAGAGGAGGGAGGGAGGGAGGGAGGGAGAGAGGGAGGTGGAGAACTGTTACTAAATGGATGGATGCTGTGGTCCAGAGGGGGCAACACATTTAGGATACAAGCCAGAGCCCAAGAATAGCATCATTAAGATTTGAGGTCACGTCGGGGAATGAATTGTATTTCAGCCGCTGACAAGCTGAGAAGCACCTGAGCACCTTTCCTCTGCTTTTAAACTACACTCCACTATAATTCAATGAATCCTGCACAAAAAAAAACTCTAATTCTGGGGTGTGTGAGGGTAATTTTCCCAGCCAGAATAGTGTGTATAATAGTGTGTCTTGGGTGAAATGGTGTTGTAACTAACTTTGGTATGCCTTTCCTCGCCGAGACAGGAAACTACTAAAAGCCTTGCCAGGAAATTGTGGAGTCATACCCGGGTACTTTTAAACAAGTGGGTGTGTGTATAATCCACTACAGTATCTTTTCAGGGAAGCCATTGATTGCAATGTGTTTTCCTCAGATCTATAGAGCCTGTCTAACGGATCATATTCCAACCCCATTAAAAGACTATGAGCCTGTCCTCAGCTCAGACTCAGGCGGTGTCTGCACAAATAACACAGAGGTAAGGGAGAACTGGGATCTGACAGGGGTTTCCTCAAATTGCATCTTTTGTCCACACTTCTAAAAGAGGACATAATTGTATGAAGATCTACTCCTCAACATGTAGAACTATTCAAATGATCTTATGCAGTAGAAAAGAAGGAAAAAGATGACGACAGGGTGACATCATCAGGCTCTCTGCTTATTACTGCTTGAACCTATTATTAATTGATTGATTGTTCCATGCAAAACCATATTTAATTTTGTAATATGCTCGATCTTAATGCACTGAAATTTTAGTTTTCAGCATTTTAGATTCAAGCTGTCAGAGTCAAGGGAAAAGAAATCTCTCCTCGCCTGTGAATGTCTGAGCAGCAGAGAGCGAGGCTGAGTAGAGATGCTCTGATCTTAGACACAGCCCTGTGTTCTCCAGCTCCCAGCTCCACTTACACAAACATTTTTACTGTCCCAGCGCCTCAGGAGGAGTGTAGTTTACGTGCTTGTTAAATTAGGCCAGTGTGTCCTTGCAGCAGTAAGAAAAAGTCTTATCTTGCAAAGGCAATGACAGATGCATAAGTAAGACTTAAGGGTCTTGTCCACCCTGTCTGTTTAATAATGTATGATTAATAATGTATATATAATTGAATTGAGTTATATCTGCATATATTGCATTTCTGGGCCTGAATTACTTTACTTTACTCCCTTAACTCGCTTGATAAGAAGGAAGTGATGAGTTTGGGAGGAGTGAGTTATAGTCCTGGTGTCCCAACAAGCTTTATGTGTCCCAGTCCAAGGACACACAGCATCGCTTACTGTCATTACTGCCAAATGATCTGCTTTCCATGAGGAAAGTGACAGTCTATCTGGCTGATTGTTAATGACAAGCTGGTGCTGTCCCCTCCCAGAGTCAGAGGGTGACTGCTGCTGAGTGCCTCGCTGACAGGGAGATGAACAAGTCAGAGTGAAACGTCTATATCAGCCCCTCCCTGTAGGCCTGTCCCCTGACCCAGCACCACTCCACAAACACTGGTGCAGCAGGACGGGATGGGGGAGAAAGCAAGAAGCTGCCGTGAGTGTTAGAAGAGCTCTTGTCATCACCTAGATAACTCAGAGGGAGAAAAGGAGGTGCCACGCCCAGACAAGTGCTGAGGAAAAGACACCTAGGACAAACTTTACCACTGGAATCAGAGAGTCTAAACATCCAAGCTGCTGTGCACCGTTTGAAAGACAAAAACAATCACTGTCTTGGATGTGATCTATGGTGCAAAAATACAGCTGATGAAGCGGCGGCAGAGGTCAAGCAGTGCAGATCAGGCAGCGGCTGAAATGTCAGCCACCGCTGCTGATAATTGGCATATATGAGATTCAGGGTCGATACGAATTTTGCAGGCTGGCTTCACGGTTTGCTTCATTTATAGTGAAGAAGAAGAAGAACGCAATCCTGTGTGTACACCTCCAGCCCTGCATACCAACACAGGGGATCCCCTGTATCGCAAACACACAAACAAACACAAGCTACCCTCAGCACCGGGAGTAACACCATCCAAGAGGTTTTAAGTGACCCTAGAGGGACCATTAGGGTGTTAGATGTCAGATGAGAGAGCCTGGTTTACCTGTTACCCAACAGCTGTGAAACTCTAGTATGACAGAACCAGGAGAAAAATGACAGCAGACAGCTATAATATGTGGTCATAGTATTTTTGAGCTACAAATCAAACCCAGGATACACACAATAAGCAAGCACAGACGCTGTTAAAGGGATTGAGAGGCAACGTTGTCGTTTATCTATGGGCTGTACCAATACGGAGAGTTTAAAATGTCTGAATTTATGTGAAACTATACACATAACTTTGATTTTTAAAACATAAAGGGCAGTGAAATATAATATCAAAATTGATGGATTGTAGCTGAAACAAATGCCTGCCTGCAGAAAGGAAATCAGTATAAAAGCTTGTTGATATGATTTTGAGCAGCAGTAAAGCATGAGTGCAGTCCTTCAGAAATTCACTGGATGATGTTTAGGCAGATGATTAAATACATTTCAAACTGAAATATTGCCTCCCTTTTCAGTCAGCTCAAACGTACTCCCAAGGTGAGCCGGATTGTCCACTTCAACTGATATAGTGCTTGAGGGTTTGCGACGTGTGTGAGGAGAAATAGCCCAGCACTCCTCCCTGTCCCACCTCTGAGCCGCTTTCTGCCCAGGTGCTCTTTGACTTATACCAGTTATTCATGGACGCATCATCTATCTCTTCGAAGAACTGCCAATCCATCCACACTCCAACCAGGCTCTCCCGGAGCTCTGGGACAGCCCAATCTCGGCCTCCATTACACACAAGCAAATTGATTACTTTCATCTGCCCCCCCCCCCCCCCCCCCCCCCCCCCTCCACCTGTCGCCTTGTGGCTATTGTTCAGGAACCATTAAGGTGCCACATTGTCTCACTCAGAGCCTGAATGAAGACTGGCCAGTTTATTAAAAGAGCACCACAGGCAAGTATAATCAGTTTCCATATATGTGTGTGTGCGTTTGTGTGTGTGTGTGTGTGTGTGTGTGTGTGTGTGTGTGTGTGTGTGTGTCTCCCATTTTGATAAGGCAGGACGTTACAGGTCTTTGAGAGAAGGAAAAGATGAATCGCTCTCTAATGTTCCAACTCAGACTTTCCCCCGCTACTTTGATGTGGAAGCGATGATGTCACGGCCAATTATAAAAGAATCGTATCCAGGAATTGTGATAACACTTAATTATCACACTTAATTTCATCCGTGAACTGACTGACAAGTTCTCTCTTGAAAATATGGCACAAAGTTCCACAAAGTGACTGAGGAAGAATCTGGCCGATGTTTTCAAACCGCAAACTCAACAGGGTTTCATTTTCAAAAGCTTTCAAAATGGCAAAGCATTCGTCTTTGATAAGAAATTGCCAGCAAACGACCAGAGGCGAGGAAATATTTCCAGAGTCCAGATTGCTTTTTAATCAGGCAACACTCTCCCTTCCATTCCCAGAGATAACGAGCAGAAGTGGAGACGGGCCCCAAATGCAAACAGGGAAGTTAGAGCTGTTTGTCACCATGGCAATAATGTTGTCATTAGTGATAGAAAGTCCCTATTGTGTTAAATGACCTACATTTTTACACGACAGATAAGCTATCAGGATCGCCTCTCCCCCAGAACCAGGCAACCGGCCTCAACAGGGAGACTCAGAGGTGCATAAATCAAACCTCATCCTCCGGCATCTTACCATAGCCAGCCACTGGTTTCAATATCTATCAGTAGTTTATTCAGAGATATTATGCCAAGATGTATCCAGATAATGCTGATATCCATCACGACCCCTGGGTGCAAATACTCATATTCATAATGAATGCGTTGGCACTGTGGTCGCTGAAGAATCTGCCCTTTTCCCAGAAATATAATTTGTTTTTCTCTGGGAAAATGGAGAAACTAACCGCTTATTTTCCAGCCAGGCAGAGGTGGATGATGATGATTGAAAGCACAAGTGTCTTAACTCTATGAGGGAACAGGTCATTTGACTGTTAATACAGATGAGTGATTGTTGTGATGTTGATCCTGTCAGCTCACAGCAACGTGATGAATGAATATCCACTTCTATGCATTTTGTGAAGCCGAAGTTCATTCTATCACGGAGAGTCAGTGATGCCTGCAGGAAACGACTGATGCATTGAAACAAGAAGAAGAGCAACATGGTGAGGAATGTGACAGCCTGGAAGAATGTGGAGAGGAGTTTGTTTTGATGTTTTTTTGCACTCATGTTGCACAAGTCTGTTTTCACAGTTAAAGATGCAGCTGGGGTACGATGCTGAACACAGCAAAGAACAATAAGGTTACATCTGTTTCAAAGGTGCACCAGTCTACATCCCTCCTTAGTCTGTGGCCCTGGACCAGTCAAGTGTCCCACATTCAGAGTTTTAAAGCTGGACGTGGCCCTGTGTGCTGCGGCAGAGTGAGGCCTCTCATGCCTGTCTGCTTTTGATTTGTCTATCAATCATCCTGGCGAGGTGCCTATCTCCTAACACTCTCTATGAAGGTTTGCGCTCATCCTCACCTTGTCTGATCTCCTTTAAATAAACTCTCTCTCTCTCTTTCTCTCTCTCGCTTTAACTGCACAGACGTCAGCAGCTCTCTCTCTCTCTCTCTCTCTTACGCTTACTTTATGGCTTCCCTCGCTCCCTCTCTCTTTCTCTCTGCCTCACTTCACTCTCCCAACGGTCAGGTCTCATGCAACTTTTACTCCCTCATTCCTCCCGTGCAGATGCTCTCTCCTCCATCTGCTCACCTCCCCCTCGCTCACTTCCTGCCATTTCGCCGCTGTCTATCCCTTCCTCTCTGCGCTCCTTCTCGTTTCCTGCCAGACCCCTTCACCCTGTTCTTTATTGCATTTTCTCCTCTAATTCTACTCATCCTCCCCGTCCTCACCCTATCCCTATGTGTCTTTGTCTTACGGGGCTTCTGAAGTGTCTGCTAATTGGGACGGGAGTGAGCACCTTCACCAGATGTTATCCCCAAAAAGTTGAATGACTCAGGGAAACCCTAGCAGGATGGATTTGAGCGAGGATCAGGACAGGCCCGTCTGTTATAATTAGTCCATATTAACAACACTATTGGTAAATCATTAGTGAGCCATATGTCTTGTCGTCCCTTCCCCTGCACCTCCAGCCACCGCCCACCACCTGGGGTTTCTAGCAAAGAGAGCCATTTATAATAAGGAACAAAGTGCTTTTTAATTGGCCATATGGTCCGACTCCTCCCTCTTCAAAATCAGGACTGAGCCATATTAGCAGATAATGAAGCATCTTGAACAAACGCAGCAGCACTATATGTGAAACGTTGCAATACCCAGTGATGCTGTATTATTCATAATATGTGTTCCCACTGGCCGGCAGAACCGAAGCAATAACTCGCGGTTCTATGCATGTGTATAGCTGAAGTGTTGCAGCATAGTGACTGAACTCCTCCCTAAGGCAGGTGGGCAGGTTTGAGTCTAATCTGAGATGCAAAAAGATAATGAGACCAGCGCCTGGTTAGTGAAGACAACTAACACACACACCAGGCACTCTGAAGGATGCTGTAACCCAACCATGCCTCCTGCTGGTGCGAGCTCACCTGCACATCACCTTCTAAACTACATTATTATGGGGATTTAGTATGGTTTGGTGTTTTTGTCTAGGAGAGAATAAGTTTGTTTATGGTGTATGGAGGAAATAATACCACGTAGCATGTAGAGTAGTGTGTGTGTGTGTGTGTGTGTGTGTGTGTGTGTGTGTGTGTGTGTAAGAGAGAGTAGGTGGGGCAGTTGCTGTTCCTTTATTTTTACTCTGAATTTATTCACTTTGTTGTTGTTACTTCTTACATTCCTTCCTGATTCATCCATCTGGGGTGTCAAATATAAGTTTTGGTTCATATGAGTGGTGAATCTATACATTGTTTGATAAGAATAAGTCCTCACTCACGGTAGAAGATGTACAGTGCGTAATTGGACCAGACTTTGTCCTCGGGGGACGCGGTGAGGGACGAGTTGCAGGCCACGATGTGAAAGCCGCTCTCGGACAGCATGTCAAAGGCTCGCTCCAGGTGCCGGAACCGGAGGTAGAACCTGCAGGTGTACCGGTCGGGCGGCTTGTCCGAGTCCCTGCTCTCGTTCAGGGCGTCTCCGAACACCTCCTTAGCCAAGCCGATCCTGCTGCTGATGAAGATCCTCGGTAACTTTTTGGCCTTAATGGCGTCACTCTGACTCTCTCTGCCGCCTCCAGATGCGCAGACGCCCCTGAACGCCACCGTGATGTAGCCGTACCTCCTGTCCAGGGAGTACGAGGAGTAGAACCGCTGCTCGCTGCCCTGCGAAGCGTCATCCACATCACTGTAGTCATCTGGACATTGTTTCGAATCCTCGGATGACAAAAGTTTGGCCAATTCCGGCAGCTGGAAGTATTCCGCTTCTCTTTTCAGCCTCCCTCTCTCCGGGAAGTGATCAGGGAGGACGACCTGCTTGTCCCGGAGGTAATCCAACACATAACGGAACAGAAAACCATCTCTGTCGATGAAATAGCGTCCTCTGAAGTCCCGGGACAAGTCGTTTGAAGAGCCCTTCTTGGTGGAGAACAGCTTCCCAAGTAAGGAATTAGGAAAGCTAGACAAGGTAGCGTGCCGAGTGTAATACACCTGTCCGCCCACGTTTAGCTCCAGTACGTCTGATGGAGGGTTTTGCACCGGGCCTTGATCTTTTCCAGGTTGTGTTTTGCAGTTTTCGCTCAATGCCATTTTCCCCTACTTCTTGCAGCAAAATCAGCCTGGAAACGCGGCGCGCAGATGTCCCAGAAGTTCCGTGGTTTCAGGGGTGTCGCTGCTGCATGGTGCACTCAGACCCGAAGCTCATTAGTCCCGATGCGAGCCGCAGTTCTCGCCTCCAGTCCGGTCATGACCAAGAAAACCCCCACCCCTGATGTGCCTACCGGGTCTGCTTCAGTCCCGCGCGTAAACCTGCCGCCCGCCCGGTGCGCATCATGCTAGAAAGAGACTCGATCCTTACAACCAGAGCCAGGGAGCGCATAATGTCACAAACATCCACACAACCTCCATCACCACCGGAAAAGTAACAAAAATGTAACAAAACCCAAACCAAGTTGTTGTTTCCGTGCAAAGCTGCGCCAGTGAGCGTCTACTTCAGCGTCAGAACGGAAGAATGTGCCTGTCTGCGCTCCATCACTGAGCTCAGAAGCGTCGCTCCTGACAACTGGGATGCTGATGTTGCCCGTGTGCTCAGAGGGAGAGAGGGAGAGAGGGAGGGAGGAGGGGAGGGAGGAGGAGGAGGAGGAGGGGAGTGGAGGGCTGGGGACCCGGGACCCCCTGGTGCGCACCCATCGCTCCAAACTGCTGATCTGTGAGTTCGGTACCGGGTGCTGGGTGGACCGGACCGGACCGGACCGGACCGGACCGGGCGGAAGGTTCAAGCTGATGCCGGTCCGAGCGGTGCGGGAGAGAAACAGTAACAGTCTTACATCATCTTAAAGGAAAATGACATGAAGCTGACTGATGCTGCGTCTCACGTGATATTTATAGATTGAGAGGATTCGAGATTAGAGCGGTTGGAACGCGCAGTGTAGCGGATTTTAATCCCGTTTCCAAAGCTTTCACAGAGGCTTGCATATATTTACATTTCAAATGACTGGGGATGCATGGGGTGGGTCAAGTGTCTTGCTCAAAGGTTCATCGGCAGTGCCTGCTCTCTGACACCACACACACTTGGCCACTAAGGAGGGATTCCAAAGTTAAATAAAGGAAAAATTACAAAACTAATGGGAGTTAACCTGTTATGTACCAGTATCCCCACTATCATCTCTACATAAATCAATGAATGAAGAACTGATACCATCCAAATCCATGAGGGGAGATCAAACCTTCACATGTTTAGAAATGAAACACAGCAGTGATCATCAATCAATACTTTCAGGTAAAACTGAGTCCAGATTTGTATCATGGATACCCCGTTGCCAAGCATACACCCATAATTTGGGGTACAAAGCTGGAGGTAGATGGAGGTTTTGGAAGGCACATAATAGCTCCTGCTTGTAGAATCTGTCATAGAATAGTTATATTTTCACACTGACACCAAGAAGCCTATACTGTAAAATGGAAAATCCATTTTGAAAGGAAGGAAGTGAGATGCTTGAGGCTGAATTTAAAGAGACACTGCAGATCAGATCTGTCCATACACTGCATGCTCTATATAGAGTTTGATAAGCAGGTATGGATGATGTCACAGTTGAATTAACACCTATACACATGGAACAGCTAAAGGTGATTTGTAGGATTGTATTTATTGTTTCATATAGTTTTACAACATCAACACACCATGAGAGTTTTCAGGTGATTGCTGCAGCTGCTGTGCACTTTTCCGCTTGTTTGCGTTGTGCATTTTTGAAGCCTCTCTGGCATAAATCACTCTTTTATTGCTGCAGTGCTGAGAGAAGGCAGCTGATGACAGTACAGCATCCTTGACTTGAGGTTTTTGAGGAGGTAGTGGTCACGCTTTACCCTGTTAATTCAAAGAATAGTGTGCTGGAGAGGGGTTGCTAAGCAGCCGCAGGGGACTGAGTGGGATTCAAACTGTGGAGATTCAGAGCTACACTCGGCATAACACTGATCTCTGCTCCTTTGCTGTGATCTGACGCCACTGTTCACTTTCAAACCTTCATATTCCATCCACTGCGCTTGGATTTGATTTGGTTACTTGATTTTATAGGCTTTTATTGGCTTTGTTTGTTAAAAATTCATGTTTATAAGTGAACATGCAGTATCTCTGGTACAGTAGTGCAGCTTGGTGTCCATCCTCTTTCCCTTTGCTCGGGGATGATATCTTCCCATGTGTGCTGTAAAGAGTGTTTCTTACTCATCTCACTCATCCCTCCATTAGCGCTAATTTCCCTGCCTCCTGTCTTCCCTTTATTTCCTGTTTGTATGATACTCCCAGGTTAGATTCTATCTTTTGGAAGGGGTTGAATTTCATGCTACTTCAGCATTAATAATGTAAGACAATATTCATCCCAGCTGAGCGTGAAGTAAGAAAATCTGAACGTGCTCTAAATTGCTGTGAAAATGACAGTTGTAGGTTGTGGAAGATAACTGTAGTGGCTCAGCAATATGATAAAAAAAACTATCCAGGAATTAAAAAGCTTGATACGTGTTGATACGTGAGCTTTCAATTAAGAAATGGTTTTGAAATGTTGTTGTTGCTTCATCCAGATTGGCCGAAATGTACACAGACGTAGATGACAAATGTAATAGATGTTTGATGCCTCACTGTAACTTAAGCCACATGTTTTTTGCTTTGCAGGCTCCTCAACTACTGGGTGGGTTACTTCAACATACTGTCCACCATATTGGGAATACAAATTCAACCCTCCCCTTATATTGCCATCTTCAGTATACTCTGTATGACCTACGCCGTTTTAACACCCCACAAAAGGACTCGAGAAAATCAAATACACTATGAGGAACCACACTGATAAATTCTATCAGAGATGGCAACCTTTCCTCTCCTATCTCACAGATCTACAGGCTATGCCAGACCAGTGACTGAATACCAGAACACAGATCAGTTCCTTTTTTTTTTTTTTTAGCATATTATTTTGCATTTCAGGCAGTCAAGGGGTTGAGTGAATGCGGGGTTGTGTGACTGTGGGGTTGGGTGGGGTTTCGGGGTGGGATGTCCTCTCACTGGTTCTTTTCTTTCCTTTTTGTTTCTTTTTGATGTGTACTAGCCTACATTGCTGTTTGACATCTTCCTGTAAGTTCTGTATGTACCCTATTAAATCATTGCAACTCCAGTCCACTTGTACTCTACCTCAGGGTCTATGTATAAAGTTCAAAAACAATAGTAGGGATAACACAACCTCCCTTCCTTCTCTCTATCTCTCTCTCTCCTCTTTCCCCTCTTTCTATATAAAAAAATGATCTCCAAAATATCACACAATTGTATGTACAATGTCTGCTTCAATAAAAACAAATTGCAAAAAAAAAAATGTTTGAGCTTGATTTTGATGTTCATAATGCTGAAATGTTTACTTGGATATCTAAGCCTATCTAATGTTTCTGAATAGGAGGTCCTCAAAGTGATGGGCAACCCGGGTGAATTTGCTGTCTCGTGGAAAATAGCATAATGCATTGTTGTGCAGTTTTGAAAGCAGCAAATAATAGATGCTCAAACTAATAACCTCTGGGCAGAGTTATTATCCCTCAGCACACAGCAGCAGCAGCAGCAGCAGCCTATCTGGCCCTGTTATTCCTCTCACAGGCACTCTCAATACGCACATATTTTCCAAATGAAAGCAGTGGAAGTGTGAATTGATCTGTCCAGAGAATTAAATTGAGCTGCGGTTTTGAAAATGAAATCTGTATTCAATATTGTTGGTTACATTGACTGATTTGGTTTGTATTGCTATATTTGCTTAAAACACATTTTCCCATCTACATAACCTCTTCCACCTCTGATTTGCTTACATATTGAAAATACTGTAGTTATATACTTACAGAAGTAAATTACTTATTTCAAATTTGAAAAAATCTAATTATGACTTGCTAATAAAGTTTCAGCCATTTGAGTGAGCATGGGTCCTTAGGGGGCAGTACACTCAAAGAGCAGGGATATATAGTCTCTAAATATAAATAATTAAATCAATTAGTTTCTTTTGTCTGGTAAGTACAAATGTGAAATTTTCATTGTGTCTGAAGTCATCTTTGTTCCTTATTTTAGTTTTCAAAAAGTACAAATACATCAACTGTGGAAACAACAGAACAACTCCTGTATGAACTTGCCGGGATGTGAAGTGTGAGTGTTCAGAACGTGTTTTCTCAAAGATTTTATTTATCTGAAGGTAATACTAATAAATAATACTAATATAAAATCTGGTCTATGGTTGCAAGCTTGGAACAGAACCGATCCGCTCTCTTTATACTAAAGCAACCGGGTCTTTTCCATAGTAATAATTGTATTGTCAATAACTGTCCTCGAAACTGGACCAGAGTGCTTGCCTGGGGTACACAACAAGCTGCAGTAAGCAAAGCCGACCAGCAGGAGGCAGTGCACGTTGTAAACAGGCAGCCCACAGACTGAGTCGCTCGGTTCTCCATTTTGTATGTTTTTCCTGGAGGTTAGCGCCTACTTTCCTGATGGCTAGTAGCGAATTATCATAGCGCAGCTGCCCGGACGCTGTTTGGTGTCGTATTCTTGCAGCCAGCTTGAATTCGTGAGGTGAAATTCTACCATAATCTCCGGTGCGTGTTATTTTCGGTGTATCCGCACACGGAGCCAGCGTTCGATGCGTCAGGAGTAAACATTGAGTCTGTGTTGGTGTTGATTGCCACTTTCAACCAAAACAATGTTGACAGCGGATCTGAGGAATCATTTCACACATCAGTCATTTCACGGGTGAGTATAACGAAGCGCGTCTGCGTGGCTGTGTGTTGATACAGCCGCTGGCACATGACAAACAATGTGGCGTAATTTATGATGCTGGTGGTAGAACGGTGGTGCTAGCTGGGTGGGTAGCCTTGCAGAGTAAGAGCGCTGTCAGCGTTGTATGCTAACAGTTAGCAGTAGTGTAGCTAAAGTTAGCCTAGCTGTGACTTGGATTAAGTTTGCTCTTCTGTGCCATGCGCTGTGCATGGGACTTCTAGTCCAATTATTTGGATTTTATTTGCTAATATTAATCCCTCAAACATGACCTCACGCGTACACCCCGCCGTGTCTTTATTTAGCCGTTGCATTTGCTAAGAACATAGCAGCGTCTTAGCTCTGTGCGTTAGCTGTCAAGGGCGCGCGGGGGGGCCATGCTTAGTAACTTTCTCCACACTTGTTTTTCTGTTTGTTATTTGCCAGCCGGAGCAATGAATTGCCTTAAATTTGGTAGCGTTTCAACATCACTTTTTGTCATTAATTTGGCAGCGTTTCAATATTATTCTACACAATAACAACACTATGTATTGGCGGTTGGTTTGGTTGGGGAGCCCTGTGTGTGTGTATGCGCGCGCGCGCGTGTATGTGTGCGTTAACCTGCCTGTGTCTCCCCAGAATTCAAAGATGGATAAAGGTGGAGTGAAGAAGCTATCATACAGAAGAGATGACCATCTAAGCAAGTTGGTGTACACTGAAAGTCCAGAGGAAGGAGCTCCACTCAGAGTTGCTCCTCACCGTGCCATGTCCGTCACATCTGCCACCTCTGTCGTTCTTCCATCCAGCCCCTTGATGCAGCCAGGAACTGTGCCCAACGGCCTCGGCAACAGCCCCCTTCCAGAGGAGCTCACCTCCGCCTCCGTCACTGCCACCATGGGTCTCCTGTTGGAGGACCCAGAGCCCAGAGGTATGACCAAAGATCATCGGCCTCAGCAGCAGCAGCAGCAGCAGTTGTTCTCCACACAGACATCCTCCACGTTTGGTCACCAAACTCTGGAGGAGAATTTGCCTCTGATGGAGGTCAGCATTGCAGATATTACCCAGTCCTCTATGGACTCACTTATTGGGGGATCAGACCCCAACTTTTTCCCAATGAAAGCAGAGGACTTCTCCATTGATAAAGGAGACCATGATCCCATTGATTTGGATCATGATGCTTTCGGGCACATTGGGAAAGATGTGGACATGCACCAGAAATTGTTCAGTGACAACACACTGGACCTGCTTCAGGACTTTGAGCTTACAGGCTCACCTTCTGATTTCTATGTAGGGGACGATGCTTTCCTGTCCACGCTGGCAGACGATTCTCTGCTCGGGGACGTTGGTTCAGACAGGGAAAGCAAGACCACAGCCACAGTAAGCAACAGTAACGGCAGTTGTGTAGCCTCCATCACTCTCAACGGAGGCAATGTGTCATGTCCAGACCAGTCCAGCTCGAACATATCCACTACTGCCACTTTGACACCAACAACCACTTTACCTACATTGGTGAAGAAAGAAAAGGACGCTGGTTTCATTCAGCTCTGTACTCCAGGGGTTATCAAACAGGAGAAGTCATCTGTAGGCCAGAGTTACTGCCAAATGAGCAGTACGTCCCCTGCAGACCTACCCAGTCCTGGGACCATCTCCATCTGTGGGGTTAGCACCTCGGGAGGCCAGAGCTACCACTTTGGAGTCAGCCCCAGCCCCAGCAACAGCAACAGCAACAGTAACAGCAATGAAGCTCAGCAGCAGAAGGAACAGAAGCCGGTGTCCAACTTGTATCCCCTGCTGACGACCATCGGCAGTGTCTGGAACAGAAGCCAGGTGGACAGTTTAGGGGTGCACAGGGCCACCGAGACGTTCACCACCTCTCCCACGTTCACCGCCAGCTTTGCCAGGTAAGGAAGCAGCTCTGTGACGGGTTATGTTGTCTGTTTTTATTGCAAAGACCATGAAAATAAAGTGTTTAGATGCCACAGATCAGAAGCAGAGTAGCTGGTTTGAAAGTTGTTCAGTCATTAACTTCATGTCCATTGCGGCGTCTCAATATTTGCCATCAAATCAATACAGTAGGCTTTGTTGAAGCCTTCACAGGCAGGATGACTAAGCCCGATTTGGCTGTGGAGGGAGTGTTGTTTGTGTGTGTGTGTTTTGATTGGTAAGCCTGGAGGAAAAACCGACTCCTTTTTATAGGTATTTTGTACACAGCCAGTTACCATGGTGACCGGTTTAACCTCACGGCATCTTTGAGAGATTTGGAAAGACAGACTTAACCTCAAAATTAGCACACACTTATCCACTAATCCGGTTGTGTGAAACAGGGACAGAGCTGCAGCAAAAAAGCATAGAGGTGCTGGGGAATTCCACTCCTCTACTAATCAGATCATTTGCTCGCTCGCTAGATTTGCTGGGGCATCATCCTGTTCTTCACAGTGCGACTTGAACAACACATCCTCCTAACCTAATAGCGTTGGCATTGTTATCGGCCCGTCTTTATGTTTACGTTACCAGCTGCTCTACTTTTTCCGGTCAACGCTCCGCTGGCCTACTAACGGGCCGCAGCCCCGCTCGGCCTCTCACGGAAGTATCCATTTTGTGAAGGTTCACAAGGTCATTTTGGCTCAGCCCCGCCAATCCCTCCAGTTGCATTACGCCAAAAATAACCCAGATATGTGAAGTGTGTCGTCTCTCAAAGCAGATAAGGGCCAAGGCAGAGAGCAGCCATTCACCCAACAGCAATGAATGACTCGCCGATGTAACGGGAGGTCGTTTTTTCCTTTGTCGTAAAGAGGAAACTGGGGTCGCTGGGTTCACAGACTCACTCATGTGATGTTGCTGAATCTAATTTCTGCTGTGATTTATATGAAGTGAACTGACAAATAGTCCCTCATATGGAGCGTCCACAAAGTGTCTTTTGTGTAGGGATTGCTTTGCGTGTCCCTTCAGATTTGTACGGGTTCAGCTGTGAGCTTTGCCTTTGGTGCTGGAATCCTTGAGACCTTTTCCGTGTTTGTTTTTCCATTGTACGCTTCACCTGTCTGATTCATACGTGTTGTCGGGGAGCGATTACAGAGAGCATCTGTGCGGAAACGTCTCACACAATCTACAGCACGCACGGGTTTGGGTCGTAATTGTTTGTGCAAATAACCCTTAATCACGTTTTTCATTCTTTTGTGGGCGATGCGTGATGAGTTCATAATAATTGTCACGACTAGGAAGAAAACTATTATCCCTCCAACCTTTGTGTCGTGTCGAGGTGCGTGTTTCTACATCTGGGTGTAGAGTTGTGTGTGTGTGTGTGTTTGAGTGTGTTGATGAGTTGCGACCGCAGACACTTTTGTGTGGGCGTGAACCAGTTTGTTTGTGTGTGTAAGCCAGGCGTTTATGTGTGCGTACCTGCCCGGCATGAGTGCGTGTGTTTGCTTGAACCTTTCTGACATTTAACAGCTCGGGCTGTGATCTCCCAACTAGTCGGCACGTTTAAATGCTTGAGTCACATGCAACCGGTTCTTTCCCCAGCTGAAACGCCCGTGACAGTGAGAATCCTCTCCTCGCTCTCTTATTTACTAAACCCACGCCCGTAGAGGGTTATAATTGGTTCAATGTGGCATGAAGTGATTGAAACGAAGTTGCGCTGGCAAGGATTACCTGCAGTGAATGGGGAGAAATGCGGACGGATGGCTCCTCTGGTAGGTAATCTCTTGGCACGGTCAGTAGGCCTGTGTTATGTAACCTTTGTTTTTAGCGAGGAGGCATTTCCTCCTCCGGGCTCTGATGCGCCACAGCCAGTCAGCACAGATTAGTTTGTGGGTCAGATGTAATGACTTATCCATACATCCTGCCGCTGACTTGAGTCCAACCCACCTCGTTTTGGAGCGTCTCCATTCACACAAACATCATTTATAATGTAGAGGGGAAGGTTAGAGGAATGTGACTTTTGAGTGGATTGCACGTAATGGAGGAGTATTGTTGCAGGCTGGTTTGGAAGGGGGGCTGTTCCATGTGGACAAAGCAGTTCTCTGTGGCTGCAGCATGCATGTTTGCATGTAATAAATGACTTGGGTTTTTAGTCAAATACAGTCCTTCCCTCATTCAGGCTTTAGCTGCAGTCATTCCCATAGATTCATGCCGGCAGATTTGCCTCATTTGCAAACTGGGAGGCTGCACAGTCAAAACCCAGGGCTGTTTGGATCAATGGCTGAGCTAGTTTAAAGGCTGTGTGCGCGCGCCAATGTTTTCTCATCCCGTTAAAACTCCAGAGAGATCTGCACACGGGAATGTTGAGTCAACTTTGTAGACCGGCTATGACTCACCGCTGAATGGAGCACAGCGGGGAATAAATACTCCTTCAAAACACATTAACCAACACAACAAGGTGCTAAAGTAACGTGCCGGTCTGGCTCTCATTCCAAATGGCTTTTTTTCCCCCTTCTATGTTACTCCCTCCTTTGCTGTGTGAGATTATCAGAGATCCTACAGAAGCTACACATCTACATACTAATCCTTTGCAAACTTCTCGAGCAGCATTCTTTATAATAACTTCCTGTTGATCCAACATTCCTTCCCCTCGGGTTCTGTGCTTTAGTACGGTAATAGTGTCGGGCGGAACATCCATGGCTGCTGTGGCATAAAAAGTGAACTTTACAAGCATCACAAAGGTAGGATTTATTGCAGGATTACAGCTGGGTGATACAGGGGTTAATCATCTGTGAGCATCAACGTGGAAAGCCTTATCAAACAACCACAGTCAACCCAAGTGATAAGCCCTGATTTAGGCCAAAGATATCAATGTAGGGGTGAAGGATTTCCTCTTTACATGTCGAGCACAAAGCAGGAGGGATCCAGTGACCGTCGCTTGTTATGACAACCGACAGAACCTTAGTCCGAACTGTTTCAGCGTTGGTCATAAATCAGCCCCTGACCCTATTCAGCACAGTTATCGGCCGTATCTGTCCCAAGTCTTTCTTTGGCAACCGGTTTGATGAATGAAGGGACCCTGGTCTTTGGTTTGTATACAGTATATGGCCTATATTTGGTGTATGAATAGTGTTAGGCTTCACTCACAGCTCAGTGTTTGGAGAGTAATCTTTGAACAGAGTCTCTATTCACTGCTCAAAGTCTTGCTCCGACACGCCCTCACCTCTCTCTCTCTCTCACTCACTCACTCTGTCCCTCTCTATCACTCTATCTCGACCTCTCTATCGCTCTATCTCCCCGTCTCTCTCATTCGACCTATACGTTGTTGCTTCCTGCAGTCAAGGGCAGCGACCTCGACTGTCAGCAGAAGCTCCCGGACTGCCGTAAATCGCCCGTCCTCCCGTGTCTTTTTTCGCCCGGGCGTGTTTGTGACTTTGCTGAGACGTGTGGGCACTGTGTGTGTAGCTGTGCGCATGTGTGTGTGCGTGCGTGCGTGCATGTGTGGGTGTGTCATGAGCACTGTGGCAGGCACACAGGCGGACCACAGACCGCTGCTGCTCTCACTCTGCTGACCTACTTTCTCTCCCGCCTCCCCACAGCTGGCGCCGAGTGCACGCACCAGATCAAATGCCTGCCATTCCACTCACTTCTTCTGTTATTACCGCATACTCCTGTAAACCGCACTTTTGCTTTTTTTGTATTGAGTTTTTGTTATGATTTAACACGATAGAGGGCTGCAGAAATCCCCCGTTCAGAGGTTTTAGAGCCAAAGTTATTTCATGCTTATTCCGTCTTAGTTTCACGCACAGTTGTCTCGTCAGCAAAGTGGGTCTCCAGGAGTGGAATCCTCCCTCTTCTAGCGGTATGTAGTCCAGCTGAAGGTATTACAGTAATGCACGCAGCAACGGCAAGCCTCTGATTCGTTTTACAGCCCAGGAAGCCACCTAACACCTACGCAGCCACTTACTGCTCCGATTATGGAAACTAATATGGAAACTTGGATCCTTGGGGGTTTTTCTTTCCACCAGAGAGTTACTGTAGGTTAAGTCATCTCCTGTGATGTTTGAAGCCATACACATGCTACTGCTCAGGGCTATTAAACCCGCGAGCACATTTGTCAATAAAGCATGACAAAGGAGGAGACGGTTGACACAAACAGAGGCACGAGAGGGCCGTGTGACACAGAGGTGCAGGGTGCTGCTCTAGTCTCACTAACTAGGCCACCAGTCGGGTTGATAGACGTAGATATCATTGCTATTGCTGTAAACTCGCTCCACAAGACGGTATATCCCCCTGGTGACAAACTGTTGTGAAAATGCATCTGTTATGTAAAGTTACATAGACGAGCATGACTTGAAGTGGCTCTATTATGTGTTACTAGCAGCTAAAAGTAGATGATTGAGAGAAGTGCAGTCTGTAACCAAACAAACCGAGCCTCTGCAGCCCTGATAAAAGCAGTTTTGTTCTGTGAGAGTGACTCGGAGCGTGCAGACCAGTTCCCCTTTCTATTTTGGTGACCCGTGCCTGAGGGAAGGAGCACTTCCTGGTCCTCCTCTGCTCCTCACGTACGGTACAGATCAGGTGGTCAGCCTGTTCGTGCAAAACTAATGGCGACAGTCATGATCTGCTGTTAATGTTTTATTTGTTTTTAAAGCAGCGTGGCCTGGTCCAGCTCACCTCATGCATGCATGCCAGAAACAACCTGTAGCTGTACGTGCTTCTCACTAAGAAGTCTCAGTTACACTCACTGGGCAGGAAATAGGTCATGCAGGATGAGGTCGGCACAACAGTGGAATAGCTCTGTGGCAAAAACGGTCCACAGCTTAAATACGGCTGCACAATGTGTTGACGTTCCTCCAGTTGGTGCCTGGAGTGATAAAAGGGCCGGAGTGTAGACAGGGTGCTCGTGACACTCGCAGGAAAAAGGGGATTATTAATTGTGGAGCGGGGAACCGAGCTACGGGCATTATCATAAGTGCAGGCAGAGAGATTTTCCTCATTAAAAGCCAGACGGGGTTGCTCACGCTCGTATAGTGAAGCAGTTAACTTTCTGGGCCTGTTTTCTCGAGGCCCATCTCAGGGTGTCTCATTGTGCCGTAAGCTCAGCGGTGACCGACAGTAAACTCTTGCGAGAATGCGAGAGCTTCCTGTCGATGGCGTGTGCGCTCCAGTTCAGCATATGGTTTCATATAAAGGAAGCTCGGTCTCCCCACACGCCAGTTTGCCACTTTGATTGCGTTACCTCCGTCTGTCCACAATAACAAGACGTGTGGCTCGGTGGCACGACATCGTTCACTGCTATCAACTGATTTCCAGAGAAGAGAAGAATGCAGTGCGGTGGGACTTCAGGCCTGCCTTGTTGTTGCAGCATAAAGAAGCTGAGTAATGCTGCAGTAATTGGATTTAGACCGGTAGCCTAAAGCCTTCTCATAGTAAAGCTGCCTGTTGACACCTTTAGCCCATGATCCCTGTGGGCCAGTGAAGGACTAATTTTGTCAGCCCCTTCCCACCCTCTGACATCACACTCATCGACTGAAGCCGCCCTCCTGGGGTCGGGGGGGATGGGAGGTGTGTGTACTGCCGAGGAAGCTTAACAGACCTGGGGCTTTGTTTACGTTTAGAAGGCTTGGCAAAATTTAAACACCGCAATCAGGTTTGAATAGGTATGACGCTGCTAATCAACACGCACAACTTTATTAACACCCCGCTTTCAGACCCTTAGGAGGGGGCGGGGCTTCAAAGAAGTCACATATATTTCACATCAGAGGAGCAAAGGGTTATATTAGAGGGCTACGAAGAAAATTAAAGCTGTAAAGATCACAAAGAGCAACAACACATAAAGCCGGAGAGGAATGCTGGAGGAAAAAAAATGCAAATCCTGTAAATGCTCAAGTTAATGTGTTTATATTATTACTACACTCTGACATGTCTGACTGAACTCCTTACAGTGTTTAAAACCTCTACGAAATGAAACCTGTGTGTGTGTGTGTGTGTGTGTGTGTGTGTGTGTGTGTGTGTGTGTGTGTGTGTGTGTGTGTGTGTGTGTGTGTGTGTGTGTGTGTGTGTGTGTGTGTGTGTGTGTGTGTGTGTGTGTGTGTGTGTGTGTGTGTGTGTGTGTGTGTGTGGTCCTATATTTCATAATCTATGTTAAGTTGGATGTACACACACACACACTTAATTCCACGGGATCCTGCTGGAACGATGACATCATTTCCCCAAAGGAGAGCTCCTTTGGGGACTTGATTGGTGAACAGGCGCTTCTTTATATTTCAACCCGTCTCTGTAACAGGCCAGCCGTGGAAGCACAAGTTACCGTGGCGACACAAGCACGTGCAGAAGCGAGGCAGGTTTCGTGACATAACAAATTCCGACTTAAGCCCAAAGTTATCTAGCTAACTCCCTCATCTGGCCTGGTAGCACAGCCCTCTGCCGCTCACCACACCTTCTTTTATGGGCGTTTGTGTGTTCGTGCGCATTAAGGAATCCCCATAAATGTGTGGCGAGGCAGATAGCATGCGGGTGGCGTCATTGTAGCAGCACAGCTCTTTCATATGAAATGTATTTATATCCCTTAAAGCCCCCAGCTGTCTTTGTTTATGTTTACCAGCAGAGTTTTGGCTGTGATCCGCGGCCCGTCGGCCCCATTCGTGGTTTTCTGGACTGCATCCTGTTCAAAGCAACACTAACATGATATTGGTGATAATCGTTAAAGAGCGAGAGCACTTAATGAAGATATGGAGGCAAAAATGTAAGAATGGAAACAAATAGAGTTGTAATTATCACAGCATTATGTATTATCCTTAAATGAGAGTCTCGAGATCGTTTGGCAGGATGTGGCCGAGGAGACTGCGAAGAAAGAATCAGACGTCTGTAATTAAAGATGTCGGCTCTTTGCTGCGTGCGTTCAGGGCGCCGGAGGGTTCAGGTGGAGTCCAGGCCAAAATAAGGGGGTGAGCGCTCGGGGCAGATGTACTGGAAGCTGAAGGCGGAGAAGCTCAGCGCTCAGGAAATGAAGGCTCACAAATGCCACGGAACACAGATGTATCCAGTTCAGAGGAGGGGAAATGGACACGGAGACACTGACCCCAGAGCTCTGACCAAGGTCCTCTGACAGTCGCTGCTCCTCATAGAGAGGCGCCCGGGTGGGGTTTCACGCTTTGAGGTTTCACACAGGTTTGCCCCGGCCAGCTGCGCCCACTCACCGCTCGGGCCCGGCCTGCTTCGCCCTCTCGTTCAACTTCAACGCTGAACTCCCCTGCCCAAGCCCCCATAAACGCATCAGTGCTCGGGTAATGGTGGTAGTCGGGACGGGTTGTGTTTGGCTGTGGTGACAGACGGGTGGACTTGTGGACGGACACACACATTTGTTGCCGCTCCAGCTCTCCTCTGAGTGCAGGCTGTTGTTTTTGTTGCTGTGGCTGCTGGGTTGGAAAGGGGGTGTGATCCTCTGGCACACGAATAAAAGCAAAGCTCGGCATCCTCTAGTGGTAGCTCTGAGGAACTGCATCTCTCACCCAAACTGCATGCTTCCTGTGAGCGTTTGGAAAATGTTTTTTATGAGAACTGCTGGCATCAGGGTCTGAACACACACCCATCACTTCTGCTCTCATGGCCCATGTTTCACACAATGCTGCTCCCTGTTGCTCACTTTGATTTTGAAAACTGATAAAACGAGACAACAAGGACCACATTCTTCTAATGATAGTGTGTTTACATTTACTGATATAGATGTAGATTACAGGAATGTAAACATGAGCTGAAGCTGAGCTCAATCTTCCAGGAGGTTTGATGAAGTGTTCGTTTAAAATCAATCTGTTTAATAGAGATTATGTTTCTCTTTCCCATTTCCTTCTTGTCTCCCTCTAGTTCTACCTCTAGACAGGACCCAGGCGTGGCTTCGTCCTTGGCCCAGGGAAAGACCGGGGCTCATAAAATATGCCTGGTTTGTTCTGATGAGGCGTCAGGCTGCCACTACGGCGTGCTCACCTGTGGCAGCTGCAAGGTCTTCTTCAAGAGAGCCGTGGAAGGTACAAACCCTTTTGATTCATTATCCCTAATAAATGCAGCGATCACATCAGTTTGCTCGAATGCTGGAGGGGTTCCCAGTTTTAGGTTTTAGGCATGAGAAGGAAATGACTGATGCACAGCTTATTTGTTCCCCCCTCCTGTATTATTTACCACAGAAACCAGTGTAAATAACATTTGTCTTCTTCCTTTGTGTCCCACAGGGCAACATAATTACCTGTGTGCTGGGAGGAACGACTGCATAATAGACAAGATCAGGCGGAAGAACTGCCCAGCATGCCGCTTCCGTAAATGTCTGATGGCGGGAATGAACCTGGAAGGTGCGTTTAAGGAGCGAGCTTATTCCTTCAGCTGCGCCAAGAACTTCTGACGTTTTGTAAAATCCCTTTCAGCCCCCGTCCTGTCACATCCTCTCACGTCATGTGTCCCTGTTGTTTCTCCCTGCAGCTCGCAAAACCAAGAAGCTGAACCGCTTAAAGGGGATCCAGCCGAGCAACCCTCCAGAGGTACAGACTCCCCCTCTGCCGGTGGAGACTCGCTCGGTGGTGCTCACCTGCATGCCCCAGCTGGTTCCCACCATGTTGTCCCTGCTGAAGGCCATCGAGCCGGAGACCATCTACGCCGGCTACGACGGCACCCTGCCCGACACGTCCACCCGCCTCATGACCACCCTCAACAGGCTGGGGGGCCGGCAGGTCATCTCAGCCGTCAAGTGGGCCAAGGCTCTGCCAGGTAGGAGGGGCCGCTCGTGTAGACCCTCGTGTTTCTCCTGCTTTCAGAACTCATAACACCCGTAAAAAAAGAAGCGGGTTAGAATGTTAGGTTTGTGAATTATAGCACAGAAGGTGTATTTTTATGTTTACGGCGGTGTTTGAGCTCAGACATAACCCACAAGTGCAGCTTTTATGTGTACTTATACTGTCCACGGTTGGAGATGCTATAAAATATCAACTGCGGCTCCGTCTGGATCCGCTCCATCTGTGACTGGATTGAGACATTTGCACATTTAGAAAAAGAGAGATCCAGTTATAGTCTGCACATAAAAAGAATCTGGGGGAGTGGAGCTGTTTAAACTGGGCATTGATAGACATTCTATCACATTTAGGTCTCATTGTTGCAAGTTTACGGCTCATTAGTCGCACCCTCACCCCCTCTTGACCCCCTTGCCCCCCATCAGGTTTCAGGAACCTGCACCTGGATGACCAGATGACCCTGCTGCAGTGCTCCTGGCTCTTCCTCATGTCCTTCGGTTTGGGCTGGAGGTCTTACCAACAGTGCAATGGCAACATGTTGTGTTTCGCACCAGACCTCGTCATCAACGAGTACGTATCTGCCTGTCTGCCTGCCTGTCTGTCCCTCACAGCTGTGTTTCAAACCCTATCTGTATTTCGTCCTCACAAACGGCTGCTTCATCCTCCTTGTAGTGATGTCATGACTGAGAGTGCTCTGAACGTAATCATGCTGGGGGCTTAAACGTTAATATGTAATGTGATGATCAGAATGAATATGTGATAAGGTTCTGTCCTTCAGGAGCCAAAGTGCTGCAGCTCCAACACTAAATTCACTTTTACCATTTAAATCTAAATCTGGTATTAATGGGATGTAAACGGTGAATACAGGTTCTATTAAATCTTTAATCGTACATTTGAATCTGAAGTATTTGTTCATGTTGTGTCCTCCTTATCGCACAAAGCATTACTTCATCGTTGGGCTGAGTCGGCCATCTTAAATCTGCACTCTCAACACTTCTACACTCACAAACTGATGAACTGCATTTTATTTTTTTCGCAAGAATGATCAAAATAGGATCCTCACACGGTTAGCGGGGGAAACCTTGAACTTTTAATCTGGGGAGATATTACAGGGAGCCGCCTCTGCTCCACAAGGGAGGCGACGCAAGCAAAGCTATAAATCAGCCCTGATTAAAGCAACCTGGGTATGGGTGTGTTTGTGACCTTTGTGACCCCTTGATTCCACAGGGAGCGGATGAAGCTGCCCTACATGGCTGAACAGTGCGAGCAGATGCTGAAAATTTCCAGCGAGTTCGTCCGGCTGCAGGTTTCCCATGACGAGTACCTGTGCATGAAGGTCCTGCTGCTGCTCAGCACAGGTCAGCCTGGGAACAGAACAATGATAAAGCACTTTGCCAACTCATTCAGCTAAGATGCTATGATCATAAGTCCTCATTCGTCCTTCATAGACCTGGCTGCTAAATGCTGTGTAAAGTATTGGTAAATATGTGATCCTGACCTCTGTGCCAGATGATAAACCTTCATCTTCCCCTGCAGTACCAAAGGACGGCTTGAAGAGCCAGGCGGTGTTTGAAGAGATCCGGATGTCCTACATCAAGGAGCTGGGGAAAGCCATCGTGAAGCGGGAAGAGAACTCCAGCCAGAACTGGCAACGTTTCTACCAGCTCACCAAGCTGCTGGACTCCATGCATGAGGTAGGTAGACCCAACACACACACTTAAGGCCAGAGAACACTGCATGAAGAGACGCCTCAGTTATCCAGACACATTATGGTATCTGTTACCGTAGTGATGGGATCCCTATCTGATCTGGTTGATGACATTGTGGTGAGGCTCACTTATCTCATGTCTCATCCCTGAGTGGATTCATTCAGACTCCCAACAGCTCTGACCAGCTGCTGCGTCAGAATCAATAACAAGAAAAGGTTCCTGTTTCTGTAATAAATCAGAAACGGGAGCTGAATGGTCAAGGAAGGGATTATATATATGTGTGTGTGTGTGTGTGTGTGAACCATCTCTCCACTGTGCCTCTGCAGATGGTCGGTGGACTGCTCAACTTCTGCTTCTACACCTTTGTGAATAAATCGCTGAGTGTGGAGTTCCCCGAGATGCTGGCGGAGATCATCAGCAACCAGTTACCAAAATTCAAGGCCGGGAGCGTCAAACCTCTCCTGTTCCACCAGAGATGACTGTGCACTTCGAAAGACACAATGCCTTAAAAAAAAAAAAAGAATCATGCCACCACATTACCCCCCCCCCCCCCCCACCCCCCCAGAGAGGAAGAGGGCAGAAATGCAGACGGCCGGACCCTAGGAGAGGAGGAAGAGGAAGAGGAGGACGACTGTTTGTTTGGGAGCGAGTACGCCACGCTGCGGTGGTTTACGGGTCTGGAGGGAAAGAGCAGAGAGACTGAAGGTATTTGTGTTAAGCCCAGAGGTTTCTTTTTGTTTTGTTCTGGCAGTCTAAAGACGACGTAGCGTAATAACAAATAGGACTCCTGTTGTAAGATACAAGATAATCACTGAGCAGAATAGGCTAAACCCTCCATGTTGTCTCAGGTCTCTTAACCTTCAGATACAGAACGATATCTAAAGTAGATAAACAAAAAAACAAACAAATATCTGTGTACAGGCTCCAATAGTATTTTCTACATTTTTCCAATGGTAACAGTTTTTACAGTTTTCCAGGTCCTTGTCGCCTGGTGAAGGTAACAAAGATGAATTAATATCTACGCTCTTCAATAGGCTTTTAGACTGTATGTTCCTCTTTTTAGTTTTTATAGGAGGTTGTAACGAAAAAATGTTTCTCAGACTCACAAAAGGAAAAAAAAAAGAACCTGTTCACTCCGGTCATTCCTTTGAAGCATGTAGTCTTCATCGCTCTGATGCTTTGTGACCACGTGGATTTCTTGCCCCGCCCCCCTCCCCTCCCCCGGACTGTTTCAAGGAATCATTTCTCCCACAAGCCAACTCTTCCAGGTTTACACACTTTTTTGATTATAAGAAAAAAAAGAAGGAAAAAAAAAAGAAGAAAAGGGAAAACATATGTGCCTTTTTTAGCTTCCGAATCTTCGCCGTGTTCGCTCGCCGTACGGATAACCGTCACCGGGGCGACCCTCATTGTATGTCGATTGTACTTTTTTATATTTACAAGCAGTTGCCGGTTTCCCTTTTTATTTTCCTTGTTTTTTGTCCCATTTCTTCCATTAATGGCTGTTTGTGTTGAAAATTGGCAGCTCAGTCATCCCTCATCCCTCTTGTGTGTGTGTCGTTAGGAACGTCTACCCGCCGCTCGCTTCCCTCCCGCACACTTTATCCCCCCCAAGTGCAATCGGAGCACTTTGTACCCTGCTAAAGGCTTTAAATGACTGTGAAACCAAGGCTGATGTGCTGTTTCAGCCTTTTGATAGATGATTTTAAGTGGAAGTTAGATTATAATTTAGTTTTGTTCCTGTTGGTAAAAGAAGCCCGCACCTGTTACTATTTTCGTGGCCCCGCCCACACCACAGTAGTGTCATGACTGGAATGTGATAGATATCTGCGTCGAGCAATCAGGACAGAGAGAGGGTGTGTGTGTGTGTGTGTGTGCGTGTGTTCTCCTTTTCCCCTTTAACTCAATTAGAAACGTCAGCACCGAATTTGGATTGCTCCTAATTTAAAGCCTATGCAGAATTATAATTTTGATTTTGTATACGGTGCTTTATTTTTTTTTTAAAGTCAGCACTTAAATACGAAAGCGCTTCAAACGCCCCGATCGGCCCTCTGACGCTCCTCTAGGCACCTTGTCTTAATGTCCGCTCACATTAGTGTGTCTGTGTGTGTGTCTGTGTGTTGTCTAGTACGTTCGCACGTTCGTTGGTGTGTTAGGAAAGCAAACCACACCCCACCCCGATGCGTTAAAGCACTTAGCGTGGGAGCGGCCTGGTAGAGTCGCCTCACAGTCAAACTGTAGCTTCACCCGGTCCTCCTTTCACTCTCTGGGAACAATTCTCAGTGCCAAACTCTGTTTTCATAAGTCAGTGTTCACGTCAGATGAGTAAACCAGTCCCAGAGTGGAAGCTTCTTGATTCAACAGAGAGAAAGTCCTGGATTGTCTCACCCCCTAAGCTCCGCTGGATTGGGGTTCTTATTAATAATTGATACCTGAGCTTTATAACACAAAGCACTCGCAGATGTAATTGTGTGTATTTACACCGAATGATGTCGATGTAACCGTTTCCCCCTTCTTCTTCTTCTTCTTCATGTGTGGCTATAAAAGGATGTGGGAGTTTGAAATATGTTGTAATGTTTTCCATCACACAGTTTGTATGATTAGTTTTGTCATCAGTCAGTCAGTCAGTATGTTTATGTTGGGGCTGTCACTCATATAATCCACCGCCTGGTTTAAAAACAACAACAAAAAAAAGATTAAAAAATATACAGAGCAAGAAAAAGGAAAGAAGCATCGTTTGTTTGGGAACATTTCACACGTGTGTGTGTGTGTGTGTGTTGTATAACGCAGCAGCATGAAAGATGACACACACAGGTTTGATTGATTGATGCAGCGATGGTATAAATAGCATTAAAGACAAAAAGCCATTATTATGCAAATACGCACATTACTCACACCATCGCCTACATTTGATTGATCCCAATGTGTAATTTAACCTGAAATGTGTTGATTTGTTTGTTATAAAGCTGGGATTGGAAATTTGCCTTTTTTAATTTCTCCATTTTGTCTCTTTAGTAAAAACAGATTGTGACAGATTCAGAAACAAACCAATCACTCCATTACTAATCACAATGATCAATAGTGACAGCCCTTGTTTCTATGCATGGCACAGCTTTGATTACACTGCGATTAAGGCGGGCATTTGATTTCTCATGTTGACATCAGAACAAAAGCTTCTTTACTTGTCATTGTGTCGCATCTTCGCCCCCTTTTTCTTGCCTTAATCGCAGTTCACACAAATCAAGAGTGTGTGTTATGCATTAAAAACATACTGAGTGTGTTTCATCCCACTGTCATCACGCTCATGTTATGTCATCATGTGTGTGTGACGCACAAAGTAATCCAGGTATCAAAGAGAATGTGAACAAGCTCTTCCCTCACAGTAAACCCAAGCATATAAAAGGTGAAACACTGTGGATTTTGACAGGATTGGATACGTTTGTCAAAGAAGTAGCAACGTAAGCTAACTGTAGATCACCTGTCAGTCATATAGGACTCCTCCCCCTCCCTTTAACTCCTCCCCCCATGCTCAGGTTGTTGTCTTCTTGATATTATTTGTGCTTATCCGCGTTGGGTTGTAGTTGTGTTTGACTCTACGAACCAAAAACCCTTCAGTCTAGACTCCCATACTTACGTTTCTTTTATGTGTTTGTGGTATTTAAGTCAGGAAAAGTTCAGGTAAGTTTCATGTCATCTAAAGTGTTCCCCACCCTCCATCTCAAGTCCTCCAGCGTTGTATTCTCTTTTCTTTACTCGTTTATCTCCGAGTCGCGTCTTCATAAAGTGCGGAAGGGTTATATATTTACTCAAGGGTTACTTTCACATTCAGTGTTTCCAAATCTCTGCCTCCTGCCGCCGCCGCCAACGCCGCCGCCGCTGCTGCTCATTAAGCAGGTAAACCAACTCGCACACCTCGTATCCTTACTCACCTTCTCCCTCTCTGTTTGGGAGGGAGAGAGATCTACAACAGAATATGCAATAGAAACCTACACAGCTCACCTTTCACACAACTTCACCAGACGGTTGCTTCCTTTTTCTCATGTTTTTTCAGATATAAGCTATATTTTCCATAGACCGGAGATTCACATGTAAACTTATCTCTGCAGGACAGATCTTCAGGAAAAGATACAAAACAATTTCACCCAGACTGCGCACAAAAAACAAAGCCTATTTGATGTTTGACTACAAGGTGACCAAAGCGATGACAGACAGACACACACCACATGTCAGTGCAAATCAAAGAAGCTCCTAGATGACAAATGTACAGCTCTTTGTTATTTTTTAAAAAACACCTTTTTTTTGTATTCTAACGCAATGGCTTTGGTCAGAAATTGTGTAATACTGTGAATAGGATCCGAGTCAGTCTTTTTTCACACACACAACTGTTTGTGAAAGTAATCAACCAGCTTGAATCTAAAAAAGATTTGCACTACCCAAATATTGTTTTAAAATCTATTTTGTATAAAACATATGCAAACATAACTTTTGAGAAATATCAAAGGGCAGATGGTGTTTCACTGGTGTGTGTGTGTGTGTGTGTGTGTGTGTGTGCGTGCTTTCTCTGAATCTTTTTGTTTTGCTTAACAAATTGAATATGTACATATAATCCATTGTAAAGAAAATGTGGTGTATTTGTCTCAAATAATAGTTTTTCTATACCCTCTGTATTATTTCTCCTCTGTAGTGTGAATCCTGTTGATCTTTTCCTGCATTGATTAAAGGTCAAACTGTCTCCGTGTGTGTGGTTCTTCTGAAAACCCCATCCTAACAAAGCAGCCGCCGTCCCTGCTGGAAAACCCTTTCAGAGTTCCAGGTTGTTTTAGTGATGATTCTGGACTTTTCTGTTTGTTTTCCGGACTCTTCAGGCCTTTTCATGTTTTGTTTCCTTGACTTTCCAAAGCTCAGTTGGCTTTTTCCAGACTTATCAAGGCAACTCTGACATGTTATGACATCTTATCTCACCCTCATTTTTGGGGTTATTCACAATTTGTCATCGATTCCAGACTTTGGAAGATTATTCGATTTAATTTTTTGTGATTATTCCAAACTTGTTCTAGATTTCTTGACTTTCCTTTTGACCAGTTTATCCGTGTTTCTTTCAGACTTTTCAAGGTTACTAAGTTACCACCTCTCATTCTCAAACCTCCCCAAAGTCAGCATACACCTTACAAAGCTTTGTCACGCGTTGATTGATAAGATATGAGCCTCCGAATGAAGGAATGTTCTCCTTTCCAAATTAACACACTTCTGCCAGTGACTGAATTCTGGTCAAACGCACTGTTCACCTGCTGAGGTGCGAGGCTCAGAACTTATCAATCGTCACACCTTTTGCATTATTCATGCTGTGCGCGCATCAGCTGACGCTCTCGGCTCAGATCCCACTGGAAGTTCGGGAAATCCTCGGTGACGCGCATCTGTCTTGTGTGGTCGAAACGCGCGTCCCCGCCACAACAACACCTGATCGCTGCGGGCTGACGAACCCCGAGGGTGCGTTTGTCTCACGGCCAACTCCCAGCGAAGCGGACCGGACCGGACCGGACCGGACCGGGCCGCTCTCGAGACTGACGTTTACCGGGATGGCGGAGGGAGCGAGCGAGCAGCGGCCGTGGGACTACAGGCGGAGGACCCGGCTGTACTGCATGAATGGCGGACATCACCTCCAGATCCTCCATGATGGGACGGTGCAGGGCCACAGGGACGACGGGGACCCGCACAGTGAGCATGCAACACATACACACACACACACATGATGACGACATACACACGCTGAGTATTTAAGGGCCTAAACATGTTGATAACAGACTAAATAATAGAGCCTGAGCTGAACAGAGGTTGATCCAACAGCTTTTAGTTTAATGTATTAAACTGAACTGGAATAATAGAAGTACACTCTACACTGAATGAGACTACAACTGGGGATTCTATCATCATTCTTAGCCTTAGTTCAATTTCTCTATGGTGACAAGGAGCAAACCTGAGAGACTTCCTCTTCCTCAGCATCATATGGAACTGTGTGTGTGTGTGTGTCAAGTCTGAGATTTAGTGATGGATCGTTTTTTCTTCCAGCGGTTCTAAAGCTCAAAGCCGTGGACAGAGGAGTGGTGATCATCCAGGGAACAGAAGCAGAGCGGTATTTGGCCATGAGTGATGAAGGTCGTTTGTACAGCTCAGTGAGTATCCATTAAACTGACACACACATATTTATGATGCAGAACTGTGTGTGTAAAGTGGGATGATGCTAGGAATGCAAAAACAGGAAAAATGTCTAATTAACCCAAACTCTGATATGCTTGTGTTTCCCTCTCAGCCAACAGTTAACGACGAATGTTATTTTCTGGAGAAGTTGGAGGAAAACCACTACAACACGTATCAACCTCAGAAATACCAGGACAGGAAGTGGTATGTAGCACTGAAAAAGAACGGCAAAGCCAAACCGGGACCAAGGACCCACATTGGACAGAAAGCCATCTTCTTTCTTCCCCGGCAGCTGGAGGATTCTGGAGAGTGAAGACAAGGGAAAGCTCCACATGCTCATCAACACATAGGTAACACACTCACAATGCATCTGAAGCTGCACCAAGCAGACAGCTCTGTTTGTTAAACTCCATCCATTTCATCAGCTTGTGTCTTAATGTGGTGGGTGGGTGAAATCATGGCTCCGCCCACCTGAGAACATAAAACATGATTGACACTTAAGGTATCACTTATCTTATGGTTGTGCTGGTATTTTCTCAACTCTTAAGGTTTTTCCCAAATCAGATTCAGTAGAGAAACATGTTTTGAATTCCTGTCATGATTTAAAGACGTCTTACGTAAATTCTACCATAATGTGTTCAAAACGTGTTCATTAACAGTAATTGATCATTCAGTCTATTCTTTGATGTATTTACCACAGTTTATATCAAAAATCTCACCAATAACCACTTGATGTTGTCGTTAGGTTTGATTTATAAAAAATACTGTTACCAAAACAATAAATTCTGACATCTTAACATTTTCCTTCACAAAAATCAAAAAGCTGCTTATTATGAATGTATAATGTATTTATAATATTAACACTGCCTTATCCTAATGCCTAATCTGTTACACAGTCAAGTCTGACTGTCCTCCTGTTGTACTAATGTCTGTCTGTCTGTCTGTTTACTAATGTTACCATGTCAGTGTGTCGTCTTCCTCGTTATGCTGCAACCAAACTGCCGTCCTTCCTTCAATAAAGACTGAAGGTTTGAATGAAAACACTGGAGAACATTTTAATGACATTTTGCTTGCCCATCTCATCCCGTCACAGCTGTTTCTCCACTTTGAGTTAAAAGTAGCAATCGAATTGTGTCGTTACTTATTATTGCAGTCGTTACTACATTTATATTCTGAGGGATGGACGCAATTCTAGCTATTTATTGCTTATGTTGCCTTTCTTAACTCCTTGATGGCGTTTGACATTTCAATTACACCATCCTGCCACTGGGTGCCGCCAATGTGTAGCATCAAACCTTTCGTGTACACTGACCTGTGTGTAAATTAAGCTACATATTAAGTTTGAGGGAAATTCAAAATTTGTTTGTGAAAATAAATTAAGTTAAATTACTTAACCAGCATTGAAAACCCCAAACAAAAGAAAAACACAAATAATGCATTAAAAGTGACATTTATTTAACACTAAACTTTTTGTACAGTATCATAACAACAAAACCCAAAAGGCTGCAGCTCTACATCACACAGAAATCAGCGTATGGTTTCATTTCAAAGCCATGGCAGAAGTATGAAATCACCGATAAGACAAAAAGTTAAGTTTGGTAGAACAGATGGACTCATAATGTCTCAGTCCAGAATATCTTCAGGATTCTCCTTAAATCAAAGTAATTACAGCTCATCATTCACTGTATGCCTCACAAATCTGCATGTAGGGGAAACATCCTCTGGGTTTTCTTGGTATGTTTCTAAAAGTGCACCAGCATACAACATTCTTTCATATCATGGTTTTACATACCCTCTAGTTAAGATATAGCATCTTCCAGGCAAAACAAAAATAGAGAAAAAGTCAAATCTCTTCCCTTCACCATCTGTCGATAAGAGAATTTATTGTAATTTATAATCAATTCAGACAATTGATCCACTGACGCCGACTCCACTCAGGACCCATCGCCTCGTCGTCGTCCACTCATATCTATCAGAACAGACTGGACCGGCTCAGATTGTCCCTATATAAGATTCATTCTAATACACGGTGAAGGGCTTTACCCAATTTTACTACACATAAAACAGGAAAGTAAACCTTTAATCCTCACATGGATGCAGTTTTGGTCTGTCCCACTGTATTTGATAAGATACCACAAAAAATATCAGAATTGCAAGCATGAATGTTAACTTTTGATGAAAATGCCCTTAATGAACAGTAACTAATGACCTAGAAAACCAGCAGCCAACACTGCCCCCTCCTGGATAGAAGAGGAACAACACTACTTAAAGCCGACGGGTGAGTGAATTACGTGGTAAATGCAAGTTAGCGTCGTCGTTAACATCCTAATATCTAACAATTTTTTTAAGTGTATGTGGCCGTCTACAAACACCCTATGACAGTCACAACAAACCAGGACGTGACCAGTGTGGGTTACAAAGTGGGTCATGCTTTAAAGAGGCCGCTCGTACCTGTTGGCTGTCAGGTGAGTGTCGCCAACGTCCGGACTCTTTTATTTTACCATCCCAAACGATATAGCCGTTACTCGTTTACGTTACAGAAAGAGATGGATTTTAACACTTAACATTCGCCACTAATGAGTACACTGAAGGGACTATTACTGTTATCATTTTTCCATTAATTAAGTTTCAAACAAAATCAAAACCAGAGATATAAGTCCTGAATATTTTTGTCTTCTTCTAAACCATCTTGGCCGATGTGGTCGTGTACGTGGCTTCACTTTCCTTCAGAAGTGACGTTTGTGTCCAGTTCTTCCCACGTCCGACATCCTGAATCCAGAGAGTGGAAAAAAAATCTAATTTAGACTGGGACTTCTGTCAACAGCAGTAATGTTTAAATATTCATGGTTTATGGCTTAAAAGTCGTTCAAAGGTTCAGTTTACATGCACGTCTTTAGGTTTCTGACACTGTTTGGCCTAAATTGTTTGTCTTATATTCATTTATGAGTAATTACAAGCTTCCAAGTGCGATGCTACGTAAACAAAGGCAGCAGAGTCAAGCCTACTGGTTGGTTAGCTTGAACTTCAAGGTCGTGGTTTCTGATTATAGGAGGAGAACCGGGACAATGAGCACTGAAGGTAAACGCTCACGTCATCAACCTGCCTCTACTACTTCCTACGCCAACACTGAACCTTGGCCCTTGACATTTTGGAGTACTGTGTGCATGTAAACGTCTCCGATGAAGAACCCGGGTAAGAGCAGAGTCTGAGCGGCAGCACGATCCGTCTCACCCTAATAGATGAAGAGCACCCTTGTCCGGGGCAGGGTGGCATAGGTGGGGTCGGCCAGTTTGCGGACTCTGGAGTAGTTGACGAAGCCTCTGATGAACAGCATGAAGCCTGCAGTGCAAACAAAAAAGGGGCAGCGATCAATATCACTTCAATCACACAGACAGAAGAGAATCAACACTCTACCTTGGACAGTAAAGCATCCGACTTACCCAGAGCCAGGAACACCCACCACAACCAGTACTGCCCATCAAAGTAACCAGGGAAGTAGGTGGAAAACTGGAACGAATATGGAGACAAAGCCAAAATTGTTAGTTGCTGTTTGGCTGCAGAATAAAACCTCTTTGTGTGAACGAATGCTGCGGATTCTCACCCTGACGATTAGAACCCATTTGATGAGGGACAGGCCGAAGCCGGAGATGGCCCCGTACCGGCCCGCAGCTGAGGTGGTCAGACAGAACGACAGGAAGAAGCCGATCCAGTTGAAAAGGAATGCCACTGAAGACGAGGGAGAGAGAGAGTAACGAAATGGCAGACAAATATTTTGAACAGTGAGGAAACCTGGAGAGTCTAAAAAGGCCTTACTGAAGAAAGTGAGCATGAAGATGCCATCGTTTCCTATCCGCAGCTGGTCGGCGTCTTCAAAGTCGTCCCTGGCCACAAAGTCATCCTCCTGCACCGACAACAACAAACACACACTCTCCATTAACACCATCTGGCCTGAGGTAGATTTGAGCGTTCTACGGTGAGACAAAGGTACCGTTACTCTGCCGGGCACCAGGGGAACAGCCGCCTCTACTTTGGATCGCTCGGCTTCATCGTAGGAGGGCAACGTGGTGGCAACGCTGTAGGAAGGAGGGTTAGGAAATCTCCCTCTGTCCTCCTTATACTCAAAGAAAGCTGAGGAGGAAACACAGAAGAAGGTTTAAACAAATAGAACAGATCCATTGTTGTTGGAACAGAACATTCAAGTCACAGATATCACAGCACAAAGTCTAATATGTTAAAAGATTCAGGCCTATGGAAAGATTCTAAGTAAAAAAAATCATGTCGGTTCTCTCAAGTCCTTAGTAACCGCTGCAACTTCATTTGGTAAAGAATTATGAACAATTTAACCGTACAAACTAGGGTTTTCAGGGCCGTGCTTGTATTGGGAAACACTGTTCCTGTCTGTGATGCGTTCAAGTCCCGCCGTGTGTCGTGATATGGAATCTTAAATGTTTGTGAATGGATTTTGGTTGAGTAAAGCACAAATAAGAACAAATATCACAAACAGCAGGCTGAGCAGATATCAGATGTGGCTCATGCTGCATAGGGACTTTAACAGCAGCTGGTGTTTAGAGGGTGAAACTGCACTTTTACTTCCTCTGAAGAGAAACAAGTAAAGAGGCCCTGAGAGGAGCAGGAGAGCTTCCATTGCTCTTTAGCTTGTGTGCCATGCAGCTGGCTCCCATCCAGGAATCCTCCTATTTAATGTTTAACCACACGCACACACAGCATTGTTGCAGGTCTATGCTTCAGTCGGGACCACACCCACTTATGTAACATGTTGGCACACAGCCTGTGGTGTGAGATAAGATAAAGACCTGGCAGAGGAGCTATACTGCGGCGTATAGGGTCAATAAGGCCAGAGGTCAGTTAAAAACAACAACGACAACACCAACAACCATGTAGTCAGGCTCTGCACATCACACTCACACTGACTCTCACAGGTCTGAGGAGTTTACACCCACGCTGGACATTTCACAGTGGCATCTTTGAGACTTTGAATAAACCTGCTGAATAGTGACGGGCGTGAATTCTTCGTCGTGCAGAAACAAGTGGACAAATAAACCACAAGTACAGGATTCTGACCCCAAATCAAGTCTGAGGGTCTGATCCATTTATTACTCTAATTATAAAAGGACGTCATCATTCTCTTCCCCCTCTGATTCAGTCATGTGTGTCGTAGGGAGCTGTGAAGATTACAAACCTGCATTGGCTGCGGCCACACTGCTGTAGGGCGGAGGGGACTCCGGAGCTGGAGCCTCCTGGGACGGCTGGGCCGGTTCCTCCTCATTCACCAGCTAGAGAAATGGTAGAATACTTAATAGGCTGAAGGTGGAGGCCATGGGGAGTTACTTTACATGATGCAGTGAAATCAATCTTATAGTTATAGATCAGTGAGGAAGGGGAGCGGTATGATGTGTGACTCTGATGACAGCTGAGCTTCAGATGCACGTTAACATGTTTGGACACAGGATGTACAGACAGACAGGCGGACAGATGGACGCGTTAAGGGAAGTAAAACCCAAATCGGTGATGACTAAGGGGGGAATCATGTCATTAATGTGCAACAAGTGGCCTTTAGGGGCCGATCAGGTCCACTGGTCCGTTTAAACACATTACTGCACCACAGTCACCGTTAGAAAAGAAAACAGTCTACACTTTAACTGTAAATATATGATCCCGAGTGCAGACAGAACCACAGACAGCGTTACCGTCAGCTGATCAGACAGTAACGCTATTTACCTTATCTGACATTATGAACGCAAACTGGACGTAAACTAGCTCACGTGATTAAAAATGTAACCAATGACATCTTATTTTAATGGAGGTCTTTGGTGAAAGATGAGGCAGGTTATGTTGGGTTTAGATCACCCAGCAGAGTAACGTGACGGCAGCTACACGCCTTTTCGGGCCAAAACGCTACATGTGAGCTAACGCGCTACAAAATTAAAAGTAGCGTTTAATGTTATTCGCTATATTTCTTGTTGGATCTGGTCTGAATCGTGTTTCGTTGATGAACCGTCTCGGTGTAGCGTCGAGGCACGCAGAGCAGCTGAGGCCGTAAACAAGCTGCACAGCGCGGCGCTTTCCTAAGAACGCTACCAGCTAACTTAGCCGCAGAGACGTTTCAGCGTGTGTGTGCAAACCGTTACGTACCTCCTGATACCTCACGTTGCTGTTTTGTTCCGCCATTTCGAAAGAGAGGCGAAAGATTACCAGTGTCCTTGGATCAGTTTCGATTTTGAAGGTGATCGATGTGGAAAGAATCTGGTTGCGAAGTAGCGAAGCTAACACTCCCTTCTAGTCGGCCATCTCCTTCCGTCCCCCCTCCAGATTCCAGAGGTGCCTTCATGGACAAGTGGAAATCTTGAGTAATCCAAAAAGGCAAACTGTACGTGTTTGTACCTGGTATGTTTTGTCTTTCTATATGATGAACCTTATTATCTTAACAATTATTGTAGCTATTACTAGCTATTAAGAGCACTACACCGATGTAGTAGATGGCTGTCTAACTCAACAAAAACGCGCCATTAAAAGAGCGCGAGTTCTACTTAAAGAAGTAATTTAATTGGATAAAGATTTACCACAATAGAAGAATTTGCATAGATTTCATTTATCTTCAGTTTCTGTTTATATGTCACGTAATTTGGGCCGTGAATAGAGAACAGATGTTTGCAGCTGTAAGTAGAAATAGCGGTATGGGATATTTACGAGGGCACCTGAAGGCAACAGTGTTGTTCCGTCTTGTCATGTGGCAGGAACGGGAGAGGATACAAACATGGACACCCACACACACATTGAAACATTATACGCGTTTTATTAAAAGAGTAAACACCAAAGTCATATGACCAATCATCGAGTAAGTTTGCATGTATAATCAATCAATCCAGCATCAGAAGATTTCCACAAGTATTAGTTCTTCAAACACTGAGTTCTGTCCCTGTAATAATGGCTCCCGTTTAGAAAATGGTAAAAGGAATGCTGTAAATGTTGGTTCTACAAAGTGCCTTAAGGGTCCTCAGACATTGGGAGAGGATTCCTCAATCCTACTTGGGGCCAGTGGGAAGTGAATCCACTAGTTTGTTGTGCACGTGCATCATCCCTAGAGTAAAGAAAAGGAGGATCAGCACATTTTTCATTGCCGAAGTCAGAGCTCATCCTGTTTTTCACTTTAAAAAACCCTCACCTTTAAAGTATTTCACCGTTTTGACCCGCAGTTCCAAGGTGGCGTCCTCATCACACACAAACACTGTCTGTGGGTGCTGCTGGAACGCAGACACGGTCCACATGTGATTCACACCTTCCTCTATAGCTTTATATAGAGCAAAGGCCTTGTGTGCCCCAGTGATGAGAATCATGACCTGGAATTAGACAAGAACATAAATAAAGCAACAGCACGCATCACAAAAACAGAACACATTTAGCATTCCTGTAGGCTCCTAACCTCTTTTGCATCCATGACAGTGCCCACTCCCACAGTCAGCGCCATGGTGGGCACCTTCCCCAGATCACCATCAAAGAATCGGGCATTAGCCAATATGGTGTCACTCGCCAGGGTCTTCACTCTGGTCCTAGAAGCCAGACTTGAACCAGGCTCATTAAAGGCAATGTGGCCGTCCGGTCCGATACCTGAAAGAGGAGTTCAGCCCATAACAATCACATACCAGCACTATTTGGACACAAGTGTGACCAAAGTGTATTCATTATCAACGATGTCGCCTCCTGACCTCCAACAAACAGCTCGATCCCACCAGCAGCTTTTATCTCATCCTCAAAGGCTTTACACTCTGTCTGCAGGTCAGCGGCGTTGCCATTCAGGATGTGTGTGTTCTCTGCTTTTATGTCTATGTGCTTGAAGAAGTTGTTCCACATGAAGGAGTGGTAGCTCTCAGGGTGATCTCTGGGAAGTCCTGAAGTCGGGACATTGGGACAGCATATAAGATAAGATCACAGCTGTAAACAGTTCCTCAAGTGTACAGTTACTCTACATATTTAATGTTTTACAGAAAGATGGGAAAATACGTACCTACATATTCGTCCATGTTGAAGGTTTTCACATACTGGAACGAGATGTCTCCTTTCTTGTAGAACTCAATCAGTTTTTTGTAACATCCCAGAGGAGTGCTTCCTTAATACAAAGAGATTACAAACACAATGAAGACAGATGGAAGGTGTATCTAGGCTGTATAGAGCTGCCATGAGGGAACACAGGCTGAGGAAGGTAGATGCCAACTCGCTCATTCTCTTGAAGGGGCTTAATTGGGACTGTGTGTCATCTCTTTTGATCCAGCCTCTGAATCGCCCTGCTCTTTATGGTGGAAACACCTTTTATTATCGTGAATACAGCCCTTGTATCTCTGCCTGTCACCTTTTATGACACACTCTCTCTCTGTCTCCTATTTCACAACGAACAGGCATTTAGTAAAATTCCATTGGTATGTGTGATGTCATTTATGGGGGGTTTGCTCGGGTCGTTCCATTCACGTCTACCGCTACTAAAATTTGGTAACGCAAATACAAAACAATAAATGATAAAACTCCTGATTTTTGTGTCGATGCAAATGTATTGAACCTAATGCAAATGTCGGACTGCTGAACTTGTGTTTTTGGAAAGTTTGGAGGTGGTGTTTGTTGCAATTTACCACAAAGATATAAGCATACAAACACAGGCTCTCCAATTATAATACTAATATTAAAATATGTATAATAAGTACATTCTAGTACAAACAATAGGATAAGATGTGACTCCTATTGTTCATAATAAACAATGCAAAATAGCTCTTATGTACCAATATTTTCACTTTTTTCAGGACTATCAATACTTTTACTGCCATGCTTCAGCAAACTTACACCTTTACTTCCCCATTATTATTGCATCATGCTATACTTAACGCACAAGACTGAATCAGCAGTTGCGCAACACTTACAGCAAATCTCTTCCCCTTGCTAAGTGATTTGTCTGGGTGGATAGAGTAAAACCTTTTTTACCAGTAGGGAGCCCTAGGGTGAAGTATCTGTCAGGTGCTGGTCTGAAGAGTAGGATCTTGTTCCTGATGTACTTTGCAGCCCACTCGCTCGCCTGGTCGTAGTCGTTGAGGATGATCAGCTTCATGTTTCTGGAGTAACACAAATCAGAGAAGAGGGAGAGTTTTGTGTTCAGCGCGGAGTAATCTAGGACAAAACACACCTAAATCAGACTTTAGACTCATCAAGACGCCGTATCATCCGAATCTAAAGTGAGATCATCGCTAATCCGCGTGGCGAGATACAGTTTAATGCCACACTGTTGTTACAACGTGGCGAGAACTTTTAACTCTTCTGCATGATAGTTTGAATATAAGTGAATGGAAACAAAGGAAGCATCAACCTCTGTGTTGGATTGCAGCCTTCCACTCCAAGCAGACAGGATCTGGATCTGGATCATGTGACGCCCCTACATTTGCAGTGCACGCGTATTCTCGCCGTTATGGTAAATTTCTTGAAACGGAATTTAGAGAAAATAGCGTAGGGATACACGAGTGGCTACGTCCATTTTTCCAAAATAAACTACTAATTTAGCGTGAGGATACACAAGTGGTAATGTAATGGTGTGTTTTGTTGTATTTACGTGAGTACGGGATGTTTTATCTGTCATTTTGGAGATGAGGGGGGTGGCACGTCTGTCTAACTATGGTGAGGTTACTTAATGCCCAGTTACTATGATGGGGCAATATTGTTGTTGTTTTGAGTTTGTTTCAACACTAACAAAAGGATAATATTTAATTTACCTTGTGTTTTCATGTGAATATGTTAAGTATGTTAAGTATGTACATTGGCGATACCCCCCTGCTTCACAGTGGTACGTGCCCAGTAATGTATGTTTGTGTTTGGAGGTGAGACAGACAGGTATGTTGACGGAGCATTTCGCTTATAAAACGCATTTCATTGTTGTATTGACAGTAAAGTGACTTTGTCCAAGGCGAGAATGGTGTAGCAGATAAAGCTGAGGTTTGTACTTGAAATTGTTTCGATGTTAAACAACATTTTTTTGAGTGTTTTCCTTTTTCGTTTTTGCCGCGTTTAGAGAACTGCATTGTGGGTAATGCATTTTCTCGTTTTCGCTGAACTTAAAGTAAATGTGCGTGATTTTGTGTTAGTGTGTTGTCAGACTTGTCCTTACAACAGCAATATCAGTCATTGCTAGTAACAAAGGAAAAGTAGTATTCAAATAATATTTCTATGTGCACTGTAAAATGTGGAAATATTATTTATTCAATATGAAGCCATTAAAGGTCATGTGTTAGCAGTTGTTTTTGTAAAACGGCGGTAGTCATTTGTGTATCCTCACGTTAACTTTGCAGTTTATTTTGAAAAACGGACATAGACTTGCGTATCTTTGCGCTGTTTTCGCCAAGTTCCGTTTCAATCCATTTACCACAAAGGCGAGAATACGCGTGCGCTGCAAATGTAGGAGCTGGACGAGAAGTGAGTTATCAGCTGCTCTCACACTCCAGAGTGAGACATATTCTGAGAAAAAAGTTAAATCTGTCGGCTCTTGCTATAAAATGGCGCTTTAGAGGAAGTTCCCAGGAAATTTCAACTCAACGATACAATGCCAAGATCTTACTAAAACATTTACTTCAGTTTATTTTAGATGAGGCTCGAATGTATGTATGCATCAAAAGTAGTCGAAGGTTCATTAACAGACAAACACATTCTGCCTAAACTGAGGACACAAACAAAAGTACTTTTCATGTTTTTATTGAACATGTAAAGTAAGTGTTTCATAATTGGTAGAACGTTCATCATCATCACCACCATCAGCAAATAACCTCCATACATTTCCTCTTTAACTGCCGATCCGACAAATTTCCAGAACTTTATTAAACCATATTGAAACACAGACCAGAACACGTATAGGGCGCACAACAGAAATAAATACCATCATGTGTACAGTGCTCACTGTCAAACAAAAAGGCTTATTGCAGCTGGTTTTTGATTTTTTTTTTGTTTCATGCTTATGTTGTCAGACAGTGGTCAGTGTGCTAAACATCCTGCCTGTGAAGTGCAAGCCCTCAAACACCTCTCGCCAACTCTGATACACACCCAGGCCGCATCTCAGTGTGAAACAACTAGTTCCCATTCAGCTTTTTCCATTTGATATCCCACAGCATAATAGAGCCCTTGAACCAGGAGTAAAGCAGCAGCAGTAGCAGCAGCAGCAGCAGCTCATGTGGGGCCGTAAATCTGCCAGATGTTTCAGCGTAAAAGAGAAAACTTTGTTCAGACTGAGGCACAGCCATGGGGGTATTGGGGGTGGGTCAGGGAAGGGGATCTGCCTGCTTTAGTCGAGGTCCATGTCAGGCTTGTTTTCTGTGGTTTCCGCCGCGGGGTTGTCTGTGTTGTCGGTCGTTCCCTTGCCTGCCGTGTCGTCTTGGGCCTTCTCCTCTCCGTTGACGGGCCCATTCTGCTCCGCCGTCTTCTCGTCCTTGGGCAGCTCCACTTTGGGTTTGGGCTTGGTCACGATGGGGTTGCAAGCAGAGAAAAGTTCCTGAAATATTCCAAGAAGAAAGCATGAGAACAACACATCAAATACATTAAATAAGTTCTTAATTTTTCATTTTAACATTTCTGCACTGGAATATGGATAATTGAGCACTTTTGGTGTTTGGTGGTCTCATGTGTCGACCCTCACCCTTGTTTTTGCCCTGACGTCTTTGACTTTGACTGATGGATCCACTGTCAAGGTCTGTTTGCTTTGCTGGTTCATGGCACTGTTCATCCAGATCATTACATCGCTGGCCAACTTATCAACTTTACTGACATCTGCCTCATCCAGGTGATCATACTGTTCCTCCTGAGGAGACAAAAAGGAAAGTTGATTGAAATACCCCTTGCCATGTCAAATGATGGCTGCATTTTTGTCTGAATAGTTTTGAGTTTCTAAACCATGGACATTTTTCTGCACCTTCATTTTGTATGCCTCAACAAATTTCATGTACTGCTGGATTTGTTTTCCTAACTCCTCATAGGCTTTTGGTCTCTCCTCAGCTTCCATAAATCTCTCCTGGATGGGCTGGCCCAGTTTCTGTAGAGCACATACATCAGTTAGAGATCGACAAACACATTTATTTATCACCAGAGGAGAAGGGAATGGCCGCATTACCTTCAAATCTGCCAGTTTGTCGATGTACACCTGTTTGGATTGGTCCTCTCCGTCCTCATACAACCAGTTTTCAGTATCCTCAAGTTTTAATGACAAAATATCTCTGTCCTGGAAACAAGAGTTACAATCAAACCTGCTGTTGTGCCAACGTTGTGTCATTCCTTATTTATTTAGGTCGGCAGAAAGTGAGAGTTTACTCACGGACTCGCTGACAAACTTCTCCAGCATCCCGTGCAGCTTGTTCCTCATGTCGTACACGTACTCTTCTACGTTATTCTTGGCGTCGTTTCTCTCCTTCTCCAGTTTGTCCTGCATGATCATCTTACCCTGAGGACAGTCCAGACAGCAGCGATCAGCGCTAAACACTTTCAAAACCAACTGGCCACAGATAAAACAGTCAGATGTCTTACCTCGTTTTCTACAAACAGATTGAGCATGTCGTCTGCTAGCTGCCACTGTGGACTGTTTTCAATTGGAAGCTCCAACACTTTTGTTTTCACTTTGGGCTTTTTGGCTTGTGGGGGCTGGTCAGCCTTCTTATCACCTTTGCCCTCCTCTGTGGTAGTCTGAGGGAAACAATAGTCATTAAATTCCCAAGTAAAACTCAAAGTAAACATGATTTCTTCCCTTTTGTTGATTGTTGTTTTCTTTCCCCACTGTGTCTCCCCCCCTTTTCCCCCTCCTGCCACAGCTCATGATACATGTTTGCAACAACTGGTACTGTGGAATGATGTCATCCTGTACAAACAAATCATCATAATAGCAACACCGATGTCATTTTAGTCTCCAGGGTTATTAAAAGCCCTCATGCTGGTGCAGTACCTCCATCTCTTCATTGTCAGGTGTCGTCTTCTCTTCTGTCTCCTTCTGACCGTCTGTCTGAGCCGGCTGCTGTTCCTCCTGGTCAGTTTGCATTTTGCTCTGCTGAGGAGAGAAAAAAAAAGGTGCTCAGGCTTTTTGGTCTCGACACACCAGTACAAATCCAGGTTCATTTCTTGGTCAATATAAAAGGAGAACATCTAGACTTTAAAGACCTACCTCCCCGTCTTTGTCGCTGGCCTGTTCTGTTTCCATCGGTTCCTCTGCCTCGTCAGACTTCTGAACCTCAACCAGGGAGGCACTGGACACACTGAAGATGCCATGGATGTTCACTCGCACCTTGACTTTGACCTTGGAGCTCTCTCCAGACGCCTGCGGGACAACTTTCTGGATCAGAAACTGACCTGGAGATTAAAACAAAGAAGAAATCTCATTACCATTATATCTACAGTGAGTTAGTAGTTAGACATACTTGTTGATTAAATGCTTACCAATAGTGGGATCAGGGTAGGGCAGCTCGTTGGGAGAGCTGTAGTAAGCCTCCAAAGAGAAAGGCTCTCTCCGGTAGAAGGTCAAGACTTTAGAGAAAGGTGCTGCATGGTTCTTAGGGAACACCTCACATTCACTGCATTGGAAGAAAAGGTAGGAATGATTAAATATAAATGAATAGGACCCACGAAAACGGCCAAAGAAAGATGAATCAAGTTTACCTGATGCCTTCCTCTACAGCAGAAGTCCACTTCAAAGAGATCGGATATGGAACGACGTCAGTGGTGCAGAATTCGCGAACTTTGAAGGCGGGAGACAGGATTGCACACTGTGGAGACACCGGCAGTACTTTAGTGTAAATCAGTCATAATCAAACATGAAGAACCTCACCAGAGCCTTTTAGACTGTATATACCTGCAGAGCACATCCTCTGGCCACCGCCTCATCAGCATTCAGAGTGGTGCTCAGCTCCTTCCCAAAGAACTTGCTAATTCTCTCTTTGACGGACGGGATCCGAGAAGCTCCGCCCACTATCTCCACTGCATAGATGTCCTCCTTCTTCATTTCTTCGTTAACAAAAGGCAATGTCACAATAGTACATAATCTGTGAGAGAAGTTTGATTTGTAGTATGAAGGAAATGAATACTCACTAGTGTTTTCCAGCAGACTTTGAAGTGGAGCTTCTACTCTGGCCAAGATGTCAGCACACATCTCTTCAAACCGAGCCCTTTAGCAAAATAAAGACATTTTGTGAGGTTCAAACTTTTAAGAGGGTGACGATAAAAAACATTCTTCAAGGGAGGCCTTGGCCTACCTGTTCATTTTTGCAGTGACATCGATGTCATTCATGAAACACTCAATGTTGAGTGGCAGGTCAGAGATGTTGGCACTCATCAGCTTTTTCAGTTTTTCACACTCCTGGTAGAGCCTGACCAGAGCCCTGGGCTTTGTTTTGACATCAAGCTTGTACTTCTTGGCAAATTCCTCACAGAAATGCCGGACCAGCATCTCATCAAAGTCCTTCCCTCCCAACTCCGGATCGCAGGCTGTAGCAAGAACCTGAGCGGCAAAGATAAGAAGATAGTTAAAGGGTTAAAGAAAAGCCAGCTACAGCTCAGATAAAGCATCTGTGTTGTTATGTACAAACCTTGAGTTTGCCCTTATTGAAGGCACAAACTGAGGTCTGATATCCAGAATGGCCCAGGTCAATGAACACAACATTCCTGGCCTTTTCCTCTGGAGGTGGAAGATCCTGTTTGTAGATTCCATATGCCAACGCCACTGTAAGGAAATACATCTCAGTTAATTTAACAAACACTTAGTAATTAATGAGAATGTGTGTGTTTCACAACTTGGCTGGCTTTGAACATCATTTCTAATCAGTGCAACAACTGGTTTAGGCAACATATTTTTGCCCAAATCTAAGTCACGAGTGTCCACAGACCTGCAGTCGTCTCGTTCATGAGCCTCAGGCAGTTGAGTCCGGCGATCTGTGCAGCATCGACTACTGATCTCCTCTCAGCATCGGTGTAGTAGCAGGGAACCTGTACAGAACAACGGCACTTGAAACTAACTCATTTCCCAAAGTGCTGTAGGATGACTGTGTTATTTTGTAACACTTACAGAAACGACACAGTCAGCCACCGGCTTCTTCATTGCATTCTCTGCCGTCTCCTTCAGCTTGGTCAGCAACATGGCGGTGACCTGTTCAATGCTGAACACTTTCTCCTCCTCCATGTACATAACCTGCAGTCACAGACATGAACATGTTGACCACATGGTAACCACAGTTTTTAGGTTGTCAGTTTGCTTCCAAGTGGCAGAAAGACAAAAAAAAATAATCAGTGTCTCTGTTGATTTCCTTAAGCAAAGCTCGTGCGTTGTAGGCGCCAAAGACTCTTGAGCAAGCATGAAGCAAAGCACTTCTCAGGCCCTTTGGTTGCTTTGGTTGCTTTTCACTGAAGAAAGACTTTCACTGCTGCCTCTCTCTCCCCTGGACAGGCTGAGTAGAGCTGCAGTGCGATGAAGACGGTGCCCAACTTCACATTAACTGGCTTCTCTTCTCACTTTCTCTATTCAATTTATTTGTGTATTTAACTCTGTCTATTTAGAATATGTTTCGAGTAATAACAGACACACAACATCAGTGACAGTATTATCAACATAAAACAAACATAAATGTCTAGACAGAGAAACAGCTGGGTGACACCCAACATCACAGTAACAACAACCATGACATCACACTTTAGTCTCCTGCACATTATATAACTGCAGCTTTATTCGTCTCTTACCTTGATGCCAGTTGTGCCTGAAGGCATCTGTGCGATGTCATAGACCAGGCTGGACTTGAGGCGGTGCACATACGGGTCTGAGAACGCTCGGCCATGAAACTTCTTGAAGCCCTGGACTGTGTTCTTACAGTTTGTGACCACCTGGTGTGTAGAGACGCGAGACACAACTTCATTATCTGTGTATTCCAGACTTGAAAGGATTGATTTGTGTTAATAGTATGACACATGGACAGTATGTTGTACATGCTCACACGATACACACGACTCTCTCTCCATCACACACACACAGTACCTGGCTCTTTGCAGCTGCGCCAATAGATCGATTCCGTGGTCCGAATGAAACGCATGCTCTAAAAAGAGACAGAAAACAAACACACATCCAAAAACGTGTGTAATGTAACACTGTGATGCCGTCGGCGCAGCGGGGATGCGGATGAAGAATGGTGCAGTTTAGCAGCAGCGGCGGCGCTCTGACAGCCCCAGCCTCAGCCCGGCCTCCTCCCGTCATGTGGCCGTTATTGCCCGCAGGGTGGAAGAACACACTGATTGCGGCGGCGTCCTCGCGTTAAAACGTCGATCACATCGTAATAGGGAGAAACAATCAATTCCACCATTGTGCCGAGTGATAGTTTGATTCATTTCAACGACATACTAGGTTAGCATTAGCGCGAGCGCTCACATGCCATTTCCTGTTGTGAAATCAATGATGGTTAGCTTGCTAGGTAGCGAGGTTTTAGCTTCACGTTCTAACCTCGGACATCGTGTTACCGCCACGCATGACGCGACACAAAGCGTCAATGTACGGCTGATCGCTCCTACTTACGGTGTACATCGGTCGCTGTATTCGTTGGCGACAGTTTCGATCCCCCCGGCTCTGGCTACCGCTACATAGCAGTTGAGAAAGCCGACGTCAAATCCAACAACCGACATGTTTCGCTGAGTTCACAATGAACAGCGCGGCGTAGAGAGGAGAGGAAGAAGAGGGTCAGAGGAAGCTTCAGTGTTTGGTTCGCTCGTTTCAGCTCAGCCCGTGTTGCTATGACGGCACGCTTCTTATGGCGTCAGGTCGGTCGCTAGCTTTGAAAGCAGAGCGGTACCAAAGGTTCGGCTTCTGCTGCTGCTTCTTCTTCTGTGGTAGTGCCTCTATCGACAGGGATTTGATCGACTCGTAGCCCCTTACGTCGTGACGTATTTCCGGTTATTGGTAAATACACTCGACAGTCCGGTTTCCTGCGCGTCCCAGATGTTTGACGCGTTTTAACATGTTTGTGATCGAATTAGTGTTTAACACAGCCGATCTCTAGATTTGTGTTGATATTGGTTGCTTGTTCATGTTCAAATGAAATATAAGGAGCAGCTGACCTTCAGACTCCATATAATCAGAGTGGATGAACACAAAACAGAAGGCTGGAATGATTGAAGTACAGAGCAGGTTCACATATATATTTTCCATCTTTATTTGGGAGAAACACAGATTTATAATACAGAGCAGTGGACAGCTGTCAGACGTGGTGAGCGTTCATTCGTCGTTCTCATAGTTGGCGGGATTCTTCTTCTTGCCTTGCTCATAAACTTCGTTGCCCCAGGAGTACGTCATGTACATGAGGACCATGGCTGAAGGAGAGAGCAGGAGACAAGTCAGTTAATTACAATACTGTCCGAGGCTTCCCAGGTAGAGCAGGTTAATTCATCCATCTGTAAACCTTTTCCACAACACAATTCTTTAGAAACAGTTGATGAATTAAAATGTAAAAACCTACGGGGGGCGACTCTAAAGAAGGACCACGTGACTCGTCTCCACACATTGGCGAGTCCTTTGGAGACGTAGTTGGGGAAGGCCCTCTGTTCAAACGGCGACATGCTGTATGTGATCTGATGCCTGATCTTGGCCAAGTTTCCAAAGTGGCGCCCCATGTTCTCTCCGGACAGCTGATCGATCTGAAACAACAATGATCCATTTGAAAAGGAGTAAATACTAAGGACTCAAACACGAGACGTGATTGGGTACTAAAGTGATACAGTTGAACTATTTTACTATTGAGTAAAATCTCTAACATGGAGGCTCAGATTAGTTCAGTGTCTTCTTCAGCTCAGTCCTTCACTCCTGTACTTTCCCACCGTCTCACGGGTCCGTAACATGCCCACAGAGCTTACATGTATAACAATATAACACAGAATATGGGCACTTATTGTCAAACTAAGGCTGGTGGAGGGCAATGTTGTTGTTCAGTGGCTTGTTTTTTGATAGCTAATGTTAGCCTAGCCACAAACAGACACCTTGACACGATTTGTTTGAATTTAATGTGACTGTTTGACAGATAGAAGTCGCGTCTAGATAACGTGCTACATACTGAAGGAGGGGTTGCTTTCTATTAGCTGATAATACACGGAAAATACATAGAAAACGACCATGTTACTGGTGACATTGAAGCTTACCGTGTTGGCTCCTCGACGGCGTTTTCTTCTTGAGCTTCCGGTGTACGTCCTTTAACATGTCGGCGGGATTGGCGCCACCTGCTGGACTGGAGTTTGACCAACAACAGGAAAGGGACTGAGTCGTTTTTTCCCCTTCCAGCTGCAGTTTGAGGCGTTGTTCCAACAAAACAATTCCAGGATTAATTATCCGGTGAAAAAGCTCCTTTAGCTGGATGTTTGATCAATGCTATTGAGAGGTTATGTCAGCAGTTACCACGCCTAGATGAGCTATACTATTATTGATTAGGGACTGAATACATAAAAGCTGAGGACATGTTCTATTCTTGTTTTAGAAGATTTAACCTCCTAACTCGTCTCTTTAGGACTAACATCAGCATGTGTTCTGCTCTTTATTCGACCTTGGCTTTCCCTCTTGGTTCCTCGCTGACTGCATTCCAAAGAGGCTTTCACGCTGTTATTCAAAGGAATGTTTGACTCTGCCAGTTCAATAGTTAGACACCTTGAAAGATATATTCAGTTCTATAAATTGCATCTTGTATATTGTTGTACAAAAACCACATGCAGGCGTGCTATGTCATCAAGCTTCTCACCCTCTCAGAGATACAAGAAACACATAACAGAAATTCAGCAGCAACAGGATACAGTGAAGAAAAAGGTAAACATCTAAAAGCCGGGACGATACAGTCAGCATTCTCCGCTCAACCTTGATTGTAAACTACTGCAGCAAAACGCATTTATTTGGAAGCAACCATTGCTTGACGCCTCTTTCACCCTTAAATTCTTTATCATTGTTACATCTGTCTGCGGGTTCACCTACAGCCCTGTCTGCATGTCATGTGTCCTCTGGTGGTGACCTGATTTCAAGGCTAGAATCTGTTTACAATAGAGCTGATAGTGGCTTTGATATAAAGGCCACCGACAGCATTTTGAGACGAGTGTACACAGAAAACAAAATCTGCTAATCTGCTATTTTTTTTTTATTTTTCCAACTTTTCTGAGAACATGTCGACATATCTTAATTCTTTATGAACACCCATCAGCTGAGCACAGACACACAGTGAATTCAATCAATTTGCATAAATAGAATTGACACGACTTTAACCAGTACAAATTGATAAATATGCAGTCAGTTCATAGGCACACAGTTACTCAATGACCAGAAGTAATACATACACACTGAAACATTGACAGCTTTCATTCTGGACATCATGAGGACAGCTGTCCATGAGGACACGTTCACTAATCCTCAGGAATAAAAGGAAATGTAAAAGCTTTGACAAGAGTATGCGACTGTGTTTTCATATTTTCTCCAGAACAGGGCTACTTAAAAGTTGCCAGTTGTGTTAAATTAAAGAATATCAAAAGACCACCCACCCAAAATAAGTTAACAAAAACAGAACTTAAAAAAATACACACATTTCTTTCCTTGAGTGTGTCTAATTCAATTCCAAACAACTGCAGTGAGTTGAAGAATGCGATGCTTCTTTCCCCATCAAGGTTTAACATAAAGACATAAATGCCATCTCTTTACATTACAATAAAATATTTTTTGTTTTAGTTGAGCAAGCACACAACACATTTCATTAAGTAAACACACCTGTTGTTTCATGCATAGAGATTTTATAAATGCATGAAATCACTGCGCCTGGTCAGAACATCATACTTTCAATGATGGATGGTGTGACTCAGAAACCAGTCCACCTGTGGGGACGGTTTAGGAGCTTTATGGCGATGTTCTATTCAGCTTGTAAAAGAAAAAAAGAAGAAATGAAGAAGACATACGCAGATAGCTGGCTTAACGACACGTGCACCTTGTGGCGATCATGTCTTCGAACTCCTTGTAGACGTAGGACCCGTCCTCCTCAAAGATCATGACGCTCAGCGGGTTGTAATGGGAGGGGATGCAGGAGGGCCGGGGCACGGAGGCGTCCAGCTTCTCGTTGATGATGTTTTGCACCATGGCGTGCACAGGTGAACCGTACATGAAGCCCATGGTCCTTGGGCAGATGCCTTTGCAGTACCTGGGGTTGTATTTAGGTGGAAAAACAATCCAGTGATCCAGTTTGAGCTGGCTGAATCGCACCCTGAAATCATACAAGGCGCAGTCACTCGTCGGGAATTCAGAGCTTGGCAGAAGTTCGGGTAGGTGGATATCTTGGTGGAAGCTCTTATCCCCTTTTTTGCTCTTTGGCGATTCCCGCCTCAGTCTCCTCTTGTGCCCAATCCTCTGTTCTGGTTGGAAGACCATCTTCTTGTGAAACATGGTTTCTGCTGTGGCTGACCTTTGACCTATTTTTGCCTTCACAAGTGACCGCTGGGGGTTTTTGCTGATGTCATTGAAATAAAGAATCAGAGGCGGGGACCTCAAGCTGAACTCCAGGGGGCTTATACGCCCGTCGCCTCTGGCCTTCTGATCCTCCGGGCAGGTGATGTTAATGGACAGGTGAAGATTCTTCCTATGAAACTTTAAGCGAGGTTGAAGGAAAGTGGTGACGTCGACCTCCACCCAGCTCCTCCTGCTCCACCTGTCCGTGCTGACTGTGAAGTTGACGGTGTGATAGGCCCCGGGACACAGCTGACACTGGTGTGAGTGTTCCTCCTCCTTGGTACTCAGGTAGCACACAGAGTTGATAGACGCTGCACGATCATTGTCAAAACTGTACAGCAGGGTAGACTTGACAAGCTGTTCATTTTTACTGACTTGATCAAAGCTGTAGGAAAGATCTTGCATAAAACTCTCTGAAGGAAATGTGAGAAAACACCATGTCATCATCGTAGGCAAGTCTCAGGAAAACAGAACACAAATCTAGTCTACACCAAGATATTTTCCTCCGATAAGAACTGGGCCTATAGTTCTATAAATCATACAAAACAAACTTGAAGAAAATGAGATAATATAACATATAACCCTGAAATTAGAATTGGATAGTAGCCTCTATATAGTGCCAACACTCAAAATAGTTGATTCAATTGCTCTTTATGTAAACTCTTGCTGTGTTCTATAGTATTAATAGATCACAGAGCACAACTGGGACTAAGTAGATTGTAATTGTCCAACATTTAGGTTGATAAGCTCCGTTTTTGTGCTCAAACATTAAAAGCATGACGTTTGGATTAAAGTTTGACAGACACTCACCGTGACTTCTTACTGCCAGACATTCATCCTGGGGCTTGATGAGCCGGACTGTGTTGTAGCTGCTCCCGTCCAGGCTCCTCTGCACTCTGGAGGACTTCTCGTAGACCTCCGTTAGGTATTTAATGTATCTGTGATCGGGTTTGAGCTTCTTCTTCTTCATGCCGGGACCCCACCGGGAACCTCCGTGATCTGACAGGGCTTTGAGCAGCGGGGAGAAGATGCTGCCATACGGGTACCGAGCGGAGTCCCCCGGGCTGTGCAGGGCGTTGGAGGCGGCGTGGGAGGACCGAGCAGCAGGAGGACAGGTGCAGGTGAGCAGAATCAGTACGATCACAAGGCGCAAGTGACGAAGGACATCAGACATCTGCGTTTGTTTTTCCATCATAAAACAACGAAACCGGTGAAAACCAAGGAAACTCTCCGCTGAGAGCTCAACGGGTCAGCAGCACCAAACATGTGGCGCCGCTCATCACGCACACCTGCGGCCCATCAACTCCCTCATATGACGCAAAAGTACACGGAGCAAACTGCGCGTCCCGCTTCTGTCATGGTATTAATAAGCAAATAACACCAAATGCCTGCTTATATAGAGAGAAACTACCTGACTGTCACTCCGGATCCTGTCTCACTAAACTACCTTTGGCACTTAACTGTTAAAAATGATGATTTCCGGTTCAGAATAACGTGGCTTAACCTTCGCTGCGTTTTATTTAATAGGTTAACAAAACGAGTCTTTCAATTAATCTTATTAATACAAAGGGGGTTCTGGAAAAAAACTTCATAAAATCGGTCAAAATAAGTTAAAAAGGGAAGCTCTTTTCCACATATAGATATGATTACCCAGTAAAATCATGAGGATCACAGGATCTAGTTATAGAGGTTTCAGATTACATTTAAAACTATGTCGTAAGGTGTACAAATTTGAATTTTTTTCCCCATTTTAAGCATTTGTGTACATGTTTCCAAAGTGTTTGTGAATCCTACACATTTCATTCACATTCAACAACAACATCCAGTGTTGATGCAAACGTAAGATTTCGTGAATATATAGTTTGTATAGGTTAAGGGGTTCTTAGATTCTACGCCCCAGAACGTAACATCCTGATTTCTTTCCTATGTATTAATAATTGATCATCATTCGTCCATCACTGTCCTCCTTCAGAGTTGAGAGCCTGCGTTACCCCTCCAGTCCAGCAGGCGTCACTGTAGAGGTCCCCCTCTGTCACCTGGTCACCTGACTCCCACACCTGTTTCTCATTTCCCCTCTCTGGCCTGTAGTGTACTGTCTGCTGGGCCCCTTTACACACAAACTCAGTGAAGCATCGGTGTCTCCTGCCTCCTGCTAGAACCTTCCAGAGTCTGCGTTTGTGAGCCTGAGCCTCAGTCTGGCCTCATATCTGCCATCTGTAACTCTGTCTATTCTTACTTTAAACATTAACACAACCACTCTGTTATTTTATACTTATATACTTAACTATACTTTCTTATCTTTGGAACCTACTGTACATATTCCTAAGTACTCTCAGTGTATTTGCTGCAGGTAGTTCAGCCCATGCCATCATAGAAATACTTTGGATGAGATGCATATCCATATATACATGACCCATTACTATAGGAACAGGAATAAGCAGTTGAACAGCTTTTCTCTTCTCCACGGTCAAGCAAAATACACACCTATTTCTTTACTTTTGATACATTGATTTTAATGATCACACTGTTTTTCCTATCCTGTTGTGCCTTCTTGATTGATTTATGGATCGTTTACACTCCTTTCAATCAGTGTTCTCCATAGGAACAATCTGTATTATCATTATTTGATTGTGTCCGTGTTATCAAAGCTGATAATCAGGAGGTTATTGTTGTGTTGATCAGAGCAGCTAGTCTGAATAAGTAAAGACCCATAGAAGTCGTTGGTTGGTGTGTATTTACCTGTTATGATCACAGCGGTTGTGAAATATTATCTAACCTGCTTGTAGATAACAAGACAAAGGTCATAGTTCAGGCCCTGTTTTGATTGTGGCTCCACTGCCTGAGTTGAGGGTCATCAGGTTTTTCTCCGGGTCATTTAGGGACAAAAATGATTATTGTTGGTTCTTTCCTCAATGAGACAGAAGACCGTGTTTGAACAGCAAACCATGTCTGACTGAAATCTTTCTTGAAGGACTTTCTAGCTTTTCAAACAACATTCATTTCAATTGGATTTAAATTATTTTATATAACGGCAGATTTCACAAATGTCACCGCTGACATAAGCACAGTTAGGAAATGTTACTAGCTTCAGTTTAATCTCTTTCTTTCAGTTGAGAGGGAATTTATGTCAAACTTATATTAGGCTGAACGTCTCTGTCTGATTATTATGCAGATTTGGGGCCACGGCTAATAATGTACTTTTGTCCCCTTTTTTGTACCGCAGCGGTCAGAAGAATGAGGCCCACGCTGTCACACAATAGGAGACCTTTCTCCTCCATAGCAACCTCAAGTACACAAAGCAAAATGATAATGCAAAGGAGAAATTCCACCGCTCAGTGTGGCCAACCTACTCTGCATAATAACCCCACACACACACACACACACCAATGCCCCTAAATGCCCCTGAACAGAACGTTGTTGACTGGATTGTGACCTGTGATGACTTTGATGCAGTGTTGATAGGATCAGTTTCCCAGCTTGTGCGCTCCGGTTGCAGTTCCTCTTTTATCGAAGTCATGAATCAAAAGTTTCTTTCCAAAGATTTATTCTACAAGTACAAGTATAAGCCACATGTTGGCTGTGCTGTAAACATAAATAAGTTAAGTCTGTAGAAAATACACTTTTAGGGAATTCAACTAAAGAAAGACATTATGCACAACTCAGTGTTACACCGTGTAAAATAACTACAACCTACAAGTGCAGAGGCTACATTTGTTTTTGTGATCTAAAGTTGTTTTATATTCATAATATACAACCAATGTCCATCTTATATCCATGACTCCTCTTTTTCTGACCTTCTCACCAGTCGTGCACACACTTTGTCGCGGCCTTGTGCTTCTTGTGCGGCTGGAACAGTTTGCTGATGGTGTTGAAACCTCTGTGCTGCTCCCTGCCCTCCTCTTCTTCCTCCTCCTCCTCCTCCTCGCCCTTCGCTCTGCCCTGCTGCCTTCCTCCCAGGAGACCTCTGACCTCCGCCGACACAGCTTCACCCAGGTAGCGGTTGGGCTTCTTACCGCCGTTGTCTCTCAGGTTGATGTCGGCTCCGTAGCGCTGCACCAACACAAGCATGACCTGGGCGTGACTGTGTATGGCTGCCAGGTGCAGAGGTGTGTATCCTCCATGGGCTTTGCTGTTCACGTCCACGTAAACCCCTCGCTTCCCGGAGATGTTAATGATCTTGTGCACCATGTCAGTGTTGCCGTCTTTGGCGGCCCAGTGCAGGGCTGTGAACCCAGATATGAAATCTTTCTTCTTTACCAACTGTGAGTCCCGCAGCAGCAAAGCATAGATCTGTCCCCACTGTCCAGCAGCACACTTGACCAACCACTCGTGAGCTAATGGCTCCAGAGGCACCGACTCAGAGTCCTTGGCTTCATCACCCAGTCTTGTGTTCTTGTTTTGGAACTTCTTCAAGTGGGTAAAGCTCTGGGATGAGGGAATCTCTCCTGTCTGCCTGGTTGTCCCACACTGAGAGACACTGAGGACACTTTCCTGAGAGTAAACATTCAAATTTGGCACCGATGGAGTGGTTGATCCTCTGGTTCCCACCGTGTCTGGTTTGTGTGAAGCTTCATGTTGAGGTATGTGGGTCGTGCCTGACACAGAGCGTCTCTGCGGGTGCGAGGGGGATTTGACCGCTACCACAGCAAACACGGCTCCAGATTTCCTCGATCTGCTCGCTTCTCTACAAATATTCACCACCTTCAGCGCGGTTGTGTCCTCATCACTCTTCCTCGGGTAGCAGTCATTCAGGTTTGGCGTGCAACACAGATTATTGTTGTTCTCAAAGTCCGAATAAAGTCTATGGTCCCGCTCGGCTCCGGGAGAAGATGTAGAGGAAGAGAAAGTGGCGTTGAGGCTGCCGATCGCGTCCTCCGCATCCCCGGCCGCTCCCTGGATCGAATCCCGGTACTTTTTCCTCACGACCACAAACTTTGTCTCGTCGATGTGTTTGACCACCGCGACGCCGTTCACCAGCTTCTTGAACAGGTCCCTTTTGTGCTGCTTTTCCGCGGGATCGCCGGAGCTGATGTGGCCCCTGAAGTGGCTCAGCAGCTCCGCGTTCCTCACTTTGCCTCCGCGGTCCAGCAAAAAGGACAAGATCGCGTCCTGCGTCAAAGCCATGTTGTCCCACCGGTGAATGCAGGAGAGGGGGGACGGCAGATGGGTCCGATCGAGCCTGTGGGATGGTCTGAGTGTGTGTACCCCCCCTGTGCTGCTCCCCCCCTGTGCTGCCCCCCCTTCCTACCCTCAGAACCTGCTGCTTCCGGCGCCTCTTCTCTTTCAATCGGCCGTTAGGAGGGACAGCGGACCAGTGCTGTTTGGGACATACAGGGGCGGATGCAGTGACTTTGTAGTCCAATGCAAACACAGCTATTAGGGGGGCCTCATCTCAGTCTCCCTTCAAGCCAAAGTTAAACACACAGATGTCCACAAACCACTGTGTAAATTAACACATATAAACCTGTCTATCCCATTTATCTATGTTTTGCATGAAGACAAAACATAACATTCAATCAAAGCTGAATTCACATAATAGGAGCTTGTGTTAAAGCAAGTTGGAGTCACTTTCAAACAGTCGTAGTATAAAATATGAGGCAGAAATGAGAAGAAATGATCCCCTTCCGTTGTTTTACATTTCTCATAACCTCCTGAGACTCCGACATTTATTTTGTATGCATTTTTTATTTCTCCTTGCTTTTTGTGATAAGTGGGACTTAAGTTGTTAAAAATAAAAAAGTGAAGCATTTGATCATAGGAACACAAAGAGTAGAACACATTTTTTGCTTTGTTTTCTGGAGACCTAAAGTGATATTTATACCACTAGGGGGCAGCGAAAAATGTCCAGACTTGTGGACAACAGGTTTAAGTTAAGCCCAAAGACATATAATGGGTAGGGAAGGAAAAATGTAATGTCCACATGTGAGGACGCAGGGTCTCAGGAGGTCAATATGATATATAAGTATTTATCTTATCTATCAAATAATAATAATAATAATTTTATGAACACATTTATGAATTAAGCAAAAAAATAGCATTATATTTATCACAAGACCTCTGATACAATTTGAAACTGCATGTCATTACTTTCAAGAGTAATTGAGAAAGAATAATAATAAATAAATAAATGGTTCATTGAGAATTGTGCTTTGATTGTGCGATATAATATATTCTCAGCCTATGCCAAATAATGGGATGATGGGATGATACAGGACCCAGTCCATCCATGCAAATTTACCAGATAAATGACCAATAAATCCTGGAATTACGCGCAGTACGTGTTGCTCTTTACTCATGTGGAGCCAAACTGAGCCTGTCTTTTTAATGATCAGTATTTCTTCTTGTAGTGATGCCCTCCTGCACAGAGGGGGTGTTGCCTTCAAGTGGCCATGTTGGAGTGAGCCAGTGCCCTGTGAGATGGAAGCAGGTCCCGCTGAACACGGATCAGAACCTCCGAAATCCTGCTAACACACACACACACACACACCCACACACACGCACACACGCTCTTGTGACGATGGCGGCCGCTGAGGTGGACGTTTTCGCAGTAAGTATGATCTTAATGATTCGTGCGTTTAGCCCAGAGATTAGGGCTGAACCGGGCTAATCCTTTTTTTTGCCAGGTGTAGATTAAAGATGACGACACGGCTTTGCACAATGCAGCCGCGTCGCTTCATTAAACGAATCAAGGTCAGTGTGGATGAATGTAACGCAAATGACGCATCATGGCTCGGCGGATGAGACGCAGCCAGCATGGGACCAACATGACGCCCGAGCATCACCTCTGTTTACCGTGTCAGCACTTATGACAGGTGTGTGTATGCGTGTGTGTGCTGGACTGACTAACCGCAGGACAGCAGGCAGCGTCAGGCGATAAGCAGATAAACATTCGCGGTGACAGCATTCAGCAGCAGGAGAATCTAAGTGCACAGCAGCTAAACGTGCAATTGGTGTTGATTATAAAGTCATGACACACACACATGGTTATGCAGACTCAAGGTAAACGTGGAGGAGCTGCAATGCAAAGGGTGGTAGACTTTGTTTAAGTGTGTGTGTGTGTGTGTGTGTGTGTGTGAGTGTGAGAGAGAGGGAAGAGGTGGGGGTTATGGATACCAGGGCAGCAGTTTGGATGTCCTCCCACACTGTGAAATAACATCTAGATAAAGAGCTCTTTGTGTGTGTGTGCGTGTGTGTGTGTGTCTGTGTGTGTGTGTGTGTGTGTGTGTGTGTGTGTGTGTGTGTGTGTGTGTGTGTGTGTGTGTGTGTGTGTGTGTGTGCAGAAGGAAGCGGATGGTTGTTGTCTTGAACACATCTTGGGGTCCTCATGTTGAGTCTTTAGTGGGACGCCAGTGTCCCATGGTGAGTCTGTTGGAGGCTTCCGAGCTTCCAGCCAGGCTAAAGGACATTCTGTATTAGTCGTCTGTGTAATGCAGTTTTAGATTTGCTGTTTCACTGTGATTTCAGCATTTTATTCCCACAGTAATGAACACAGACATCACTTTGGCTGCAAAAACGCTGGGTATTGAGTATCATTTTTTTATACCAGTTTTGACCTTCAAAACCAGTTAAAAACACAAATTTAACCCTTAAATCTTTCCTGAAGTGACCCAAAACAGTGCTTTGTACATAGAGGCGTTTCCAGTATGTGTATTTATTGAAATGCATGATTGGAAAATAATTGGAGCTAGTAATGATGTTGTTTTCATTCATTGATCATTATTATCATCATTATATTCCCTCTGCCTTATCTAAAATAGGAGTGAAGTGGAGGAGAAGGATGACCTCATTTATAAAGAATGCTTTTATGCTTCAAAGCAGCGCGTGTGTCTGTGTGATCAGAAGGACGGCTTTAGTTTGTTGTTTTTTCATTTCGGCAGTTATTTATAAATGTCTAGAAGGAGTGGAAACGTTCTGTGTTCCATCTGCTTTGTCAGAATGAGGAAAAGCGCAGTGTGGAGCTCGGAGGACATGTGGGGTTTGACAGTCTTCCGGATCAGCTGGTCAGCAAATCGGTTGCACAGGGATTTTGCTTCAACATCCTTTGTGTAGGTAAGTCTGGGTCATCCAAGTCCAAGGTTTCAGTGCTACAGACGCATTAGTCATCCTACAGTGCAGTGTGCATCATCTCTTCCTCTCCCCTCGTTGTAATAAAGGCCCTTTATTTACTTCCTGTTGCTCAGGTGAGACTGGTATCGGCAAGTCCACATTGATGAACACTCTTTTCAATACAACGTTCGAGAGCGATGAAGCCAGCCACTATCAGAACGAAGTGCATCTGCAGCCCCAAACGTACGAACTGCAGGAGAGCAACGTCAACCTCAAGCTAACTGTGGTGCACACTGTGGGCTTTGGAGACCAGATCAACAAAGAGGAAAGGTACCAATGAAGCTCTGTTCACTAAAACATATTGTAAATCCCATCCTCGTCGGGAAGACGGCGAGAAGGGGAAGTGAGTGGCTGGGAGAACAAATTCAATCTCAATAAGCGTTTCAGTGCTCCAACAGCAGGGAATCAGAAGAGTGGATGATGTTGGCTGCAGGGCTGGAGAGTCAGAGCTTGTAACCAGGATACTAACATGTCCCTCTTCTCTGTGCAGCTTCAAACCCATTCTTGATTACATCGACGCCCAGTTTGAACGGTACCTGCAAGAGGAGCTCAAAATTAAACGTTCCCTATTTAACTACCACGACTCCAGAATACACATCTGCCTGTATTTCATCGCTCCCACCGGACATTCCCTCAAGTCCCTGGATCTCGTCACGATGAAGAAACTGGACAGCAAGGTGACCACGGAGCCTGGGACTCACTGGGTATTATTACTGCAGACGGTGTTATTACTCACGTCTGTTGCTCACACTCAGGTTTGAATCTTTCAGGTGAACGTTGTGCCGATTATTGCAAAGGCCGACACGGTGTCCAAGAGTGAGCTGCACAAATTAAAGATCAAGATAATGAGCGAGCTGGTCAGCAATGGAGTGCAGATATACCAGTTTCCTACTGAGGACGAGGCTGTTACAGAGATAAACGCCTCCATGAATGTGAGTACTGCAGTTATACACACAACATACTGGTAGAACATTACATCATTCATAACAAGGTCCAACTATGGCACAGGATTATCTACCTAAATAGAACATACAGAAGAAGTAGGCAGAGGAGGAGTGCAGGTCCTGCTAGACCGCCACCGATGTTGTGGAATTGCGGCGTGCTCTTTTTTTAACTAACGGGTCACTGGGTCATTTTTATTTATATCAAGGATGTTAAGGAAAAGACAGGAAATTAGTACAGAGAGCAGCAGAAGCAAGATGCAGGAGAAAGCACAGTTTGGAGCCATTATACACACAAACACATACACACAAGCACAGAAGGTGAGTCTCCAGCTTTAACAACGAGGTCATTCTCCTCCACGTTCACACTGCAGGCTCATCTTCCCTTCGCTGTGGTCGGAAGTCTTGAAGAAGTCAAAGTGGGGAATAAGATGGTGAGAGCGAGGCTGTATCCATGGGGATCCGTGCAGGGTGAGTCCAACTCTGCTGCATTGGTTTGCAAGTTAAAAACCAAGACACATCAATGGAAAAGCTTATACAGCCTCGTGAATCTGAAATTTATGAGCACAGCAGTGTTAACCTAAAGATTTTCCTGGTAATTAAATGTCCAAATGTGTTTTATTTCAGTGGAGAATGAAAACCACTGCGATTTTGTGAAGCTGAGGGAGATGCTGCTCCGTGTGAACATGGACGATCTACGAGACCAAACACACGATCGTCATTATGAACTCTACCGTCGCTGCAAGCTGGAGGAGATGGGCTTCAAGGACTCTGACTCGGACAGCAAGTCATTCAGGTGAAATGACATTCATATTGTTGGTATTTGAAGGGAAATTGTTGATCTGGAAGTGTCCTCGTCTCGCCGTCTCGTCTCGCCTGTGAGAGACTGCTGTCATTCCAGTCCCAGCTGAAAGGGTTAAATGTTACTCTTATGTATATACAGTATGTAAAACACAGTGTTGTCTGAAGATCTCAATGCTAAAACTATCACCCATCTCACCCTGAACCTTCAGCCTGCAAGAGACATATGAAGCCAAGAGGAAGGAGTTCCTTGTGGAGCTGCAGCGTAAAGAGGAAGACATGAGACAAATGTTTGTCAACAAAGTGAAGGAAACCGAGGCAGAGCTGAAAGAAAAAGAGAAAGTGGTGAGGATTGTAGTCATTCCAGTGATTTCTTGTACATAAGTGCTATTCCTATTGTGTGTGTATGACATCCCCCCTTGTCCCACCATGTTCTCCAGCTGCATGACAGGTTTGAGCAGCTCAAGCGGTTGCACCAGGATGAGAAGAGGAACCTGGAGGAGAAGAAACGAGAACTGGAGGAGGAGATGAATGCTTTCAACAGGAGGAAGGTGGCGGCTGAGACGCTGATGGGCCACGGCCTGCAGGGCTGCTCGCAACAACCCTTCAAGAAGGACAAAGACAAGAAGAAGTAAGTCTGTCTGAAATACTCTGCTTAACGTAATGTCCTATCTCCACCTTCAGTATCAGTGCTAACGCCGGGGAGTTAGTGTGCACGTGCCACACATAGATGATATTCCACAGGCCAGCCTCTGCTGAGCTGAGTGGATAGAGGGAGGAGGCAGAGGATGTGATTAATGTGATAGTGTTATCTTGCCAGGAGCCACACTGGCTGAGAAACTGATACAGGGACAGATTCAGTCTGACGTTGTGTTCCCAGACACAGTAGGAGAGGTCACAGCTTGCATGACACAGGCTGATGCTTGTGCCTCCACAGGCCGACCTGCCAGACTGCATCTCAGGCAGGGGCGCTTCTGTTTATATACCGCTGGTCTCACCGCGTCTCACGCCACACAGATAATACTCATAGGTCACACACGCAGTAGAACCGGAGTCATGCATGCACTTTAAAGATGAGCAAAGTACGATCAAATGTAAGGAGATGAGAAGGAAACCTCATCGTATATGCATTTTGGTGGAGCGATGGCAGTCTGGGTTTGCTGTAGTGCCCTCTACGGGTCATGTGGCTGTTTGAAAAAGAGTAGCCAAGGCAGTACGATTAATAGCTCAATGAGCAAAGGAACTGATTTCAACATGCCATGATTTACCTCTCACACTGTTTCTCATATTCGCTGCCATATCATAATGCTGGGCAAGTGATAGGGAAGATGAACACGAACAGGTTGCCATGGTAACACTGCAGGTGTAATGTATGTGTGTATGTATGCAGAGTGTTGAGTGTTGAGAGATGTGGCCCCTTGCTGTCCACACTGTAGCAGTATGGAGTCGCACTGCAGAATGCAGAGAAAGTCACCAGCCGTCGAAACCATAGATCAGATGATGATGATGTCAGTGTTATGTGCCATCTGTCGGCACATAGCACTGACATCACATAACACCTTCTGTCATCCGATTTCAGTTTTGCTTTCTGTGATTCAGTCTGGATCAAAGATTTTAAATCGCCTATGAAAGTGATTTAAATGTAATTTGGCTCAAATCGGTTTCCACTCAGGTTTGGAGGAGTCCGGACTTGATAAAGATTCAAATCTGTGAATGTAAACAATGGGATTTCATCTGCTAGAAACAACCCAAACACTGTGCCATTCCCATTCTGTTCAGATTTTTGTTTTGATCCTGCATTTTGTTTTCTTTTACCATATGTTGTCATATTGCTTTTCCACTTTCAGTTGAGTTATGGAACAAACATCCAGGGAAACCAGGAAGGTGTCAGCCACCAGCATGGGAACAGGGCCTGACATTGTATGAGTGAACTCAGTGACAATGCACATATGAATGTGACCCCGAGTGTCGGTTAGCTGTAAGCCACTGTGTACTTATGGATCACAAAGGTAGCTGTGCTCAGTGTATTTGATTAGTGCCTAATGCTGACTATGCTAGACATGAGATTACAAATCCATTCAATGTTATCATAACTTGTTAACATGTTATTTTATGGTCATGTCATGAATGTGTGTTCACCCAAATCAAACGCTGGACAGTCTCATTCCTAACAGGAGGCTGTCAAATTATGACTGTGAACTGATGGTGTATTATTAACGTTGCTTAAGCATTTGTGTGTTTCTATGCAATACATGTTGAATCATTAATGGTAATGCTGCTTTTTGTAATACAGAATTTGTAATGTACATAGAAATATTAATTATTATTATGATCTGATTGAGTTACTTGTAGGTTTGAGATGAGATCCATATTGTTTAGAAAATAATTTATAATTCTAATTAATTAATTCTCAGTGGACCTTGAAATAAAACGAAGATTTTTTGCTTCTACATATAAATAAATAATGACATGAATTTAACCCCTCCCATCTTCATTTTCTGCTGGACTTCCCATTGCATCAGTCGTTTTTATGGTTTGAAGCATTTCATATTTCTGCTGCTATCCTCATGACATACCAGATCATGGCTCCTAAGAAATAATGACTGAACTTGAGTGTTGTGTCCGCTACACTACAGTTGCTCATATAACTGTACAACTGAAGATGTTTGGTACCTGGTGGAGATGAATGACATGATTTCTCTTTCTTTTCATAGCTTCTTTAGTCTACCATCTGCGTGCTCCTTAACATCAGGAAGGAATTTGAATTAGAAGACTTTCTACCACATCAAATGATCAAAGATTAACAGTCAAGTGTATTATTTTTGCAGTGTCAACTAACAATTTTATAGAAATGCCTCTATATCTCTGGAATTTAGTCACCCAAAGTCTTCCGTGTGTTAAACGCTCTGCTCCGGGGCTTTTGGCAGCCTTCAGTAGCATGGTTTCTGCATGTGTGAAGTATGAAGAAGACCCTCATCACCAGGGTCACAGTTCATTTTGTAATTATCCGATATTTTATGCTTGTGGCTTTTGATGAGAAATTACACTGTGATATGATATTGTGACACACTGTTGCTGTTAAAGGTTACATGGACTGTATATTAATTTATCATACGCACTTTAATCAACCATAGTACAAATGCTGTGTTTAATAATTATAAAGTAAGTATCATACCAATCGGCCCTTATGTTTTAAAATTCAGTTGACCATATAACATATTTTCAAACAGGAGAAACTATATACATGCGTGACTGAAATTAAAACTAAGACTGTAATGTAAATGTGATGTAAATTCAGGACAAACGTATCTTAACGTGGTCTAACTGGTGGGTTTGTGTGGGTCCAGTTGTGGATTTGTATTTCCTGCTATATTAAAGTCTTACTTTGCTGTAAAAGTGTCTTGTTATCTTCATAATAAAACAGTTTTTTCCAGAAAGATCAAAAAGAGGTGGCCATGAAAAAGGCTGCAGTAACCAGAGACGCCACCAGGCTGCTAAAGATTGTTCTAGAAACCTGTTAGTGAGTCAATGTAAAAGGTTTCCTAACAGTCTAGCATTGCCACACCCTGTGAGACATATATGAAACCTTCACCTTATGACATCATGTAAACTTAAAGTTATGACACAACGCCATTATTTCCTCTATTGTGTAATAAAATAATGTTTCAATGTTTCTTCCTCATGTGGAATGACGTAGGATGATTCTTCTAATCCGTAAATAATTGTAAATTAATCTAAATAATTGTGTACTACACCCACCTAACCTACTGTATCAAAAATCAAAAGTCATCTCAGTCTATAGGTTGCTGTGATTATGTTACCAACCATAACAGGAGGACGCAGAGGAGATCACGCATTGACGTCACGCCCTGCCTCCCTCCCTCCGTTTGGCCTCTTTGGAAGGCGCGGCTCATATGTGAGTGACAGTGATTTTACCCAATAGAAATCCCGGATCTGGACCGTTGCCTGGCGATGACCAATGAAATCTTCCTGTGTTTGGTCGTGGGCTTGGTTTAACTCCAGCATTAATATCAGCTCGGCCCTTTTCCCCGTCGCCTTTCGCCAAGGGTAGGGGGGTGTGCGTCGGCAGCAACGAACGAATGCTTCAAACTTTCTTTAATGAAAGTTAACACTGACATTTTTTTTGTGATTTATGTTTTTTTTGCATCCACGGAATTCAAACCCGCGGAGGATTTTTACTCAGCTGCTTTTTTCCCGTAACAACAAACCCCGTAACTTAAACCAAGGTAAGCTATCGTCCCATCAAGCTAACGTCACTCAGCTCAGCGTCATTTAAAACAACAATTGGAAGCGTTGTTGTTACATTGTTTGGTATGGTCGACTCTTTAATACGCTTCTTTAGATGTTGTACGGTTTTAATAGAAAATAGAAGTTCTCTGGCGTCCCTGTTAGCGGTTTTAGCTGTGTCATTCACGCTAAGTCAACTTGTTTGTCGCTCCCGTGTCCAGTTCAAATGAAAGCCTTCACTGTGTTCTCGTCTTATTGGCTTAAGCTTTAACTTGTTAATGTCGGGCGTGTTGCTGACCTCAAACTGAGCCAGTTTGCTGTCATATGACCGCCTGTGTCCGCTCTCCGCCGGTTCGCACGGGAGGAACATGCCCCAACATGTCCCCCGCATCGGTACAATGGAACCCAACAGCCCTCGGCCTGTTCCCCTGCGCTTTAAAGTTACAGCAAGTCCAATATAATCTTTTTAAAACCTGGAAAAGAATTTGTTGTGGTGCATTATTACGTCAATCCTTCCCTACTATTGCTCCGTGTGTCCTTGTTATGTGCGTTATCTAGTCTAACTGGGTCGAGTTCAATGACAGCTGGCAGCCGCTTGATACTGGATAGCTTACAAATATGGTAACACTCCAGACTCCGTACCACTTTACTACCCAACTATTGGTGTTAGGAAAGGTATTAGATAGTGATGATGCAGTGGAAGGGCACAGCTGTTCGGTAACTAATTGATTATGTAACTTATTTGCTTGAGAGTCTTTTTCCACTAAAGCTATACAGAGGATGGACTGTATTAGAATATAGAGGGATTCAGATTTGAGAAGTGTGATTCCTTTCAAAAATGGGATTCCCAGACCAACACAACCACACTGGGACCAGTTTGAGGAGGTGCTCTCAGTCCAGCTTAGATTAATTTTGCAACCATCTACAGTATGCATTATTGCTTTGTCCAAGTATGTCACATTCTCCTGTTAAGATGAGAGAAGGCAACAAGTCTTCCTCACTTGAAGGTTCAGTATTCTTCAATATGGTTATGAACACCGACAGTGTGTTTTCATGTTTTCATCTAGTCAGACAAGAGTTGGAAACATTTTAACTAATCTAATCCCTGATATGGGCCGGAGCCAACAAACTCAAGGTCTGCCACAACTGAGAGCTGGTGGCTTGTGAGTAAGGTGACACTCAGATGTTTTGGTTTGCTTAGACGTGCTACTTGGTTCCAAATGTGAGAAACGCTGGTTTAAGTTACGGGAGGTGACAATAAATTAAATTGTATAAGTGCAAAGTCACTACCACAGGACTAGTGTGTGTGTGTTTGTTTCTGTGGTGATAACTAAATAGACACATGATAAATTTTCAATATGAGGTAAAAATATCAGTGTCTGAACTTGTGACCCTCCTCTTTTCCTCTGCAGATGATTGACACAGTAACAGCACCAGGAGCGTTGCCCTTTGCGGTTCAGCTGAAGGCTCTGACAGATCTGGAGGGCCGCTACCAGCCCAAGCTGAGCGGCCTGAGGCTCATCGAGGGGGCCCAGGATAACGGCCTCAGGATGACCACCAGGCTGAGGGAGCTGGAGGTGAAGGACCTGCTCTCCCTGACCAGGTTCTTTGGCTTCAGCTCAGACACCTTCTCTCTGGCCATCAGCTTGCTGGATCGATTTCTCTCCGTGATGAAGGTTTGTAAACGCTTGCGGTGTGGATGTTCACTTCCCGATCCGTCCTGTTGATGTGTGTGTAGGCTCATTGTCTCGTCCTCTGCTCTACAGATCCAGCCCAAACACTTGTCCTGCGTGGGCCTGTGCTGCTTCTACATCGCCGTGAAGTCCTCTGAAGTGGAGAAGAACGTGCCGGCTGCCAACGACCTGATCCGCATCACTCAGAACCGCTTCACCGTGTCTGACATGATCAGGATGGAGAAGATCATCATGGAGAAGCTCCACTGGAAGGTGAAGGCTCCCACGGCGCTCCGCTTTGTACGCCTCTTCCATAGCCACATCCAGCAGCAGCTTGATGCCGAGGGGTAAGGACAGATGCGCCCATCAAAAGGCTGAATTGTGAATAAAGATTATGATCACCCCACTTAAATAACTTGGGCGAAACTGTATTTTTTTATGTTGGGTATTAATCTCAGTGACTTTAAAGTTTTGCTTTTGTTCCCAGTAAGAAGATCCTAACCCTGGAGAGACTGGAGGCTCAGCTTAAAGCTTGTCACTGCTCGTTCATCTTCTCTAAAATAAAGGTAAGACAAAGGATCTGGTTTCCAAACACTATAATCTATGTCCTCTCTGTACTTAGACTGTATAGTGGCTGTTAAACTAAATTGCACTGCTAAAGTGAGAGTTAAAAGCATCCAGCACTTTGTTTATGGACCAAAGCAGCATTACGTCACCGTGGGTTTCCTGTCCTTGGTGTGAGCGAGGTCATCTGTGGGGACCGTCTTCATGCTGTTCCTGTACAGACCTGTGTTTTCTGTTCTGTTCCTCCTCAGCCATCTCTGCTTGCTGTGGCTCTCCTGTGCTTCGAGGCCCAGGAGCAGCATGAGCCTGAGCATGTCAACAACATAGCAGACGCTCTGAAAGCTCTGCAGCAGCAACTTCACGTGAGTAACAACGACCAGAGCGACCTGTGGAAAGTTGGAAGGGATATATGGGCTACTCTGATATTAACCCCTGGTGCTGCTGCCGTCCTTGTGTGCAGATCAGAGATGGCGACCTGGTTTGTGTACGGGAGCTGATCGGAAAAAGCCTAGCGGAATATGCGACCACCAAGTGCTACAAGCCAAACCGACTTCGCTGGACCATTTCGGGAAGGACGGCCCGTCAGCTGAAGCACAGCTACTACAAGATCACTCACCTTCCCACCATACCTGAGTCAGCTCAGTGAGACGCAGGGAGACGGGCGGGCGATCGCACATGCAGCAACAACAAAAAAAAAAAAAGTGATACTTGTGATTTGATTTGACGTAACTCCACATTTGCATTGGGATCGCCTGCAGCCAACAGTCATTTTCCTTGTAGATCTTCATCGTCGGTGATGTGGCTCTACAAGAAAAAGCTCTAAATGTTGCCGTTTTTTCCTTTAGGGATCGTTTTATTTTCCGTCATACACTGAACACGCGTGCTGCGACGGGCTCATCCGCTGCCATCCAGCTGAATGTTGTTGATTTGCTCGCACTTGTGTACAGTATGTTCTCGTTTAAATCCGTGCCACGGCGTTTTGGTTTTCCTGGTACGGGTTGCTGGTTTTAAGCAAATTAAGTATAGAACCACCTAGGTCCTCAGTCCACCATGTGGAAGAGGAGGGAGAAGGATTTTGTGAACAGTCAAAAATGGAACCAAGAAATCGGGCCCAAAGTCCTTAACTCTCACCCTAGGTCGTAAGCTGAATGCACACTCCTACCCAAGGTGATGAAAAGAAGTTTTTTTTTATTTTGAAGCGGCGAGGGAGCTCTGGTTTGCTCCGGTGATGTGAAAGCTACTGCTGTTTCCCTTCAGCTTAGCGACAGACGAATAACTTTAAAGCCACGTTGTCTTTGTCATCAGCGGCAACAGATGATTTAGTTTCACGATTTCTTCATTTGTGGGCACCCACCGAAAGTAAAGTACCACGAGAATGGATTTTAAGTTGCCAGTTATTGCAGAAAACATTGAAAGAATTTATCGTTGCAGTGGAAATCTGGGTTGGGTTGGTTGCGTTTTTGTTGCCAGTTTCCCTGTGAAGCATAAAGTTTCTTGTGGTGATCAGAAATAAAATGTTTTCCTGAAAATGAATAATGAATAATTGAGCACCATCATCTGGCTAAATGTTTGTGAACCTTTCAATAAAACTTTATTGAAAAGCTACCAGCAGTGTGTTAGTTTCATTACGGAGCAACAACACATTTCAAAAGGCCTCTTAAGATCATGAATGAGCTGCTGGACCACAAAGCAGAAGCTCCATCTTCCTCCATTATCTGCCAGATGTAATGGCTGCTGGCTGGGAGCGTGCGTCCAAATCGTCTTTATCCAGCAGCAAAGCCTTTACCATTGTCCAATATTAAAAGCTCTGAAAGGCAAGAATGGCCCGTCTTCCCCAGGTTGTGGACGTCTTAAAGCCAACAGCTCCAGCGTGGGAAATGTGTCGTCTGCACATTTTCCAGCAATAAGTCAGTTTTGTAAATTGGAGAAGTCAGGACCGCCGCCAGCAAAATTCCCGGTGATCTCTGCACCGCTGAAGTTAAAACCAGGATTCTGAGAGGGATGGAGAGAAGTACAAAGAGTTCAGTAAGTAGAGAAGGGTGCAGTCTTGATTTGTAATGAGATGCAGGTGTTGGGGTCATTGATGGGATGCTGACCTCCCTCTGGAACCTCTCCAGTGTGAGCTTCCTCTGCATCTGGTCCTGGACCCAGGCGTTGGCACAGTACTCCCCCTCCAACAGGGAGGACCAGCAGTTCCCCGCCTCTCTGTTGGTCTTCATCAGGATGATGCGGATGAGACTCTTGTCCTCTGGGGAGAAACCAAAGAAAACGTGAAGTGAGTGTAGAGTTCACACACTTCACGACTTCATTTCAACTGTGTGTGTTTGTGTGTTTGTGTTTGGATGCAACCTACCCAGCGTCCACGTACCCTCATCAGACACGGTCATGCCAAACAACTTCCCCTGAAAATGATGTAAACAGATGCGATCATGAAAATGGTTTAGTCCATCATCTTCATCAACCTGGATGAGGAGAAAGAGGAGCTCACCTTAAACACTTCCTCCCCTCTGACGCGCAGCTCGATGTCTTTGGACCCCAGGTGGCACTTGACCTCCTTGGAAGACGTCCCGTGAGGTACGTGGACCTCGACGAAGACCTCCTCCATGGTCTGGTACCAGGAGCCCCATGGAGTCTGGCAGGGAACCACGCCGCTCCGCTCCTCGAAGTGCACCGACATGCTGCGGCTAGCGGCGGCTAACTTCAGCCGCTATCGGAGGAGTGAAGAAGCTACGCGTTCGCCACCAGGTTGTTCTTTAACACCGTTTCCATTTACCGACAGCCTAACTAGACTCCCAGTAAGAATGTTTCACTTCAACACTTTTAATTTCGCTTTCCGTGTTGTTGTGTTGCGGCTCACCCTCCAGTGTCTTCTTCTTCTCTGGCTAGAGGCTCATTTCCTGTTTGTTAGCGAAATTGTTGCATTTGGCGCCATCTGCTGTTTTCGAAACGTAACTGCAAAAAGGAAGATCAACATTAAACAAGACAAGAAATGCAGATTATTATTATTAATTCACGTGTTGCAACGAATTTCGTTTTTATTTGTGTTTGACTTTGGTCGTCCCGTTATATTAAAACCTTTAGAATCCAATAGAATTTCCCAGCCTGTCTAAAAATGTTGTGGATTTACTAATCTGTTAATTAGATTAGCAGACTGTTCGTGCCTCCTGTGAACGCAAACCAGTCACTTTAAGGACTCCTGCTCATTTTCCTCCATTCATACACTATTTTATTGAAGTATGAGCCGCTGAAGAGTTGAATGCAAAGTTGGGGATACTTACTGCCGAGAATGCCTCTACTGCCACTAATTTTATTTACAGTTCTCTGCTGGACAAAGTAAGTCTCCTCTCAAGGCCTCTCAGACAATCCTGGGAATACATTAATGCCTATAGGTACGTACTCTTTCTTTTTTTCTTCCCCTTTGCAGTTTAGGCAATGTGTCTGGAAATGAAAAGATCTACTCGGATAACATCACTCGCATTTTGGATCGACTCTTGGACGGCTATGACAACAGACTGCGGCCTGGATCTGGAGGTAATGTGGAGAGGTCTTAAAGTCGTGTCTCATGTTGTTATGCCATACGAACAGGTTATATAAGTCAATCATCTCTTTTTATCAAAGGTAAACCAAGTGAAGGGGCTCTGCAGAAAAGCCAAATGGTCTTTATTGTATTGTACAATCATTGTTGATGTCATTGCAGGCGGTATTACAGAGGTGAAAACAGACATCTTTGTCACCAGCTTTGGACCTGTGTCAGATGTAGACATGGTGAGATATTACTTCTTTGATTCTTCAGATATGTGCTCACTACAGGAGACGACGAGGCTTCAAGCGAGCATAAACATTTGACGGGGAATCTGCCATGAGACTATCTAATGAGCTTTAATCTGTTTGACCAGCCCTATAACTCCATTATTGATGGCCTCTAAATCAATATGACAACATGTCAGACAGAATGAATGGCTGAATGGATTGATTAATGCTCATCTGGCATGAATGGCATATGTGGTCATCTTCTCTCCTCGCCACCCTTGCAGTGGATTGGCTGCCGAGAGTTTGAAATGATGTCAACCTTTATTACACATGCGTTTGAATGAAAGTTATAGATCTGGAGAATATAGATGCTGCATTCATTTCGGTCCTGGATCTAATGTTTCAGAGTGACTAATGTGTTGCGTTCACGTGTCAGGAGTACACCATGGACATGTTCTTCCGTCAGACATGGATCGATGAGCGGCTGAAGTACGAGGGCCCCATCGAAATCCTGCGGCTCAACAACCTCATGGTGGACAAGATATGGACGCCCGACACGTTCTTCAGAAACTCCAAGAAATCTATTTCCCACAACATGACCACGCCCAACAAGCTGTTCAGGATCATGCAGAACGGGACGGTGCTCTACACCATGAGGTGACCTGACGGTGCAGAGGGACACTTTGATACATGAGGATGTTTGTTAAGGATGCAAGGATAACAGGAATGATTCTCTCTCTCTCGCGCTCTCTCTCTCTCTCTCTGTGTGTGTTAGACTGACAATCAGCGCCGAGTGTCCCATGAGCCTGATGGACTTCCCCATGGACGGCCATTCCTGTCCCCTCAGGTTTGGCAGCTGTGAGTATGGACCCTTTCTCTCTCACTGTGTAGACTGTAACACAATAACATACACACACAGATTCACACACGTTTGTCACTGCGCCTCCATTTCTGTTCCATTTCAGACGCCTACACCAACACTGAAATCATATTCACGTGGAAGAAAGGGCGGATAGCGTCTGTGGATTGTCCCAAGGAGTCCATCAGTCTTCTGCAGTACGACCTGGTGGGACAGACGCTGTCCACTGAGGTTTTCAAAACAAACACAGGTAGTCGCTCACAAATCAAACGCACTGCACTGCACATTGCGTAAACTCCAGGAGCTGATGAGTGTGAGAGTATCCAGAGGTCAAAGAGCCGCCGGTCCGTTACTCTCTCTCACTTAGAGCCATTAAATAAGCAGAGACGTCTTCCTTGAGCGCCAATCTAAGATGCTTACAGTAAGCGGTCCGGCCTAATGCGTGGAGTGTTCCTTTAAAGAGGACTTAAAGCCCCGGCAAAGGCACAGAGGAAGAACGTTTGGTCTGCACACCAGCAGAAACACCAGAGAGCCCCTGCTGCTGTCTGTCCTCTCAGATCCCTGGAATAGAATGAAAAGGGACGAGTCCTGCTCCGGCAAAGAGGGATAAAACAGCCATTTAACAAACCTGTGTGTGTGTGTGTGTGTGTGTGTGTGTGTGTGTGTGTGTGTGTGTGTGTGTGTGTGTGTGTGTGTGTGTGTGTGTGTGTGTGTGTGTGTGTGTGTGTGTGTGTGTGTGTGTGTGTGTGTGTGTGTGTCTCTCTTTCCTCCTCTTCCTCTTGACTTTTCCCCCTTTTACTACCACATGTGTCTGCCTCCCTCCCTCCTCTTTGCTCTCTCCTGCTGTCCTCCACTTAGCGTCTCTCCCACACCTAATGGGAGTCGTACATCTGTAGGTTTTTTTCAACCGATATTCTGTGTCAAGGGCAGGCAAGGTCACCAGCAGCCCCCTCTGCTCCATCCCCTCTGGGCCACTCTGTACACATGTGTGTGTGTGTTTATTCTGCAGGTCACTACTCTGTGAAAGTGGTCCACTTCCACCTGCAGAGGAAGCTGGGCTACTACCTCATCCAGACATACATCCCTCTCATCATGGTGGTGGTGCTGTCACAGGTCTCCTTCTGGATCAACAAGGAGTCCGTCCCCGCTCGCACAGTCGCAGGTACGCCTCCCACCTGATGCCACAACCATTTCCAGCCTGTTTATGTGTCAACACTATAACTCGTCTTCCTCCAGGCATCACCACCGTGCTGACCATGACCACCCTGAGCATCAGCGCCCGCCAGTCGCTGCCCAAGGTCGCCTACGCCACCGCCATGGACTGGTTCATCGCCGTTTGCTTCGCCTTCGTCGCGTCGGCTCTCATCGAGTTCGCGGCAGTAAATTACTTTGCCACCAAGCAGGCCCAGCGTCTGAAGGAGCAGAAGGCCCGGCAGGACAGACTTGAGGTGTTGGCCGCCGCCAGCGACGATGAGGATGATGAATCTGTGTCGGTAAGTTTAATGTGAGAGAAGATTCAAGATGAAATATCACATTAGCGGTCTATCAGGCAGTAAAGTGTGCTTGCTCTAGTTTCCACGCTATGGATCAGCTCCTTCCTGAAGCATGGTGCATCCTTTCACTGCTTCTTATTGGATTCTTATTCCATAGGAGAAGTTGCACAATCAGCGATTATAATAAAAAGCAATATTCCTCTTTAATAGTGTAGTAAATACACTTCCAGAAAAGTTTGATCAGTCTTCAGTGGAGCCACGATGGGGTGTGTGTGTGTGTGTGTGTGTGTGTGTGTGTGTGTGTGTGTGTGTGTGTGTGTGTGTGTGTGTGTGTGTGTGTGTGTGTGTGTGTGTGTGTGTGTGTGTGTGTGTGTGTGGTGAATGAAGATGATGTTGCTGCTCCTCAGCGGTGAATGGAGCTCGACGCAGCCATGATGAAAAGGAAACCAACTGATTTATGCAGAGAAGGAAAATCCTGTTGCAGATTAGAAACAATGTTCCCCTGCCTCTCCGAGCTTCTTGGCTTCTTCCCATTCAGGCGCTCCCATACATTAAATAGTAATACTATGTACACTTGTGGTTCTCTTATATGCTTTATGCTAATACAGTAAGCCACCACCGCGTCCCCCTGGGATCCGTCTCACGTGTAGTGCTCATGATTAGATGCTTTAAAAATAGCCTCAGAGTGAGAACAGAGCAGAACTCCGGCACTCTTCAATGCATAATCTCCCATCCATCCTATGGGCACGGGGCTCACTACCTGCTGGGTTCTATATAGGGATGTTGACGTGTCGTTTGTGAGCGCCGCTGTGGGAACACACACATTACTCACAGCCTCCTATAATGACGACTAGTTACTTCTTGAATGCCACCAAACCCCTATGCAACATCTGTCTAACTTCCCATCCATGCACCGTCCTCTCCTTCCAACCAGCTGAGCAGCAGCCCAGCGAGAAGTCTGAAGCGGAGGAACAACTGCAGGATGGAGCCGCTCGACCCTCCGCCCGTGCCCATATTCCTCCAGCAGGGCTCGGCGTTCCCGCCCATCCCGCAGCTGGCCGGCACCAGCCCCATCGACAGATACGCCCGAGTCCTCTTCCCTCTGGGCTTTGCCGGCTTCAACCTGGTCTACTGGTACATCTACCTGGCCAAGGACACCATGGAGGAGGCCAGGTACGCTCCAGTCTCAACAATCTAGTCTTATGAGCCCCAGAGACCAGACAGAGACAGACGGTACTCTGAGACACTTCATGTCTCTTCATTCTTGTACAAGCGAGGTGAAGAAAGCACAAATTCTCTCCATTAACAAAGGAAGGATGATAACGCGTCCTTTCCCTGTCACGCAGCCATGAAACCACCTGATTCTTCTGTGTTCTAATGACGATGGCATCAGTGGAACAAGAACTATCCAGATTCTGTCCAAGACTTTTATCCAGGCAGTAAAGACATGAATAATTTCTAAAGCTGAAGCAGCCTGAGGAGTTGTAGATGGGAGAGGAGACGTTAGCTGGCACCCTGGCTGCATCTGTGGCTTCTATTCTAATAGATTTACAATGGGAACGGGCGCGGTGCTTTGGTTAATTTGGGAAGGAGGAAAATATGCAATCAAACACACTCACGGAGCAGAAACCTGCAGGTCGGGGAGAGAAGATGTAGGGACAGAGCGAGAAATGGTGCTAAAGACAGAGAGAGAGAGAGAGAGAGGGAAGGGGGGGGGGGGTCTGTTATGTAACACTGGGGAGTGTAAATCTGCTCATCATGCTCCTCCATGTTCCTGTCAGAACATTTCTATGCATGTTTTGTTTGTCATATTCTGGGGAAAAGACGAGAGACGAGACGGGACGAGACGAGACGGACAGGCCACCAAGCAGCCGCGTCGCCTCGTTTCCCTCCCCGTCTCCCTCCCCGTCTCTTCTCTTTCTCTGCTCTTTTCGAAGGAACCAAGAGGACGGGGAGGACCTGCACAACAGCAGATAGATGTGTGTGTGTGTGTGGGGGGGGGGGGGGGTATTGCTCCTCTCACTCACTTCGCTGTGTTCTGGTCTTTACAGGGACATGGGCACCGCCACTTAAGAGGAGGGAAGACCTGGGAGGGGGGGCCTGCGAGAGCCTGCAGGAGCTTCAGCATCCACAGTCTGCCTCACCTGAGTGTGTGTGTGTGTGTGTGTGTCCCCCCCCCCCCCCCCCCCCCCCTCTGTGAACAAGCACTCAGCATTTGTTCCGCTCTCATATGACAGAGGAAATGAATCAGAAACTCATTTATTCTCCCGCCTCATATCTATTCATTTCACAGGCTGTGACCACCGCCCACTTGTGTTCTGATCAGTGGCTGAAGAGTCGCCCTTCACCAGCCTCAGCCACACACACACACACACACACATACATGCAGCGTTACACACGTAGACACACGCACGCATGCATGCATGCATGCATACACACACACACCCCAGAAACACATCAAAAAGAAGTGTATGATATAATCTGTGATGTCTGTAACTGGGGTGTGATGCAACAGTGAACCAACAGCTTTCAGAAGCGCGCCCTCTACAGGCGCGGAGCCGCCACTGCAGCGAGATCAAAGCTCATTTAGGAGGAGGCTCAAATCCCTGCGTGCTGCTTCAGAAAAAAAAGGACTTCAACCTGAGAAAATGAAGTGTGGGATTGTGTTTTCTACTCCCCCCGCCCCCCCCCCCCCCCTTCTCTCTCTCTGCTCCAATGCTGAAATGTGGAGGGAGTTCACATATACACACTCACACATGACTTTTCCATGAGGTTGAACCCTGTTTTGGAATTTTTGTTTCACCTAAAAAGATGGAATCCATTGTATTATTTGTTGACTTATAAATGAACAAACTGCTTCTTCTTCTTCTTCTTTTATTTTTTAACCCGTTTCCGGCAGTGGGACCGGTTCCAATCCTGCTGCTCTGCATCTTAATGTTTGACCTTGCGAACACGCGGGCAAACTTGTTTCCCATGTGACCCCCAAGACGAGAATAAAAAAATTAAAAAAAGCAGCCGGGACTCGATCGACAGCTTGTTGTCATCCGTCCGTGTGTGTGTGTGTGTGTGTGTGTGTGTGTGTGTGTGTGTGTGTGTGTGTGTGTGTGTGTGTGTGTGTGTGTGTGTGTGTGTGTGTGTGTGTGTGTGTGTGTGTGTGTGTGTGTGTGTGTGTGTGTGTGTAGATGTGTGTGTGTTAGTGTCGCCCCTCGCCGCGGCGTCTCTCGCTCCTTCATTACGCCCCGATCCACTTGTCCCTTTAATATTTTCCTCTGCAATGGAAACTGCTCATCCACCATCATCAGTCTCCACTCTTTGATCTTGGGGTGGCTGCACGCATGCGCCGCTCATTGGCTCCTCTGCGCTGTCTGGAGTAAGTTGGATGTGTGTGTTCTCCTCACACTCGCATTCCCACTAAACACTGTTGCGATGGGAAGGATCAAGAGAAATCACTTTGGGACTTGGGCTTTTTCCTTTTTAGTGTCTTTTGTCTGCGCGCAAAGGTGAGGTTGTTACGTCCTTCTGCCGTGTGTGTGTGTGTGTGTTACATTTAGAAAAAATCAAGAAAACGTGCCTGGCGTGTGATTTTAACAAGCTTTATTATTTTTATTTCCTATATTTTTCCTTCCTCAGCGTCAAGGATCTCAAAGATCCAAGCAATATGCCTCTGGTTAAAGAAACAGTGGACAGACTGATGAAAGGATACGACATTCGGTTGAGGCCAGATTTCGGAGGTAAAAAAAAACCAAAAAGGAAGACGAGAAGCAAAATGGAAAAGAGGAACGTCCCGTTTTCACGCTGTTGTGTATAAATATGAGGCGTTCAATGTTTAATGAATCGCAAAATCAGCCTCATTTACATAAACCCTTCACGGCGAATAGGCCCGTGTAATTACCTCCATATCCTCCACCGATGCGTCTGTGCCACTGTGGGGAAAAGATGGAATTCACGGTCCAAAAAGACGCTCCTGTAGGCGGAGAGGAGAGGAACCGGGAGAGGGACCGGGAACGCGTCACGAATCTGTTAAAAACCGTGAACATGAGTGGGGGGAATAATTGATATAAATGTGCCGTGTTAACGCGTTTCTCCCCCGCTGCACAGGTGCGCCGGTGGCCGTGGGGATGAACATAGACATCGCCAGCATAGACATGGTGTCTGAAGTCAACATGGTAGGTGAAGCTCCGCCGCTTTAATGTTGCTTAATGCTGGAATTCCTCTGAAGTGGGCTATACTTTAGCACGGGTCAGTGTGTATGTGTGTGTGTGTGTCAGTGTGTGTTTGAGGCGTTTTTGGAGGCTTCTCGCGTTGGTAATCCAAACACATCACCGCCATCCGCCTCTCATGCAGCCCCGCATTTGCAGCTCTGGTGTGTTTGCTGCTGCATTTGAATTCAAAACACACACTCACTGGCGCACTCGGACGCACAGACCTGCGCTCTCAGTGTGTGTGTACGTGTGTACGTGTGTATGTATGTGTGTGTATGTGCTTCACGTTGTCAAGCCTCGCTGCCTTAATGTTGTTGACATGCAGCTCCTCTCTCCTCCAAACCAAACGATGATGCGTTCAATGTCTTTTTTTTTTAGACAGACAGACACGCTATCTTTCCCTTTTCTTCATTTTTTTTTGCCCTGCATATCTTTCGTCTACGTCACCGATCTTCCCCGCTTGTCAGATGACGTCGGCAATTCGTTAACAATATACACGTCTGGTCACACACACACACACGCACACACACACAGCATGACAGCACAGGCCTCTTGGATATTCAAAGGGCGCCCCGATGCACAAAACCCGGAGAGTCACGTGTCACCTGGAGAGAAGGACAGAAGGGGGGAAAGTTCAGCTGCTCGCCACAGAGCGCCACCTAGCGGTCGAGTGTGTCAGACATGTTTGTGCAGCTGTGGATCCTGTGTAGAGGGTTTGAGAGTGTAAGGGAAGATCCAGCCTGCATCCAGCGTCTCCATGCAGCCAGATGTTATATAATATAGCAGCATGCATGAATGGAAGGAGCTCCTTTGATTGTTATTAAGTCGTTCTTGTGTAAATGTGGAGAAAGTTATTTATTTCATTTCATTTGTGTCAGTTTGGCTGCTTTGAAGCCTCTGAGGTGCCGGTTTGAGCCGAGTTGGCGTTTTAAATGCACCGCCATGATTTGTTTTGGTGGGCGAGAGCTTGAACGTGTCCTCAGAGGTCCATGGAGAGAGAGACAGGGACCTGAACCCCCCCTGTCTGTCTGTCTGTCTGTCTGTCTGTCCTCCTCTCTGGGTAACCCCGGGGTTGTGAATCCACCTCTGACTGGCTCACGAGGCTTCTCCCACTTAGGAAGCAGGCGTGTATGCGAGCGTTCATCTGGAACAAACGCTGCTTCATACGACCGCGTGTGTGACAAAACACCAAACTGCACAAACGGTGAATGGCGGCTGACGTCATGTGACTCCCTGTGGCTATGTGGGCTTTCATCTCGCTTGTTTCTCAGAGAGCTCGCCGGCTCGTCCCCCCCTCCCCGACACGACGGGCACATTGAGTGAAAACCCTCAGACCTCCCTGGAGTTGCGTTCACACACACACACATTGTTGTTAAATTGAACATCCTCCTTTCCTGTGCCAGTTGCATAACAGCACAGAATCTCCTCCTCCTTTCTTCTTCTTCACGGCCTGACTGTGTTCGCTGCTGTAATTATAACAGCAGCGGGCGAAGATCAATCTCAGGGAAAATCGATAATATCACCACACATCACGATCACGAGGATGAGGATGAGGAGGGTGACCTGTGCTCGGCGCGAGGCTGCTTTGATGGAGTTTGAGATGAAAGCACAGAGAGGCAGAGGAGCCACACTGGTGGGGGGAGAGAGAGAGAGAGAGAGAGAGAGAGAGTGAGAGAGAACAGGGTGGGAGAGAGAGGTCAAGGTTACATTTAGGAGCTCCGCCATCTTTTCTGCACAGAAGCTCTGAGCCTCATTACATCAAGGCTTTTGCACCTTTGTAATGCTTTATTATGAGTTTTTGGTTGCTTGGTTTGTCAAAAATCTCTCGTTATAAAGCAAAAAAAACCCAATCTTTGTATTCAACGTGATACTCCTGCTTTTTCCCGATTCATTTCCTGCTTTTCAGGTCACTCACGTCTGAACTAGGTCGCTGACATGCCTTTGTTTTGTAAGTTGGAGCATTCTGGAGATAGTTGGCCTTCATTTACTGGGTCCAGGAGTTAAGATACACACGAATATCTTCATCCTGACCTCAGAAAGGGTTTTGCAGAGGTATATTGTACATGTGAGGGAGAAATATCAACCCAAAGACAACAGATTTGACCACTTTACCGTCATTATTGCGTAACGAGGCTCTATTAGTGAACCCCAGTAGATCCATGTGACAGCACAGGGATCAGAAGGCTCCATGTCAGAGGACTGTGGATCTGCTAAGTCCACACCAAATATCTTACCAACATCAGCAACTTGGTTCAGACATCAATGACCTGGAAATCAATGAAACGTTAAACAAAACGGATCGATCGTCCCTTTAAAGGGTCCCGGGGTTTCTCACTTTACAATCAGCCGTTGGAAATCTGATCTCATCATCAATAAGTTGCTCCTGGACTGGAATAACTCATAAAGTCTGCAGCTCTAAAGATTTTAATAAGATGTTTATGACGTTTTGTAAAAGACAACAAGGAGGGAAATCTGCCAACCAAAGGGGGGGTTTCTCTCACAACCTGGCAAGCCAAACGTTACAGGACATGATAGGCATTAATACATTCTTTCTTCTACATTAATTCACACATTAGCTACCACTTATACACAGTTTATGATCTATATATTAGTAGAAGTGGTTGCACATGTTTAATGGCTCGGAAAAAAACCTTCATCTTCTCCTTTATACTCCCACCTTCCTCCTCGTGAACACACAGAATGGGATCTTTATTCTCCATCACTTGTGTTTGTGTGTGTGTGTGTGTGTTTGCTGTCATGGTGGTGAGTCGGTTGAGGTTGTACACAGCTGCTCACGCCTCTAATTAAAGATAAAAACGCCTCTGGTGGAAATTAAACTCTGCATTTGGATTATTTGATGAAGCCATCGGGGCATTTCTCCATTTTCCCTCCTTTGCTTTGTGTCTTTGTGTCGACACGGAGGTCCGCCCTGATTGGCCGGAGCGGTGTGATGATAACGGACTTTTATTTTGGTGTGTTTTTGTTGTTTTCCTCTTCTTCTCCACCCTTGGTGACGTCTGCATGTACCAGGCTCCTCGCGTTCCCTCACCAAGGTCGGTCTGCAGAGGCACAAATGTCAGCCATGTTTTCTGGGCAATAAAAAAGTCTGCGGGTCAGCCAGCGCCACGGCGACAAACCGGCCCGGCTGACACTGCAAATGAGCTATTTCAGAGAGGCGAGCGTCCTCTGAGTCTGAGGCGGGGGGGGGTTTATGCAAAACATGGCACAGATCTGATATGAGGGCTGAGAGTCCCCCCCTCTGCTTATCCCCCCTCTGTCTCTTTCATTCTGGCAACTTCTCCCTCCGCCTGTGATCCTGTTTGTTTCTGCTGTAATCACAGATCTTGGAACGCCCAGGTTAGGATGCATTAAAAATAGTTGTGCACACAGCCGGTGCAGCTGATTAAATAAAAGTCAGCTCTGTTGTCTCAGCAATGCAACAATGCTGCATGCCGTCCATATGTTTGACTACAGTTGTGCGTACAAAATGGATGCTTAGACTGAAATACGGAGGGCGTAAATTTCACTCAGGGGTGGGGGGGTGGGGGGGGGGGTGTTCTTGCTCCTCGCCTTGCTTGTTAATTACATGTAAAATACCTGGGGTTGGTGGTTGTTAAGAGGCAGCGCTTGTTCTATAATACTGTTCTGTGAATGTTAATTAGCTGGCTGTGAATTAAAAGATTTAAACAAACCAGCTGTGGTGGCTTCTAGGATGGAGGAATTAGTGGGGCGTGAGCGTTCCCTTTATTACGATCATTATCCTGACAAGCTTTGGTTTCCCTTATATGAGTAAGAGATCTGAGCCGATGACCAGAGGGAAAGCCCCCCCCGTCTCCACGCCGTCCCCACGCCGTCCCCACGCCGTCCCCACGCCGTCCCCACGCCGTTCCCACGCCGTCCCCACCCCGTCCCCACGCCGTCTCCTCCTCCCGTCTGTGAATTAGCCACCATTTTCATCTTGTTTGTCCAAACCGATCCTGTTCCATTTTATTTTCAGCTTGTGGAAAATAAGCTTGTGTTATTTTTACTCGGTGTTGCTATGACAACACAGTCTTTTTTTGGTGAAAGTAGGGAAGTCAGGGAAAGCGAGCGAGGTCCCTCTCATCGGGGTTTTAGCGTCTCTAACCCAGGTGGAGGCCGGTCTGGGGATGGAACTCCCAAATTAGAGGTCTGGAATCTTGAATCTGTGTCAGGGAATCGTCTCTGGCTGGTAAACACGCCAACACACTTCCTTATACTGACACGTGCTCGCAGTTTTTACTATAAATCCTGAGTTTTCCCTCAAGCTGGAGACGAGGAGGCAGGTTGTCCAGAGCAAGGTCATTAGTTCTGCTGAGTGGACACAGGCAGGACAGAGCAGCATCATTACAGCAGGAGAACAACATTTCCTCCTGTAGCTCTCCTGCACGCCTAGAGCGCAACAACCTTTCTTATTCTGCATTACATTCAATCTGCACAGGAACAATGATGTCACTAAAGATACAGCGTGTAACTTTTTTATAAATCATGCTTTTATTTTGTAGTATTTGCTGAAATCCTCGTTAGATCCCGACAGGAATCCATTAACGGATCGCTCTTGTCTCTGTAGCGCCTCCTACTGATGGATGGCTGGAATAAACGACAAGCCCACAGAGCAATACCGACATTCAACACTAGGGGCACCGCTGCCTCAGGTGTCAATCATGTTCCAGTGTGTAGAAATGATCAAGATTCCAAAATACAACGACACAATCCATCTAGTTTTTTTTAGTTAAACATCTTTTTGATGTGTTTGTCGCTGCTTTGTGCGTTTGTGTAATCGTCACCTCTGATCCCAGCGCTGTGAAATGGCACAGAGTCGCTATGACGATACGCTGAGATGAAACCGGTGGTGATATTCTGTCATTATGGGGGGGAAAAACTGCGAGGTCTTAAAATAGGGAGCGAGTTTCTCCAGCTCCATTAAAAGCCTTTAATGTGTTGATGACTCCCTTAACGAGTTTGTCAGGCACTTTCTGTACTCGAGCTAAGCAGCTGAGAAGCGACCCCTTGCTTCGGCGCCGTAAAACGCCTCGCTGTTGTCACATCCCACTGGACGTGTTTGGCCCCGCCGACTCTCCTCTGACCCCTAATGTTTAATACCAGGCCGCGCTTTGAGCAGACACTGGAAGCACAGCGGATGAGTAAGCACGGCGAGACCAGTTGATGCGCTTTGGCATCTCCTCCTCCCGAGCTCAGGCGCCATGGAAACGGGACACCAGGCACCGGCGTCGACAAAACCAGACCAGAAGGTTGACATCGGCCAAAAACGCCTCACGGTTCCTCGTAGCCGTGCAGAACGCTCCTAGATGAAAGCTGGAGCAGAAGGCGGGGTGTGTGTGTGTGTGTGTCTGTGTGTGTGTGTGTGTGTGTGTGTGTGTGTGTGTGTGTGTGTGTGTGTGTGTGTGTGTGTAGCTGCACAGACATTCACACATTTAATTTCTGCTCATTTTTGATCATTTTGAAGACAACACATACAGTAGAAGAAGATAAGAAGCTAAAACACAGAGGCTGCTCCATTCCACGCATGGTGTGTGTGTATGTGTGTGTGAGGAAGACGAGCTGCTTGTTCGTGTTCGTGTTCCTCGTCTGTTGGCGGCGCCCTCCCGTGCCGCCCGTGACAGCTGATGGAGTTGTAACTGGGGTCTTGTAACGACCGTAGTCTGTCAGATTTCTCAGCGAAACACAAACGCTCCTCATGTCGTCCTGTCAGAGGCTTAATGGGCGTTTGTTAGCCCAGAAAATGAACCTGCAGGCTGACTGTCACCCTGCAGCCGCCTGCCTCTCTCTCTAAACTCCGCCGGGCCTCGTTTGTACCTTCATCCTTTCATGATGGTTCTTCTCGCTCAATGCAACATGTCTCTCCCTCAGTGATTACTTACTTCTGTGTGTGTTGGTGTGTGTGTGGGTGTGACGTTAATGTTTTTTTCTGAGGAGGATTCGTTGAGAAGGCGACTGAAGGTCACAGTGTAAACCAGCGTTACAGCTCTGGAGTTAAGACTCTTAGTTTGTGTGCAGCGCTCTGGTCCTCTTCGCCTCGTGTGTGTGTGTGTGTGTGTGTGTGTGTGTACGGAAACACAAAGGGTTAAACGACTTGTTTATTAATCCGAATTGAGTTTTGGTCCAACGTAAACAACATGAAGTGAACTGTAGCCATTCTGGTTCATAGCTCTGCCCTCTAATGTGACTTAATAATGACACACAGCGTACAGAAATCTAATAATCTGATTATATATGAGTGTTTATTTAATTATTGTTTGGTGGTGTGTTGTGCTACAGAATGCTACACACACTGCACACACACACTGCACAGGCATGCTCTTGTAATGTTAATGTTTATTCATGTCTGCTTCAGTAGAGGAGGCGAGTCGTGAGTTTGTGGGTCAGTTGACATCACAAACACAAACGCAAAGCAACACATGTGACCCAGAGACCGCAGCGCTCACTAGGTCCTTCCTACCGACACAATTAGCCGCGTCCGCTTGCCGTGTCCACAGAGGGGACATGTCCTCCCCTGTCCTTCCTACGGGACAGACAGCAAGAGCGTCCGGCGAGTTTAAAGAAGGGTGAAGTCAGGGAGGTAACGCGTCTCTGTCTGCAGCCCACTCGTGGACGCACAGTGGGGTCTGAGCAGGGACAGAAGCCTTATGTAGACGCTGAAATGTCTCTCAGTGGGGGACAGGTGTGGACATCAGAGCAGAGGAGGGAGTTAGTTTTGTCCCTCTGACGTTTGGAGACTTTTCCATTAGGCCAAGTGCAGAAACGCGCTCATTCAGGAGTTTGATAGAAGCTGAAACTAATTCTCTAAATGAGTTTCAGGACAGATTCAGAGGACAAACGATCAGAGACATTGTGGATAAACAGTCGACGTTTCTCCTCAAGGTTGTGGGACGAAAACAAGAGGCGACTTTGATTTCCGACGGCCGTAAAAATCGCCGACCACCACCTGTAAATGGAGCGATTACCTCACGTCCTCAAAATAGAAGATGGCGCTGACCCAAAGCAGTCACAACTCATTAGCATCGCTCGGCTCGCTCGCTCGTGTTTAGTTGAAATTCCTCAAGTTTTCACGCCGATCCTTCACTTTCCTGCCAGATGTGGATGATAGCAGAACATGATGTGTGTGTGTGTGTGTTTGTGTGTGAGATGATGGTGGACCTCTGACGGGATGTTGGAGGTTCTTTGCGTCCCTCTGTAGTGAGATAAACAGCACCATCTGTGATGAGGCCGTAATTACGCCGACATGTTACTGCACAGCCAGGAGGCAGCGTGCAGGCCCAGGTGTTCCTCTGCATCTATATACACTTAACACACACACACACACACACACACACACACACACACACACACACACACACACACATATGTAACACACAAACCGGCTCTCCAGCGGTCCTATACAGACATCAAACACGTTTTCTTTGCAGGTTTTGTTGCTGAAAATCAACGACAAGAACGTTATAAATCACTCCTGCTCTCCGCTCCTGCAGGGCTCTCATATCAACGCCTCCATTTCTTTTTTCTAATTTACTCCAAAACAGATTTTGCTCCTGCCAGCAATATTATTCTGTCAGAGACTTTTAGCACTTCATGTTTTCTGTGTTTCTTTATCGACGTGGCGATGGGTTGTACTCAAGGCGGCGGCGGTGGCGGTGGCGGCGGCGTGTTCCAGTAAAGCAGCTGTAGTGGGGCGATGTACACTGAGCCTGAAGGCAGCATCTCCCAAAGGTGGGGGAGAAATCTTATCAGCACCCTGATAATGAGACAGAGAGGGAGCGAGAGCAAGAGAAAAGGTTCAGCGGGACTCGTTGTCTTGTTAAAAAAAACAAAAACGGGATAAGGAACGCTTTTGTCCCTCCGCTCCCGAACACAATCAAAGCTTGGCGGGAGTTTTTGTGTGTCGCTCTTCAATGTTAGCGCCGATATATGATGGGGTAAAAAGAGGCCGGAGCTGTTTAGGAAGTCTATTGAAACACAGTGATAAGTAACGATGATGGCTGCTCGGAGTTTAAAGCTCAAGGGCCTCGTTTTATAGACTGTATTTTATAATTTGTTTTCCCACTTATCGATTGTGCTGCAATACACTGTAACAGAGCCGCGCCGACTGCAGTGCTGTGTTTGGCTGTGTGGCTGTGTGGGTGTGAGGCTTTTTTTAGGGTGAGAAGCAGAGAGAAAGGCACAGAGGAGAGAAGAAGGAGTAGTAGCAGCCGCCGCGTTCACTTGCGCCTTATAAAAGTAGGATTTCAGGGATTCCTGGCTTGTTTTTTCCCCTTTAAACGTCACAGTCGGGCTAAAACACCTCACCTCAACCTGGTAACTGATGAAGCAGATGACAGAATGGTTGCCGTGTGTAAACGTGGATGTGTGGACTTTTAGGAGGTGAAACTTCCTCGTACGCCTCCGTCCTTTTGATTGTTTAACGGCCGAGTTAGAGAAAGAAAGAGCGAAACGAGGCAGGGAGACAGCTGGAGGAGTGCGAGCGGAGTGTCGTCCCCCCCATAAAGCAGAAAGTGGCTCGGTTGGCGTGGAAGCAGGTATTTTTTATGCACAGGACAGCAGTCAGCCAGATGCAAATGAGCCCCGGAGGTTCTGGTCTTTAAATTAAGTGAGGTTAGTTGAATATTAATTGTAGGTCGAGGCCTTTTCCACCTACAGCGACGGACCTTTTCTTGGCTGAACTCCCGCCCGTCCAAAGCCGATGTAACAGGCCGGGGACGTATCTGTGAACCCTCGAACGCAACGTTTCACCCTTGTAGGAAGCAGATAAACATTTATTATTAAAGCACAATCCCCACGAAAATAATCTCATCAAACAGCAGACGTTTTGGATTATCCCACTCTGTCCCCGAGACGGTAAATCAGAGCGACGACAGCGTGTTTGACACACACACACACACACACACACACACACACATCAGTCATCAGTCATGAAAACAAGATGAGTGTCTGTCTGAGAGCAGCGAGATCAACCTCAACCTGTTTCTGATCAAAGTTTATGTTTTTTAAAAGAGCCTGATGGACAGAATAAGACGGATCGCTGCAATAAAGACGAGAGAAAGCGATTGTGAACGCAGCATCTTGAGTTTCTTACACTTTCATTGCTTACAGGGAATCAAACAGGTCATTCTTCATCATTCTGACTGTCCCCCGTCCCTCTGTGCGTGTCTGTCTTCAGGACTACACTTTGACCATGTACTTCCAACAAGCGTGGCGGGACAAACGTCTGTCCTACTCTGAGATCGCCTACAATCTGACGCTGGACAACCGGGTGGCCGACCAGCTGTGGGTCCCTGACACCTACTTCCTCAATGACAAGAAGTCCTTCGTCCACGGCGTCACGGTCAAGAACAGAATGATCCGTCTCCACCCCGACGGGACGGTGCTGTACGGACTCAGGTGAGCCTCTTCCAGCTGCGTTCCCTGATTGATTTAGCATATTGATCCTGATCGTAATGGAGTGATGTGCTCATAGCTGATGATTGATCTTCCATTCCTGATGAAATGTCATTTAAAGCAAACACTCCATTTCCTCCCCGGTTCATCTTCTCCGTCCGTGCCTCCATGTTTAGCTCCTCACATTCCCCCGATGATCATCAGCATCAATAATTGATCGTCTGTGATCAATAATGAAGCAGCGTGGCACACACAGCTGAACTGAATCTGATTGTGCAGGGCTTGGGTTCTGCTCATCTAGAAAACATCTCTTTGTGGTTTTTTTTGGACTGTGATGCCTCTGAGAAGGCTGTCATCCATAATTGATCAACCATAATCAATAATGTATCAGTTCAATACAAACACTGAATCTGTATTTGTACTGCTGCCGCCGCCGCTGCTGAGCATTTTGATTGCACGGGCCGACACAGACTGTCCATCACTTTGAGGCTGCTGCTGCCTTCTCTGATCTGTAGCCTGCTCTGTGTGTGTGTGCGTGTGCGTGTGTGTGTGATGCTTGTGCAAATGGTCTCCATGTAGCTTTTGCATTTCAAAGTGGGGTGCTTATTGGCATTAATTCCCGTTTGTTGCAGCATTTCCGGCGCTCCGGCTGCACTCAGATGCCCTTTCTGTGCAAAGACGGCTTAAAACATTTAAGGATCTGCACTGCACCAAATTATTCACTGCTGTTTTGTTTCCAAAGTCGAGAAATATCACCAATACTCGCCCAGCACATACTTTTACATAAGAGCCCCAAAGAAGGGAACGGAGGCTGGCGAGGCGCCGTTGTAAATTTGATGTGGTTGTTACCTGGGATACCTTGTCCTTGTCAGCGCTCCCGGTTGCCTGGCGGCTCCTCTATTATTTGGTTTGTGGGTTCGGTCCGGGGTTTTATTTGATGCTAGCGAGTCCAGACACAAGCTGCTGTCAGAGCCGGGGCCGGATGCTGCCGCGCTCTGACACATACCTGTAGGGACGGAGCGGCTGGGCGCTCCGGCTCGGCACAAAAAGGCTGGATGGGAGAAAGGCTGGTGGGAAGAGAGAGGGAGAGGCAGAGCTGTCAACGGGACACACACACACACACACACACACACACACACTCACACACACGCACGCGGCCGTCATCCTGTCGGGAGTGTGTGTGTCTGTAGAGTCATTAGAATGCTTGTTCTGGTGTTAAATCTCACTTTTCAAGCCGTTATTGTTCAGTTTCTGCCAAATTTGATTCATTTTTAATTTCCTGATCTGGATTATTAGAGGCTCTTCAAGATGCTTAGACCTGATCAGGGTAGATTAGTCTAGAAACAGCTTGAAACATTGGCATTGTCAGACCAATGGTAAGGATCCTCGAATGCAAATCAAGATTTTCCATAAACGAGCGTCAGTATCTTGGAATAATAGGACAAACATTCCTCTTGTTTTGAGAAAAGCTGTTTATTATCTTAGACTAAAACAGCTGAGACGATCATTTCTGTTTCTTATTCAGGATCCAGAGCAGATCTTTCCTGTATGACACACAAGAAACACACCAATAATAGTATTCAACACTAACTTTACCTCACTGGCAGGTTTCTTTCACTCCAGTTGAGGAAATGAATCTTTCAGGACGTCATAAGATAGAGAAACCGTGTGTGTCTAAATAAATGATTGTGCTTCTTTTAGCCCCTGCAGGCGTGACGGTGCTGCTGCTGCTGCTTTAACATTTCATGTGTGGAGATCTGAGCACTAATGACCCGGACACACTGGACAAGGATTCAATCCGGGGGAAACGTCTGAGAAACGGGCGATTTTGCTTCATTTTAAGGCGTAAAAAAGAGTATTTTCACTCTAAATGAAGCCAAATTCACCTTTTTCGAACATTTCTCTGTTTGATTTTGCCTCCACGTTGGAGAGGATCTGACCTTTGGACTATTTCTTTTTTTTTACCGTGCGTGTCTCTCATGCTGCAAGATCTCTCTTTTGTAAATCCACACCTAATAAGAGGCAAAGTAAACATATTTTCTGCTATTATTGGGCCCCAAAGGTGAACGTGGATTTGCGCTGAACTAAGTGAACACAGCTCGTATTATACCAGGGGAACGCCAGCAGATTAAAAATGCTGTTTAGTTTGCACAAGCTATTTACTGGATTCAGACAGCAGCGTTAGATGTGTATGTGTGTGTGTGTGTGTGTGTGTGTTTGTACATGTGAGCTGCGTCTGTGAGTGTATACGAGTGGGCGTGTGCGAGTGGGCGAGTGTTATTTTTGGGGTGCGTGCGCAGGAGGAATGGTGAGAGTGTTGTTTACTCCCTTATTCCCTGGATGGAGTGAATCCCAATCCTGCCAAATCCTGGTCTTCAATTAGCAGGAGGAGCATCAAATTACAACAGAGCTCCCAACTGTCACTTTAGAACTGCGTTTGACTCTGGGGGAGAAGCAGTCTGATCTAATTACCCTCCCCTGAAAAGGCTCAAGCCACCAAACACACAGGAAGCCGCCCTGGCACACACACACAGACACAGACACAGACACACACATATTCCCGAAGCATTCAGTGCTCAAAATTCAGAAAGGGGATGAGAAAGCGACAGAGGAGAGAACAAGAACAAGGAGATATCCTTATACGCTGGCTGAAGGTCAGACTTCATTCAAAATGGAGAAATTATTCGGATTCTCGTTCCCTCCCCCCTCCTCCTCCTCTCCCTCCTCTTCCTCTCTATCTCTCTGTGAATATTCTAACTCTTTTTGTGAGAGGACATATCCTGCCGCTATAGAGCCTGACGTCCTCTTTTGTCGGGGCTGGGAGAAGCTCCACTCTGCAGCTCAGGGGATGACATCACACGTGGAGGAGAGGAGAGGAGAGCTGCTGAGTGGAGGAGGAGAGGGATTTAAATAAGCCCCTCCCCTCCCCACATCAATACCATCAATACAGGCTTAGCGTCCCCTTTAAAGTCGTATCTATCGCCCCCCCCCCAAACTGATGAGCAGGCAGAGGGACGGACGTGTGAGTTATCGCCTCCGCCAAGGACGATACTGTATGTCAGATAGTTAGTGAATGAGATGTCTTTAGAAGGCGGTTGACGGCTCAGTGACACTTGGTAGGTTGAGCTTTAACCAGGGAAGAGTCCGTGAAAGGATGGAGCTGGTCGGCCTGACGGTGGCGCTGTAATCGACCTTGGTCATAAAATGTTTCTCGTTTAAAATCGACATAAAGGTTTGTTATTATTGGCTGCCAAAGTTGACTGGGCGTGGCTTATCGTGACTGAATTGGAATGACTTTACTGTAACCAAACGTGATGGACATGTGCAATCAATCAAACGACTCATCAGCTGCTGTTCGATCAGTGAGAGCTAGAGTGATAGTTGGAGAACCGCTCGGCCTTGGTGGAGGTATGCACTCATTGTTCTCTCATTTTCATATTTGGCAACATTTGAATGCAGCGTCTCCCTCAACTGCATTTCATCGCCTGTACAAAACTAAACAAACTAAATGCAGTAATTAACGGATACATTTGATTTACAAGCGTATCAATTTACTTTTTAATTATTTTCCGAGTTTCCCTTCAGCCCCGCTTCTCTTTCCCCGCTGTGGCTCTCCCTCAGAATGAGATTCTGTCGGCGGAATTTGTGGTGATTTGTGTGATGTCTGTAAACAAGGTCATTTGGAAATAAAGGTGCAGCGGCTCCCTCGGGGGGTCTGAACTGTGAGGAAACATACATGGAGGGAAAACAAAACAGCCCTTTTTTAGAACTCGCTGTCCTATTAGCTCCGACACAGTTGAGGAAGAGCGCTGCCGCCGCCGTGTTTGGCTTCTCCTCCGGCAGGTTGGGATGAAAGGAAGGACCCGGCCCCTGATGTTGATGAAGAGCAAACACACGAGCCATCCTGTGGTTCATGATCGCTGCTGCTGCTGCTGCAACCATGGCTGACTCTCTCACTGCAGAGGAGGAGGAGGAGGAGGAGGGGAAGCATATACAGGGAGGGAATCCTGCAGGAAGGAGCTCAGCCGTCTATCCTCTTTCCTCATCAATCGCTGTTGGTTAATTGTTCTTCCTCGCCGGTTGTGGCCGAGCGATGCAGAAGTGGCTCTTGATCAGTGATGCACGGCCTCCTCCTCCTCCTCCTCCTCTTCCTCCTCCTCCTCCTCCTCAGACAAAAAAGCTTCAAGACCTCTGCTGATGATGTAGGTGGACTATAAATAGGCTGTTATTTTTACCCCTGCCATTTTGGCCTCATTTCCACTTTTCCCCTGTGCTTCCTCTGCCACCGTGATGATTTAACGTGGCGGTTGATGGCGATGATGGCGACTGATGAGCGCCGGGCCGGTGTTGAGCACGACAACCCCCGGAAAAAAAAAGTTGCGGCCATGAGGGGGTAAACTAGGACAGCGATGAGAGTTCCTGTGTTAATCCCTCAGTGAACTGTGGCCCTGCTAACTAGCGCTTATATAAGAGCGCAGATAGCAGGAAGAAGGACGCAAAAGAGAGAGAGAGAGTGTGTGTGAGAGAGAGACAGAGAGAGAGATTCTCCAGATGTAAAATTCCCAACTTGTAGCTTTCAAATACAACTTTCCCTGTTGTCATTATCAAAAACACTTCTTTGCTTGTTATTGTTTTATTTCTTCCTCTACTCCACAAACGGAGCGCCCTCCTCCTTCTCTTCTTCTTCTTCTTCTCTGTGAATGGAAAGCCACAGACCCGTACATGAATTGATATTAAGCAGCGATGACAAGGGAAACCCAAGGTCACCGCTCAGACCTACAAACCTATACAGGGAATGGAACTCTCCCACAGGCTGCTGCTGCTGCTAATGGCTGCACCGTACTATCATGTTTTATATCAATCAGTGTGTTTGAGGGTGTGTGTGAGTGTGTCTGTGTGTGTGTGTCTGGGGTTGTCGCTCTCAAAGTGGGACGGTCGATTTAGTCACACTCATCACTTGGGTGTCTTCAGAGAGCCTCGGGTCGCAGCTCTGGCCGGCTTGTCCTGTGTGTGTGTGTGTGTGTGTGTGTGTGTGCGTGTGTGACAGGAACTTCCTCATTTTACTGGTTTACTTCCTTTGTCTTTCCTTCTTTCCTTTCCTCTGTCCTCGTTCCTTCATCAGTCATTTCTTCCTTCTGTATCACCTTTATTCCCTTCTTCCTCTCTTCTCCTCCTCTGGCTCCTTTAATCCTTCCTACTCTCCCCCCTTCCAATCTTATTTCTTTGCGCAATATAATCTTGATTCTGGTCCTGGGACCTCTGCCGTGTGGTTCAGGTCTCACGGGGGCCCCCCTGGGTGGCCTGTGGATCTGTGGTGGTGTGGACGGGAGGGGGTTCCACTCTCCACCCTCCATTATGAGAGGCAGAAACTAGATCGCTGGTAAACTGAGCGGTGAAGCTGGGTTGAGGCCTGAGAGCAGGAGGAAGAGATGAATCAATGAGTGAGGAGGTGTTTACCATATAAGGTCATGTAGGCCCCAGCTACAAATGATGCTCTGCTAGAACAGACCTTTATTCCAACTTTGATTGTTTATTTTATACCCAGACTGCAGAAGGAAGGACCATATTTGGCATTAGATGCAGCTGATCCTGATTTCAAACACTATCAGAAAACATTGATAATCAGATGTAGCTTTTGTCTTCTGTTAGTGGATGTGTTATTATGATTTGACCTTGGATGCAAGGCCGTGTTGTTGCCAAAGCTCCAGTCAGCAAACACGCCTGCACTGATCACTACGATCACAAAGGCACATGGTTTACTTTGACTCTTTCGGTCTTTTTAACAAATGACAACATCAGAACTGTTCGGTAATAATTTGTCGTCTTTGGTAAGTGAGTTGTGATGGTTGGTGACTCTCTCTCTCCCCTCTCTCTCTCTTTCTCTCTCCCTCTCCCTCCCCCCCTCCCCTCTCTGTGTGTAGAATCACCACCACCGCCGCCTGCATGATGGACCTGCGCCGCTACCCTCTCGACGAGCAAAACTGCACCCTGGAGATCGAAAGCTGTAAGTACCGTTGTCCCTGACAACCGACTCTCACGCCCCCACACACACACACACACAGCCGCTGACGTGAGGTAGATCCCACGTACGCGCCTCTCCAAATGTGGAGCGGCGGTTCTGAGGCGGCGGCAGCAGGTAGAAGATGGTTCGATAAGACGGCGGGCGAAATGCTGAGGAAGGCTGATGAGATACGCATCGAGACGAGGAACATCACTAATGGCTGAGTGACTGATAACATCCACCCTAATTAATTCAACTGAAACTCCGGTTGCTTCCCAAGGCGTGGAGGAGCTTGATTAAGTCCAGAGATTCAGTGGACGTAATGTGCAGAAGCCTGCGAGTAGATTCACAACCTCCACAAATTACCTCTGTGTTTGTACAGCACAGAGAGCTCAGAGCACACGGAGGCAAAGCACCAGGCCATGGAGCTTCCTTTAGCAGAGAGGGAGAGAGAGGAGGAGGAGAGAGAGAGAGGAAGATGAGGTGCTGTTTGTGCTTTATTGGCTCCCCTGCAGGAAAGGATTGAAGGACAGGAATGTGGTGTAGGACTCCACCTCCCCAGGTGTGGTCAGACTGTTAATCAGCATACAAACTCTCTCTCTCTCTGTCCTCTCTCTCTCTCTGGCCTCTCTCTCCCCCCTCTCTCTCCCTCTCCCCTCTCCCCTCTCTCTCTCGGCCTCTCTCTCTCCCTCTCTCTCTCTCCCTTCTCTCTCTCTCCCTCTCTCTCGCCTCTTTCTTCTCCCAGCCTTTTTATCTCTCTCTACATCACTCATCTTTTTCCCCCTCCTTGCTCTCTCTCTCTCTCTCTCTCTCTCTCTCTCTCTCTCTCTCTCTCTCTCTCTCTCTCTCTCTCTCTCACTCTCTCTCTCTTCCTGCTCTCTCTCTCTCTCACTCCCTTCTCTCTCTCTCTGGCACATACACGACTCAGCACAACACACACAGGCTCTGACACACAGGCTCCAGTTTTGATCAGCAGGCAGCAGCTATCTGCTCTCATATGGATTAACTGGCAGTGGTTTTAACGTTGGAATGGCTTCACGGCAGAATCGTGTTATTTTATTCAGACTAATGAGCCCCGGGAACTCTCACTCCCCTTAATAAAGTTGATGCATTTTTAACAGACACAACTCTCAAAAACCCCTCCGTCCCCTTGATACGTCGGCGCCTCACTGCCGCGTCTCAGGACTGATCTCCTCATGCAAATATGTGTGTGTGTGTGTCTGTGGAAAACCCTCAACAAACCAAAAGAGATCAAAGTGAGACATTCTGCAGGTAGTGACCCGGAACTGATGGAGCTAATGCAGACCGAGCCCCCGTCAATGTACACGCCATGAAACGCTCCATCTCCCTTCTTCTCCCCCCCAAACACACACACCCACACACACACACACACACCCGACACCCTCCTGCACCCGAGCGTCACACCCAAACACTCGCCCGTGCTAATTGAGGTGACGGCGGGTTGCGCAAGAGCCTCGGTTGATAATGTCGCCTAGAGACCGAGAGCGAACCGAGGCCCTCTTACGTCCCGTCGCCATGGCCGCCGTCGTCCCCGCCGTGCACCAGAACTTTGATGTTGTTTTGATTTCAAGGTTCAAGTTCAATCCATCTGTTTTTTTACTGCGCCTGGATGCAAACAGCTGTGCAGCACGCCGCTCCGTCCGTCACCTGCATGTCAGCACTGGCAGGAAGCAGGAATAATGTCTTAATGTTTCAGAAATCATCGCCTCGGACTTTTAATTATTCATTGCATCTAAATAGGTCACTGCCTTTATTATGAGCATAAGGCAGACAGAGTAGAGAGCTGCTCGCTGTTTCCCTGTGCAGACGCTCTGCTGAAGCCCGTCTGCTGCAGCTTTCCATCCAAACCAGACGCATCCCAAAGCCTCCTGCTTCCATTTCTAGTGTGCAGTTAAACCAGCTTAAAGGAAATACAACCATTACTACTACTATTAGTACTACTACTACTACTTGGAACCAAATGATGGAACCTTCTGGATACTGCAGCACCCTCGCCTTAGGGAACGTCTTACATATCTAAATAAATAATTCTCTAAACTATATATTAACTCGATGCTGTTCTCAAGGGACCGAGGACAAAAATACTCAAAGCTACATTCTTAGTGTAAACGTTAGGGGTTACAAAGCTTCAAATTCACAACTAAACAGCCATATTCTTACAAAAATGAGTAAAAAACACAATATTTCAGTGCCACATGATGGGGAATGACTAATCACTACCTTTATTCATCATCATGGGTGGAGAAAAAAGGTTAAAATAAGCACAAACTGTTTCATAAATGTCCTCCAGTGTGAAAGAATCAAACCTGTAAGCTTCTTCAGCACCAGCAGCCATGAAGAGAAGCTTGCCAGTGATGTAATGGAATGGGTGCTTGGACTCCACATTAGCGCGAGTGTGTAACTTTTGAGACGCTCCCTTGCGGACAGCAGTGGTTCGGAGACGAGGCGAGATGAGCCATGGCTCATTTGCATCCCGTCAATGCCCACAGAAACTACTCCTTCTGGAAAGTGACAGACTGAGGAGCTGGTGGAAAACTGGACCACAAACAAACTTCACAAACTCTATTTATAGACCAGAGGGAACGTAGTAACTTGCTTATCTGGAGCAAAAGGCTTTATTTTTACTCTATGTCATTGTTGAAATAGTGAAACCGTGCATACTTTTACATCCCTGCAGAACAGAAAACTCCTTGATGCTGCATTCAGGGACACTCAGATATCTAATATTTGTTGACAGCTGAAGAATGTAGTTGGTTTCCTTGTTTCTTGCACGAAAGCAGCAGCAGTGTGTAAGGATGTGGAGGGTTTGAGACACACTGATAATGTAAACCAATAAAGTGAAATCACACACACACACACACGTACTGTAGCTCTCTGAAGTCTGTAAACCCTCGGCTGCCTGGAAGGAAGGAAGTCAATCTAAAAATGCATGTAACACTTTGGAAAATGGTGGACAGGACTTTGTAGTTAATGGGCCTAAAACAGGAAGCAGCATGTGAGGGGTCATTTCACATTACTGCAGCCTGTGACACACTGTGGAGCAATAATGGATGATGATAATGTCTCTCTAAGTCTCCAGGCTTTTCACTTGTCTCCTGCAGACGGCTACACCACAGATGATATCGAGTTTTACTGGCGAGGCGGAGACGGAGCCGTGTCCGGCGTGGATCGAATCGAGCTGCCGCAGTTCTCCATCGTGGATTATAAACTCATCTCCAAGAACGTGGTCTTCTCCACAGGTACTCTACCGTTTGACTTCACTCAGGGGTTTTGTCTGTTTTGGCTGAGATGTTGATTTGAGGCGGCGGTTTGTAACGTAACAGATGTTTACTATTAACCAGGAACATTCAGTAGTACAGCTTTTATCTTTGACATTTAAATCCTTGAGATAAAAATGTTGTGTGTTCACGTCAGGCCTGCTAGTGTGGAGTGGAGGATATAGCATTCAGTGGGGGCGTCACTGAGGAAAGATCTATTCCTATCCCGTCTCCCCTCTCCTCTCTCCCTCTGCCTCCTGCAGGTTCCTACCCTCGCCTGTCCCTCAGCTTCAAACTGAAGAGGAACATCGGTTACTTCATCCTGCAGACATACATGCCTTCCATCCTGATTACCATCCTCTCTTGGGTCTCCTTCTGGATCAACTACGACGCCTCGGCTGCCAGAGTGGCCCTGGGTACGGTCGCTTCGCCCGCTGCCAAATAGAGAGCCGCTTACCTGAGCGCAGCGTGACACATACAGGACAACTCTCAGGCTTTAGGGAGCGTCTCAAAAGTTTGATCTCTTGTTTTCTCTGGTTTACCTTCTGTCTCATTAGCTGTAAACATGTGAGCGGCGACACCGCGTCCTCCTGCCTCCCTGCCTGCCTGTTGTTGTGATATGTGACTCATACAGAGAGAAAAGGGCCACAGCTCAACCTTGAAGCATATTGTGCCTTTCTGCCCGCATGTGGACAGACATCCCGGGTTATATAAGACACATTATGTCCAAATCAGACTGTGAGGCTACGAACAAACGCGCTCAGATGCGTTTTATAACTTAATATTTGCGTTGTAAAAGTACTGGTCCCAACCTGAGACGCCTCAAATGTTCCCTGAGCCTCAGACTGGGGAGTGATGGGTCAGAACTGCGGAGGAAACAGCTTTGACTTTTTCTGTGTGTCCTTCCTGTCACACACCATTTATTTTCTGAAGTGGAACACGGGGGTTGTATCCCGAGCCACAGACGGTGTGTGTGTGTGTATGTGTGTGTGTGTGTATGTGTGTATATGCGTATGTGTGTGCGATTTAAAGTTCAGCGTCCTGAAGGGAGGAGAAGCAGGAGAACGTGGCCGAGTCACCTCAGCCAATGAGAGGCCGGGGCTGCATGCAACAGTGACACCGCTGGCTCCAGAGTTATTTATAATCCGTGTGAATCTGACCAAATGCAGATTGTGCATGCAGATGACTAATCAAACACAATGCGCGCATATCAACAAAAAAAAGCAGGTGAATCGTGCTGTGACTAATGGCAGATGTTTAGAGTGGGAGGGCTTTGCTTTTTCTATGGAGGCGCAGTTTGTTCTCTGTCCATTTGGATACATAATTGGCTATAAACCTTCTATTGTATGTATGGAACACACACACACGCATGCACACAAACACATACATAGTCGCATGAGTTTTCGAGGGATGTTTATGTTACATATGTGTTCATCCTCTCTCAGGTCTCTACGTTTGCTTTTATAAATACTCACACACACTCTCTCACACACACACACACACACCTATTCTTTGAAGATCAAACACCTGATGTACAGCAAATTCCCGTGACAGAGAAATAAAAAAAGCAATGGAATATAGCGATGAAGTAAAGCAGACGGTCCTAATGAGGAAGTGTATGCGTGACTTCACTTCCTTTTTAAAGCGACACGCCTGCAATTTTACAGAAATTCTTGATTTTCAGGTTCATTCATGTCTGAAATGAGTCGCTGATGTTGGGTTTTTTTGTAAACTGGAGCATTTTACACATATTTGCTGTTTACTTACCGGGTCTGTAAGCCTTAGAGTTTACTGCCATGACGACAGAGATAGAAGTTCTGCCTGTAACAATAATTGCTGAACATATATTGAGGATTGTGTGTTATAATGTGCTATAATCACAGTAACGCTTTGTTAAATCAGTTTTCTGTGTGTATTTATATCTCTACAACATCGCTCAGCTCTTTCTGATGCAACAGGGAGCATATTTGTATCCAAATTAACAGATAAGTTGATGTCTAGTTGCTTTTAGTTGCTTGTTGACTTGATAACGCTGCAACTTTACACAAAAACAGCAACGTCAGTGACCTCGTTTGGACAAAAATGACATCATCAAATCATTACATTCTGAGAAATCGCCCGCATGTCACTTTAACATCTCCACCCACTGATCTCCAGGCATCACTACCGTGCTGACCATGACCACCATCAACACCCACTTGCGAGAGACGCTCCCTAAGATCCCCTACGTGAAGGCCATCGACATGTACCTGATGGGCTGTTTTGTGTTCGTCTTCCTGGCCCTGCTGGAATACGCCTTCGTCAACTACATCTTCTTCGGCCGGGGGCCCCAGAGGCAGAAGAAGGCGGTGGAGAAAGCCGCCACGGCCAATAACGAGAAGCTGAGGCCCGACCCCAACAAGGTACATGTGACAAAGGCGTGTGTGTGTGTGTGTGCGTGCGTGCTGTCGGGTAACTTGTGTGTTCTTGTTTCTGTGTGGCCACGAGCCCTTTCTCCTCTCAAGGTCTATGTGATGTTGTGATCAATGCTTGATGTCCTTTCTCAGCACTATATGCTCCTGCTCTACCTCTCCGTTTCTCACTGCTTTAGCTTTCTTGAATGAAAACTCTTTATTGCTCCTGTTAGGATCTGAAACAGTGAATTATTATATTTCTGTGTCCCAGGGAAATTCACTGGCTGTGGCGCCAAAACCAAAGTTAGCAGGAACTACAGCGACAAAAACACCCTTTTCCTTCTGAGTGTGGCAAGCTACGATTTCCCCCCAAAGTAACAGTGCTGATTTTGTATGCTTGCAGTGGCTGGTGGGAAATGTAGTTCAGAGAGATGATGCTCTGTATGCCAGAATGAAACAGAGGGAAATTGACGCATATGACTCGATGTGGGATCCCATCTTTGTGGACGATGCCGCATTAGGACTAGGCGAGCAAAGAAATAAGGTACTGGAGGTTTTGAAAGTCAAAACTAACAAATGTCATCAATCTGAATCAATCCAGATCAGAGGAAAATGCTGCAGTTTTTTGTGCATTTCTTTGATTTCTATAGATCCTCAAGGCAACTTTGATCATCACTCCCACCATTGTGTTTTTTTCCCTCTCTTGGTTTTGCTCTTCATGCATTTTCCTGACAAACACGGCTCAGCAGTTTGATTCCTGCAGGTATTATTGAATCTTAGGCTCCACATTTGAATTGACGGAAAAGTGATAAACATGGTTTCACGCAGAAAGAAAAAAAAGCTCTCCTAAGGTATTATTGTTCTGAGACAGACTTAATCTCAAAAGGCAATTCATAAGTCTCTCTAAAGACTAAATGAAACAACTGAAACAAAAATCGATGCGAGGGCTTTATTGGCCCGGCCTATCAGACGAGAGAAAGAGATCATTTGCAGTTTGATGAATAGTGGCTTCGCTCCAGCGTGACTTACACACAAAAAACACACTTCTATTTACAACAACAACGCAGGATTGGATTGTAGGGACGTTTTCCTCAGACGTCAGGCTATGGATGAAGAAATGTTGATCTGAATTCACTTCCCACAACGTCTCTCCTGACCTGCTCCCGAACCTCCAACCTCCTCCTCCTCCTCCTCCATCTTTACAAAGTCCTCACTGTTCCTCTCTCAACCTCTCCTGTCACATTTTTTCCTTTTGGTTATTCTTTATTTACTTACCTTTGTGTTGTGAATCGACAGAATTTTAATCACATTGCTGGTTGAAATTCTGAGATGACAATGAGGATTTGTCCATGAGAGTTAGTTTGCGGAGCGCATTGTGCTCCTCCACAAATGTTATTTCCTAGTCTCCTGGATGTATTATCACTCAGATATTGATTGAAAGATGATCAATAATGTAACTAGTGCTTTTGAAGTGCTTAACAGTTTTGATTCATTTACATTCACCATTCTAGCACCTCATCGGTATGTTTCTTTTTTACATTGTTATACTTTGTGATTGATGTGTTTAATATACCTCGTTTGGACCTTTCTGGTCTCTCTTTGACAGTCACCTCTTATGGCTCCGCCTCTCCTCACACAGATGACCCCCGACGACAACATCCTCTTCAGCACCTTGGAGATGAAGAACGAGATGGGGGGAGCCGGGGATCTGTCTCGGGGCCTGGGAGCGCCCGGCGACCCCCGCAACACCATGCTGGCCTACGACAGCTCAACGCTGCAGTATCGCAGGGCGGCCATGGCCCGCCAGAACTATGGCCACAGCGCCTTGGAGCGCCACGCCCCCAAGAAGTCACGCCTACGGAGACGGGCCTCCCAGCTCAAGGTGAACATCCCAGACCTGTCCGACGTGAACTCTATTGACAAATGGTCCAGGATGATCTTCCCCACCGTCTTCTCCTTCTTCAACGTGGTCTACTGGCTCTACTACGTCCATTAAAGAAGACTCAGGTGGCCGGGTTGTGTGAAGAGTGCGAAGGGGAAAGGGGAGATGGGGGCGATGAGAGAGATGGTGAAAGAGTGATGAGGTGATGAAAGAGAGAGAGAGAGAAAGAGAAAGAGAGAATGAGGGTTGAACAGTGCACCAACTTGTTTTGCTGGATGGTTTTGAGGAAATGTAAGCGGATACAAAGACTTTTGGAAGGACAACAGCAACAGACAACACTTCAGTCAGCAGTGACTCTTTTGGAATGGGAAACACCTCAAAATGACCGACCAACAAAAAAGAAGAGCAAAGTCTTTAAAGACAGACATGGTGCCTGTTCCAGAATTTCAATATATCACTAATATTTGTCATTGGTAGCTTACTCTCTGTGGATCAAATATTTATGCTTGTGTTTGCATATACTTTAAGGATTTGTTTTGTTTCGTACCTATTTACTTGGTAGCCGAGCTGTCTGCATCCAGGAAAGCTTTATAAATGATTTTAAAGGAGTCATCCTTGATAGACTATTTTCCTATAATTACTGTATATCAATAACATCCTTAGAAAGCATGCTTATGTTTGATTTCATTTGGATGGAACCAAAAAAAACGTTTAATTTTACTGGTTGGGGTTATTGTGTCTAGCGTCTAAAGAAAGAAAGAGTGCCACTGAACGCTTTGACGTGGCCGAGCGAGGGGCCGCCTGGACGGATGAGCTGTGTCGGACGGCTGCAGGTGGGCAGCAGGGGGCGCTCTTTTTCCTGGACATTCCTGTGGGACTTTGGCCGTGCCATTTGCCGAACAGAGAGAGCTTTCTCTGAACGTGGGACTCTGCTTGTTTTTGTTCGACCTTTACGTTTTTGATTTTTCCGTTTTGCCGTCAGGATCAAAATCCATCTCTCCACGCCTCCGTTTTTAAAAGTGTTTTAAAGAGGACATTTAACCCTTTCTGCCGACGGGTGAGGAGCTTCACAGGCAGAGGAAACGGCTTTAACGTGACCTAAGTTGGTGTAAAAACATTGCAGATGGATGAGCTGAGTTTAAGCCCTTCCATTGCAATATTGCTGCATAAATATGGCAATCCACAATCATCATTATCAGTAGAATTGAATGATAGAAGTATGATGTGTTTCATTGTGATTAGGGTTTCTGTTTTGAAAATTGTAGATAAAAAAAAAAATCATGTTTAAAGGAAAAAAAGAGATGATTCATTTTTTTAAATCAATACTCACAATATGTGTAAATATTATGGATTTATTCTATTTAAATAGAACTCTGTTGTTGTTTTTTGCAGTGGAATTACAGGTAAAATGTTCCATTCAGTCGAAAAAGAAAAGAACAACTGAACTGAGGAAAAAGAAAAACATGACTCACAACTTTGCTGACTCTGTACTTTTTGAGGTTTTCTCTCTTTTCTTTCTTTTTAACGGACTCTGAAAATCATCTAAAGCACTTCCAGACACCACCAGTCACTTTTTTGGGTCGATGTTTGCTTCTCCAGAAATGACTAAACAAAGACCCTGCGATCCAGGCACTGAAGTCAGGCATATTTTGTACAAAGTTCCTGTAAATTCCAATTGTAATATTTCATAACGACTGTAAATATCTTGTGTAATGATTGTCAGCAAATATGAAGATGTATCTAAATTCAATTAAAATTAAATTCAGTCTATCACTTCAATAACAGATGCGTGACGCGTTTGTCTTGTTGCTGCTGCATGTGAGGCTCGTGGGCGACCGAGGGAGCGTCTGAATGAGTGAGCGAGCAAAGGAGCTGTGGAAAGTGGGCGTGGGTGGGTGGGAGTGAGAGAGAGAGAGAGCTGCGAGGGTTTGCGGCCAGGGACTGCCGGCTGGCGTAATGGATGCAGGGTTGGAGCGAAAAAGGGCCTCGGCGGTCGGAGCTGGGCTGAGGTCTGAGCAGAGCGCCGGGGCCTCGGGGGGCATTAAGGCAGAGAGCCGTAGATATGGAGGCACTCTGTGGACGCACAGTGGCCTACTGGCTCCAGGGGGCAGAGCGCCTGCTGCATAGAAGACAGGGAAAGAATAGAGGGCAAGAAAGAGAGACGTCCATCCATTCGTCCATTCATCCATCCGTCCATCTGATGAGCCTTCGGTTGCTCTGCAGACCCAAACAGTTCTCTGCTCTGCACTGGGCTCCCTTCCTGACCTGACCACCGTTTCAGCCCTATAAACGGATGCCGTTGAATATTTAATGCTGGAAAACACTGAATATTTCATATTTAAAAGGGGATTTTGTTCTAGTAGTAAGTAAAGCAGCAGTTATTGTTTGATTTTGAATTTGCAGGGGGTTAATAGAACTCAACGAGATAACAACCAGAGCTGGGTCATTTAGAATTGGTTTAGTCTGTTATTGTTGTTGTTGTTTTGTCCCGGATGTGAGGTTTTGCGTGCAGCATCAGCAAGCGTCACCAAAACCAAAAGGTGTAACATGTTAAGAGAAAAGACGAGTACGAGTGTGACGCTGCTGCAGAAACTGCAGAATAATTGATTCATAAAATGGTCCAGACCCATGGAGACCCTTAAACCTCAGACCCTCAATGGCCTCTTCTTGATTGAGTTGAGTTTCCGTGTGTGTGTGTGTGTGTGTGTGTGCTAGTACATAGAGGCTGGTGAGGGTATTTTCACTTGTATTGCTGGTTTTAACAGAACAGAAGAAGACACCCGCCCACGCTGACAGGCTGTGTGTGTGTATGTGTGTGTATGTGTTTGTCTTTTAGGAGGGGAACTCTAAGTACAAAAACACCTTAACATGCAGTGTGGTGTAGAAACTGATGCAAGGCGTCATGTGACAGTATTCCAGAATCCTCCGTGCATATTGTGTGTGCTAATAAGCTCCCAGTGCCCTTCCAGTATGACAGACATGTTATCTCACTGGAGAGGACAGATGGTTGGTGCCCCTTCTCTCTCTCTCTCTCTCTCTCTCTCTCTCACACACTCTCTCTCTCTCTCTCTCTCTCTCTCTCTCTCTCTCTCTCTCTCTCTCTCTCTCTCTCTCTCTTCCTCTTTTCAAAAGGGGCATTAGTGACATGGAAAAGAGGGGAAAAGGCAGATGCCTTCTACTTTGTAGTGCTTCCATGTCAGTGGAGTAATTATGGATGCACAGACCTCCGCTATGTGAAATTGTGTGTGTTTGTGTATGTGTGTTATGTTTCCGCAAGTGTACTTTATTTCTGTGTGTGTGTGTGTGTGTGTGTGTGTGTGTGTGTGTGTGTGTGTTTGTGTGCCACGTGGACTCACAGCTGCGGCACTGTGCAGTTGGTGTGCCAGCCATGCCGAGCCCAGCCGGAGCTGACTGGGACATTGAGAGGGTGAGTCTGGCACACAAACACACACACACACACACACAAACGTCACGCTGTACCCCTGTACGTGATGGAAACACGCACTGTGCTGCCCAGGAGAGATGAATACGTCTCTGTCAGCTGCTACCAAGGACAAAATTAGAAATCAATTACCTCTGGAGTGAAAATAAATCACTTGAAAGGTTGAGAATGGCATTCTTTAAAGCCTGGTGTGTGGATTTGACACCTGGCACCCATAAATAACTTTATCTGTAAAATATGGCGGCATTTCTTTCCCACTACAACATTTTTGCTGTCATGTAGTTTTTTCTGAGACTCTACGAAAATAAATACCTGTTAGATGAACCTGTTAACTCCCCTTAAATGAAGATGAGGACTGAAATAGTTTGTATTCTTAAAATAAGGTGTTATGATGTCATAATGTCCATCCAGCTCCACAGAAAAACTCGTCGGCCCTGCGGTATAAGTATAATCATATATCAAGTATAAAATCAAAGCAGAATAATGAGCTGTAAATCATTCTGCTCTGCTCTAACAGGTTCAGCCTTTCTGGAAAGACGACATATCTCAACATGAGGAAGTGGCAGGCTTCCTACATGCCAGCCATCTGTGTGTGAAGCTGTCCTGCGTGAATCACAAGTGTGTCATACATGCGCACACCCCCAAAGTACATTCACGTACCCCCATCCTGTATCGTTTATATGGTATAAACACTCTCAGGCCTCTCTGACCCCGTGACCTCCAGGTGGAGGAATGTGGCATCAGTGAAGTTTCATTGTTTTGTTTTGAGGAGCGTTAGGACAATGTTCTGTCTGTCAGCACTCATTTTCTGCTTCCAAATGCAGGATTGTCACCTCGTTTGCCTTTTTTTTAGTTGTCTTTCATTTTCAAGCGACAATCAAGTATGTTTCAAGTCAATAGGAGCAAAACACACACACATACACGCACACACGGCTATATTGTGACTCATGATTCTGCAGTTTGAAGTACTTCCGACTTCAGAGGCGGCAACATGGAAACAGAATAGCTGCAGCCTCATTAATTCTGTTAAACATGCCGCCAGATGATTCCAGCTGGTTATTGGCCGTCATATCAGAATCACAGACAGAAGCTTTGTGTCGCCTCTGAGACACTTCAATGGCTTCCTCAGAAGGAATGCAAAGTGCTCTGGATAACACACCTAGCCAAGCAAGGGGCGGACTTACTTAAGCCGGTGTACTTTAACCTGGCATCAAGCCTCACACACACACACACACACACACACACAAACTTAGAGAGTTGCTTACGGGAAGAATGGGTTTCAGGACAGCTTCTTTACTTGCAGTCAGATGATAGGAGTGTCAACGTAAAAATGGGACAGAGACGGAGGTGAGAAGAGGACAGTGAAGCAGGAGAGCAGCCATGCCGTGGAGAAGCCCTCTAGCTCTGATCAGAGACGCTCTGAGAGGTCAGAGGGCGAGGGACAATGACACCCGCAACGTGGTGTCCAACCTGCCCTACGAAGGCCTGGACAAGTGCAAACAACCCAACCGCTACTTCCCCGGCAACGCCATCAAGACCACCAAGTACACCCTGCTCACCTTCCTCCCCCAGAACCTCTATGAGCAGCTGCATCGCTGGGCCAATTTCTACTTTGTGTTTTTGGTTATGCTGAACTTTGTTCCTGAGGTCAACGCCTTTGAGCCCACGGTGGCTCTGATCCCCATCTGTGTCATCATGTCTCTGACCGCTTTGAAGGACGCCTGGGAGGACATCAGGAGGTACAACTCAGACAGGAAGCTCAACAACACGCCGTGCTTCATCTACCAAAGGTAACTGACTGAGCAGGGATCCACAGACCTGCACCGGAAAAACCCACATTCTACATTACATGCACCTGTGTGTGTCTGTGTGAACGTGATACAAATCTAGTGTAGATGTGTGTGTGTGTGTGTGTGTGTGTGTGTGTGTGAACGTGTATGTTTTGCGCAATGATGTGGGAATGTGTTTGTGTGTGTGTGTGTGTGTGTGTGTGTGTGCGTGTGCATGTGTGTGTGTGCGTGTGCGTGTGTGTGTATATTTTACTTCCTCTGCGGTTCAGCTCCCCACGGGAATTTTTGACCTAGAAATAGAAGATGTGTGGGAGATTATGCTTCTTCTGAAGAGCCTCACAACAATATCATCCATCCATCGCACCGCACACACGTGATCAAATCCTCTCCTCGGTGTTGCGTCAGCGTAGACAGTAAGGTTGGCACTTTTCTTACGATTGAATTCCTCATGAAAATTGTAGATCGTATCCACTCGTTCAACGCTGGGATTTATTGGAATAAAGAGGGAATGTAGATCTCCTCTGAATGCGGTGTGATTTTGTATGAGGAGATTCCCCCCTGTGGTGAATCCTCCAACATCTCTGAGGGGTTTCATCATTCTACCAGCAGCTGCTCGCTTTCAAACATCCCAGGAAGAGTCAGGAGGGATGTTGGGAATTGTGGCCTAAGCTGGGGAAAAGCCAGTATGGTGTGTGAGTGTTTGTGTGCATGTGTGTGTGTGTCTGTATGAGAGCAAGACAGAGTCAGATTGTGAGTACTAACATTTCGGTTAGAATCAGGGATTGTTTTCATTTGGGGTGTGTGTTTGTGCGTGTGTGTGTCAAAACTATTTTGAGAATGAAGTTGAGATATATCGAGGAAAAATGTTACAAGAATAAAGTTGTAAATAATAAAAACACAACAGTAATACAATAATACTACAGTATGAGTTTTGTTATAGTTGTTTGAAATTGACAACACAGCAATACTGGTGCAAAAACAGCTTTAAGATACTTAATCTACTACTGTGTGTGTGTGTGTGTGTGTGTGTGTGTGTGTGTGTGTGTGTGTGTGTGTGTGTGTGTGTGTGTATATAGATAAGAAGACCTCTGATCCTCGGCTTCTTCCCAAGTGTACAGATGTTTCTCGATGAGGATCCGGAAGAGATTTATTTTTTTAGACTTCACACCCTCTGGCACATTTAGACAGACTCACACATGGAAATAGAGTGTTTGCGGTGAATCCTCTAGTTACTTATTTGACGTAGGTGGAGAAAGAACGCCGACGTGTCATAGCAGTTCTTTAGGAGATCGATAGAGTTCATTCATCACGTCAACGTCACCTCTCACCTGTTTGTCAATGCAACTGTGGTACGAAGTTTAATGTCACAGAAGCCTCTTATCACCGTTACTGAACTCTTATCAATCTGCCTATAATCTAATTTATCTAAGAAAACATAACAGACTTTTTTCTTCAATAAGCTTCTGATGGTGAACTCTGATATTTTTATGTTCAATGTGGCGAGTTTAGTTTGAATGTTTTGTATCACTGGATCTCTCACGTGCCTCATAGTTACTTGATTCAATGTCAGCAATCAGAGATAAAGGCTTTATCACTGGAAAATTCATCATTGCCACTAAGCCATAAATAATAGGTGATATAATGTTTTGACACACTTCTGAGAAACGGCCCCACCTTCTCAGGACTTTCTTCCTCCTGCCTTTTGGTTGTGTGGAAAAGGCAAAATGGAGAGAAAGGTGGGGGCTTCCTGGGGGGCAACAGATTGGACAACACAGGATATATTAAGTGTGTGTGTGCTTGGGTGGTTTGAGGGTGTAGAGATGTGTAGTGGGACACCAGGGTGGACCTTAAGATGAATTTTGAGGGGAAATCTATGTTTTTGTAGATGTGCAGGTGTGTGTAAGCATCGTCAGTGTTATCTGCATGTATGGGTCCTTCTATGAGGAAACACAGACAGATGAAGAATGGCAAACGGCATCAGTCTGACTTTCATCCTGAGCATTTGTCTTTTGTCTGGTTTGGTTATAGGTGTGGTATTACATTTGCTGGGTTTGAAAGCCACCCGATCAGGTCGTACATGCAGGACAGCATACCTGCAGGGCACAGTCACCAGTGGTTGAACAGCACTTGACATGCAGGTTGTGAATCCTCTGCCCTGTGAAACCCTCGGGCAGACCCGGGGATGATGCTTTTTCTCTCCTTTGAACCTTTTGGAAAACGTCCCATTCCAAAAACTCTAATGTGTGTGTGATATTTGTGATTGCAGAGAAGAGAAGCAGTATGTGGAGAGGCGCTGGAGGGACGTGCGAGTGGGAGACTTTGTGAAGGTGTTTTCCAATGAGATCGTTCCTGCAGACATGCTGCTGCTGCACACCTCGGACCTGAACGCCGTGTGTCACATAGAGACGTCCAACCTGGATGGAGAGACCAACCTGAAGCAGAGGAGGGTGGTGTCTGGCCTGTCCACCACGGTGAGAGACGGAGGAGAATGCACTGCGTCTCTCTTCACACCCATCCATCTTTCTTCTTTTGTGCCATTTAACACACAGAGCAATTGTGACGTGTTCAGGGATTACATACTGAGCAGCATGACTTAAGGGAACAACAGAGCAAATACCAGTCAATTAACACACCTTGAAAGCGTATTAATGGCTGACCTCTTTCTTGTAATAATAACCATGATGTAATTGGTAAACCTGGAAGTACAGGTTAGGCTGCATTTACAAAATTTGCACATGAGCCATAGTGACTTGATGTCTTCTTCTCTTCTTTCCTAGAATTCTGAATTTGAGCCTGAAAGCTTTGCCTGCATAGTGGTGTGTGAAAAGCCCAACAACAATCTCAATCATTTCAAGTGTTACGTGTGAGTATCAAATACAATCACATGAATTCCCCAAACAGTTCATTGAACCTTTCAGAGCAGCCGAGTAAAACTAATTCCAACCCACTCACTGCACTTTCTGATGCTACAACCGGCATTACGAGACTGTAATAGACTATAATCGATTTCCTGGGGCTCCACAGCTTTTACAGCTGGTCTCCCCATCCTGTCCAGCTATGGTCATAAAGCAGGAGAATTGCTAATAGGGTGAATAGAAACCGTAATGAATATCTGGCAGTAGAAAGGAGGTTTCTTACTTTCTCCCTCTGCAGAGAGACACCTGATAAGGCCAAGCTGGGTGCTGGACTGGAGAGTCTGCTGCTGAGAGGCTGCACAGTGAGAAACACACACTATGCTGTGGGCTTTGTGGTCTATGCAGGTAAATACTCCACTCAGTCTTAAACTGTCTCACATCTAACACACCCCGCAAAGTGTAATGAGACAATAAATAGTTAATGGATGAACTTAATGGAATGGATGAAGCAGTTTCTAATCTGTCCTTTTTTAGATCTGTCTTAAAAAGGTTTTATCAATGGATTTCTTTCTGGATCACTAATCAGGAATACATTAATAGATTTAGGTTGCAGGGTTGTGAAAAACAAAACTTTAACTGGTGTGAAAATGGGAGTTGTAGTATGTTTTATGAAATTAAAATGTATCCACGCTTATTTTTGATATTCCCCATATTTTATTTTATTTTATTTTATTTTATTTTATTTTATTTTATTTTATTTTATTTTATTTTATTTTATTTTATTTATTCATTTATTTATTTATTTATTTATTTATTTATTTATTTGTTTATTTCAGACTTGCTCAGTTCTCTCTGTTGTATTTAGACTGAATGAACTCTTTTTGATCCCACATTCCAGGCTGTGAAACCAAGTCCATGCTCAACAACAGTGGGCCGAGATACAAGCGCAGCAAACTGGAGCGCAAGCTGAACATAGACGTCCTCTTCTGCCTCACTCTCCTCTTCCTCATGTGTCTCATTGGAGCACTGGGTCAGTGATACATTACAAGTGTTACTATAAAATCACTACATTACCCACACTGACTGAGCCTCACCTTCCAGATTAATGAAATGATGCCTGCATATTTCTGAGGGGACATTTTTATTTCCAGTATCCTCAATCGGTCACTTCAATGTGTCTGGCCAAGAGCCCAAACACATGCAGGTGGAGGTGTGGGGCCAGAAATAGCTGCTTCCCTGTGTGGCACTGGATGTGATTAATCCTCCGTCCTCACACTTACAGGTCACTTCATTTGGCTGTGGGTGGTACCTGGTGAGTCCCCTTACCTGGTGCCCGACAGCCAGGGTCACCTTATCAGCCCCGCTTTGTCTGGCTTCTACATGTTCTTCACCATGATCATCCTGCTGCAGGTGGAGTGTGTGTGTGTGTGTGTGTGTGCGTGTGTGTCCTCTCATCTCCTCTCCTCTCTCGTCTACCTCCATGCTCATCTCTCTCTCTCTCTCTTCCCATCTCCTTCTCCTCTGTCATCTTGTGTCCGGTTACATCCTATATTTCATTTCTCCTTCACTCTCTTCATCTCCTCTCCTCATATTACCTCCTTTTGTCTCCTGCCTTTTCCAATCATTTCTCTCCCTGACATTTTCTTCTTCCTCCTTCTCTTTCTTCCTTCCCCTCTTGTCACCTCTGCATTTGTCCTTGTTGTGTCCTTCATTCTGTAATTTCTCTTCTCCTTCCATTTCCTCCTTTAGTGCTTTAAAATTAACCCTTCTCTTCCCTCTTGTTCTCCAGATCCTGATACCTATATCCCTCTATGTGTCCATTGAGCTGGTTAAGGTTGGCCAGATCTTCTTCATCACTAATGACATTGATCTGTACAATGAAGACTCTGACAGCCACGTGCAGTGCAAATCCCTCAACATTACAGAGGACCTGGGTCAGATTGAATACATCTTTTCTGACAAAACCGGCACCCTGACAGAGAACAAGATGGTGTTCAGCCGATGCACCATCATGGGCACCGAGTATCCGCACAACGAGAACGGTAAACTTTACGTGCAACAAACTTAAAAACACATCCACAAAATAAAATCTCAAAAAGCCTCAAAATGTGCAGTGGACAGACCATTTATTTTCAAAAGAATGTAGCTTTTCTAGCAACTTCCTTATGTTATTGTTTGGAGTCAGTTATGTTCATTGTTATACATTGAACAACACTGAACTCTTCTATGCACCACTAGAGGCCTGTCTACTCCCTTTCACATATCCCAGCATGCATCACTCTTCTTAGTCACTGAACCATGATTAGCTCGTAGCTTGAGAAGCTTCCCCAACAATGATTGCGTCCCTTGTTTCATAACGAAGCCCTTTCAATTCACAATTGTGGTCAAAATCGACACAGTAAATTCACTTAGGCCCGAGCTGACATATTGTATCTAATCTCAACCAACTTTCTTTTGGAATTTGCAGCCGTCCGTTTAACTATCCTAGAAGAGCCAAATTCAGAGGAGCGGGACATCTTCAACCGGCAGCCACAACAATCAGAGGCCGCAGAAAACCAGGACGGCCACGCTGAGGATGAGCAATTTTACTACAACAGCCGAGGCAGGAGCAAGGCAGCAGGAAATACCCAGAGTGACGCCGCCTTCAGCAGCCCAATGGTAAGAAGAAAGCTCAGTCATATATTTAATTCAGAGGTCCTGGAGCTGTGAGTCCCCTGAATTAAACATCACCCTGATATCGTTGCTATGGGGAATATGGACACCAGCTTTTCATTTCATACAGGAGGTGAATTCAGGTAGTTAAGTTTAACTTATTCTACTTGATTAACAAATGTCCTTGCAGTCACAGGGGCACAAGTCTACATCAGCATAATTAATGTACAATACGTGAAGCTCAAACATGATGAATTTATCATGAATATAGTGTGGATTGGTGTAATGCTGCACAGGCGCCTCTGAGGACTTTACAGGGTTTGCAGATGTCTTGTCTTCCCTCTGCACTGTCCAATGTGTTTCTCTCTGACGCCTCACTAATGCACCAGCAGGAAGTTGTACTCTGAGTTTCTAAGTTCAAGAATGAACTTTGTGGAACGAGTTTAGATAAGAATGTGTGCAAAGTCCATCTTCCATTGATTTTTGGCAGAGCAGCTTTAGAGCAGAGATTATTGGTTTGGTCTCTTCTTTCCAAATTACATTATGCAGGAAATGGACTTTAAGAGTTCAAATTCATACTTTTCACCTACGGCCAGCTCCACAAAAAGAACATCCTCTCTCACTCCACATCGAGGCTCAAACTGCCTTTTGTTTACCCAAATCTCACCCCTTCCAGTGTCAGGAGGCCTCATGGTCCCAGTCCCTGCTGCAGATGGCCAAGCTGCTAGGTGTCAGTGATGAGCACATCCATTTTGGCTCAAAACTGGCCTCTTGTCTGTGACGGGACATATGGTCACGCTGGGCACCATTTGGCATAGGCTACCAATGTCACATAAACTGTAAACGTGCACTATACATTACTCATCCTTGTCCTGGTATACAGTATAGTACAGTATCTGTGTGTGTCTATTTTTGACCACGGGGTGAAAAGGACGGGCCACTTACTGTCGAGAAACAAGCTGAGACAGTAAAAGTCATGGGTTTATTCCAGCACAGATTATTTTTCCATATGTTGTGCCTGTTGTGCAGTGCCTCCTTCCTTCCTTCTTTTCTCCCTTCCATCCTTTCTTTGTACTTCCATTCCTCTCAAAAGCTTGACACCCTGCAAAGCTGCTGCAATGGTTAAATACTGATACATATTTGTGCAATCAGATCACGTCTGATCAGAGAAATTAGTGCATGTAAGGACGGAAGGATGCATTTCCACAGTTTGTCAACAGCAGCTTTTAATTAACAAACTAATGAACCTCACTTTAACAGGAAACTGATGTGGTTCCAGACAGGAAGCTGCTTCAGCAGATCAGCAGGGCAGAGAGCAGAAGCAGCAGCAGCCGGAAGACAGATCCCTACCTGGACTTTTTTCTGGCTCTCGCCATTTGCAACACGGTGGTGGTTTCCATGGCAACAGCACAGAGACAGAGGGTGAGTGTTGTGTTTACTGTGACTGTGGATTGGAAGCAGAGATGGAGGACAGAGTCAGAGTGAGAATTTGTCCTCTTCAAATTCCAAATATGAAAATGTTATTTGTTTTAGGATTTCTAGCCTAAGAAAACCACTGTTCAGCATTCTGACTGTAATGTAGTGGCAGCAATAACATAAAACATGATATTGTCTTATCATTAGCTCAGATTTTGTTGAATTTTTAATTGTGAGCCTTAAGTTTCCTCTTTCAGTCATAATTTGCTCTGTTACTCTGTAAGGCCTGATGAAATAGGTCTGCCTCTGCTCTAAATTGGCCTCCGAGGGGAGATTTGCAGGGGCAGTCGGGGCCGCCCTTATTAATTTGATTACTCGTTGTCTTGACTGTGCTGCTCTAAGGTCTAATGGGAGAAACTGATGTTTCTTTCTTGAGTTTGTAGCTGAAAGTTAAAGTTGTTATATTAAGCAGAGTGGAGACGGTCTACCAGGCTCTCATGAACTGAATGTTTCAGTGTAAGAAGATAAGTAAAATATATCTTTATAGAATGTTTGGTTCTAATGACAAAATGAAGGCATCTTTACGTGATGTATGAAATAGAAATTTTCTTTGTTTCCTTATTTTAAGGCGAGTGGATACACACGCTCCCATGAGTCAAGAAATCCGTTTGATACTTTATCCAGCCTAGTGAGAAAAGTTCCCTCCCCACGCCAGATTCTAACCTCCTTGAAGCACAAATCCAAGAGGAACCGGGCTTTCTCGGTGAATTCAGCTATAGAGGACGACAATATCTACACCTCTGAAAAAATAGAGGAATTTGGTGACTCCAGTGCCCCAGCAGCTTCACTCCATACTGAGCCCCAGAGCGGCTGGCCCGCTGTGACTGAAGATAAGCTGTGCTATGAGGCAGAGAGTCCAGACGAGGCGGCCTTGGTGTATGCAGCCAAGGCATATGGCTTCACTCTGCTGGCCCGCACCCCTGACAGTGTGACTGTGAGGCTCCCGAGTGGTAACCAACTGGTATTTGAGGTGCTGGACACCTTGACCTTTGACTCCGACAGGAAGAGAATGTCTGTTCTGGTGCGACACCCAGTTACCAAAGAGTATGTGCTGTACACTAAAGGTGCAGACTATGCCATCATGGAGCTGCTTGGTACACCCTATGCAGGTATAACAATCATCAGTCATCATCATCATCATCACCATCACCATCACCATCATCATCAAATTCTAGAAATATAACTGTGGTAATATTAAATGCAGAACATCTCAGTGGGAATCAGAAAGAAATTGCAGCAGATACCCAGAAACATCTTGACTGCTACGCTCAGAATGGACTGCGGACACTTTGCTTTGCAAAAAAGGTAAAAATTAGTCCGGTATATTGATATTGACAGCATTGGTGTCCTTTAAGAGCCAACAGTTCCTTTTCTTCTCCTTGCTGTGTGTGTATGTTGTAGGTGCTGAATGACAGTTCATATGAAAAGTGGTCAATGAAGAGACAGAGAGCTCAGGCTGCCATGGACAACAGAGAGATGCTCCTCAGGGACACTGCTGCACAGCTGGAGACAGACCTCACTCTGCTTGGTAACAACGCGTCGGCCATCGCCACGCTCAGCCATAACTTCAGAAACATAAAATATGTCCTATGGACCTACGGCGTATTTAAATCCAGCCCATCTTATGCCTGTGATTGTCCTGCAGGTGCTACAGGCATTGAGGACCGTCTGCAGGAGAGCATCCCTGACACCATTGTGGCTCTGCGGGAGGCAGGGATCCAGGTGTGGGTGCTGACTGGTGACAAGAGGGAGACAGCTGTCAACATTGGCTATGCCTGCAGGCTGCTGGAAGATGGAGACCTGCTGATTAACATGAGCTGCAGCAGTAAGGTGAGGAGCACGCCTGACTCACTTAAGGTGCACAATAAAAATGGCTCTGCATCTTTAACACGTAAACAATTCTAATTTGGGTTTGCAAATGATGGATGAGATAACTGTGTGGATTATTTGGTCTATTTCTCAGCTTTACACCAACTACTTAAAGTGTCGGTCACATTCTCTGTCAATTAGAGCCTTTGCTGCTGTCTCACATAGCTTAGCTTCTTTGTATTAGTTGCCAGCTTTCCTAGCTAGCCGCAAACTAGCCTAGCCTCTAAAACTGGCATGACCTTCTTGTTGTTGCCTGACAAATGTGTCAAAGTGACATGAAAAGGAATAACAAGAAATCCCTCACATTTTGCAATAAATGAAATATAAATGTAATTTCAACTTTAATTTCTAACTTTTAATGACTGCTTGTAGCTAGCTGGTAGCGATGCAGTTGCTAAGCTAAACTATTTTTCTCATTGGAAACGTGTAAGTATGTAAGGGATTAAAGTAAGTGACCATGTAATGAGTAGGATAATATAATATTGCCAACCATTGTGATTAATATACTGTACATATAATTTCCAAACTTAAGAACAATAGAACATCGTTTTTGGCCCTCCTCCTCCAGGTGTTTCCACTTAATCTGTCTGATTAGGCCTTGTTTCTTTGTGAGGGCTGGAAGTGTGTGTATTTTCCATACAGGAGAGTCAGGGAGCTGTCAAACAAACACAGCCTTTACACACCCACACAGGCCAGGGAGGAGAGAAGCACAAATAAGTGAAAACATCTGTGTGGGTGTTTCTTTGTTGCATGGACTTCCCTGGGTGTATTAACCTTTCACCACACCTGAGCTGGATGCTGCATTGGGATCAGATCTCAGCAGACACGTTGTTACACTATGAAAGCGTGTGTTTGCTTCACGCTGCGTCGACACGTTCACCCACGCGTTTAGAATTTGTCATAATCCAAACACAGCGCAACATCTGTATGCATGTGTGTATCTATCTGGCAGGACAATAGCTCGTTTCAGGTGACAGCATTGAGTTGTTTTGGTGTTCACGCACTTCATTTATGTCTTTTGCACGTTCCAAAGTTCAGGAGATATTTAAGTGTGAAACTGTCTCCCTCCCGTTTAAATAGCGACCACTTTTACTTCTTAACTAAAGGTCAATTCCTCACATTTCCATTTAAGAGAGATAAGATGTCAGGTTCTCTGTGGTCATTAAAGATCTGGTAGCACAGGAAGGAGCCCTTCATAACAGCCTGGCCATGTCTAATCGTCCCTGGCCTCAAATAGAGTGAAATTACCTCTCGGTTTTTTTACCTCTCTAACGGATGCACGGGGAGCTTTCTAGAACGCACATGAGACCGAGACACTGGTGATGAATGGAGCGAGTTACCCCCAAAACAATAACTAATACTTTCATATCTAATTAATGCTCCAATATTCAACCCTCGGAGGAAATAGCCCCTCTATTATGATCCAGAGTGGAGGGGTGTTGTTAATGAACAATGTGTACCACTCTAACACAATTGACCATCAAAATCCTAAGGGATGAATTCCTGAACCACCCCACCACACCTAATGAAATTCAGCCGGCAAGACAGATGAAATAAACACAGGATGTGACCCAGTTTGTATCAGCACATCAGCTTTCCCTTTAGAGTAAGAGACTGGAGATATTTACAGGCGGCGCTGATGAATCAGGTGGCCGAGCCGAGCTTTGTAATTGCTCTCAGGCAGATATCATGAACATGACTCAATAACGGAGTGGAGCTGTGGCTAAGAGATCCTTTTACCGGCACTTAAATCTTAATTTAATCTTTAGTCCATCTTCACACTGAGATGGTTTTGTCTTCAATACCTTTCTTATTTTATTGCTGATTATGTGAGACATCCTGTCTAGGTCACATCCCTCACATCGCCTCTTCACCTGTCAAGAGGTTCACGCCTGGATTTGATACTATAGTTGGTTGGTTGGTTGGTTGGTTGGTTGGTTGGTCAGTGTCTGTGTCGGTTAGTTTGGTTGGTTGGCATTTGGCATATTTTCCCGCTGAAACACAATCAGCAAGTGCAGTTTCAGCCAAATATGGATACCTTTTTGAAAAATGTTCTTTCTTGTAATGAAGCAATTAAATCTTCTTATTATTATAGTCATTCTTCCCTACTTTGGGCTGGGAAAAAAAGTTCTGTCTTGTTCAACCTTGGCAAGGGAGTGAGAGGTAATGAGTCCCTTCAGATCCCACTTATTATTATCATCTCTTCACATATAAAACATAATAAATATGACGCCGACAGTGAAATAATCAGATTGTTCCTTGCAGCTGATGTGTGCATCCACCTTGGACTGCAACCTGCAGCAGGTGAGAAGCTACGAGAGCGACCTCCAGACAAGCGCTCCCATCATCTCCTTGGTGATCGATGGACCCACCCTGGCCTGGGTTCTTGAAGCCGACATGGCGGACCTGTTTGTGGAGCTGGCCAAGCGATGCCGATCTGTGATATGCTGCAGAGTCACACCGCGGCAAAAATGCGATGTGGTCAAAACCATCAGAAAGAAACTCAAGGTCATGACGCTCGCTGTTGGTAAGAAACTGATGAATATCTCTCAGGCTTTAGACTTCTATTTGTCATCTATTTATCAGGGATTTGAATTGCTTATATCCAAAGCAAAAGCAAAATTGTTGTATACATAAAGAATGAAAAGTCTACAACATCAATCTCAGAAAAGTGAGTATTTTCTCTTTATTTGTCTTTATTCTGTGCTGAATCAACACAAAAGCAGATGTTGTATTAAAACGGTACAGCGGCCCTTAAAGGCCACGTTTGTGTTCCCTTGCTTTACTTTCCTGTTTCCTCTGTGTTATGTCAGCATTTTTGTCTTAAGTCTAAAATAAAACCAAATAAGTTGATCCATTATCTTGATGTAGCGTCGGGTACTACAGGAGGATGATTCATGTGAGGGAACAAAGGCAGCATTGCGTGAGGGAAGACAATAGTAATAAGTCTGCAAGTTCTAATGTTCTACTCTTCCTTTTCCTACACTTAATCCTACACATGCTGAGACATTTTGGAAACCAGAACAAACAGCTCACACACACACACACACACACACACACACACACAGTCTCACTTACCTTGAATTGAATTCCCTCTACAGCCTTTAAGAGACTCCAATATTGGAAGTGAGAAATGTTTTCCGTACCAGTTTACACCAAATCCCTGCAGTGGGTTTATAGATGGTGATTTTAGGCTGTGAGATGTAATACTTGTATGATAAGGATGATGTCAGATGTCAATTCTTGAGGAATATATGTGTAAAAGTACAGACAAAGTATACAAATAGAGTTCTTTGGATGGTAAAATCCTCAATAAAGGTTGTTTTGGTTCTTCAGGTGATGGTGCGAATGATGTCAACATGATCCAGGCAGCTGATATCGGCATTGGGATTTCCGGTCAGGAGGGGATGCAGGTCAGAACGTCTTTACTGTCTTCTTCTTCCTTCAAAGATGTTTTTTGCTGTCTCCTTTGCTGACATGTCTCTGTCACGCCGCGCAGGCCGTCATGGCGAGTGACTTCGCCGTGCCGCGCTTCAAACACCTGAAGAAACTCCTGCTGGTTCACGGACACTGGTGCCACACTCGCCTGGCCAACATGGTCATTTACTTCTTCTATAAGAATGTGGTGAGTGTGTGTGTGTGTGTGTGTGTGTGTGCGTGTGTGTGTGTGTGTGTGTGCACCTCTGCACTACATCAACCCAACGTCTGATGTGTGTATCCTTTCTTTCCAGGCCTACGTGAATCTGCTCTTCTGGTTCCAGTTCTTCTGCGGCTTCTCTGGCACTGCCATGATTGACTACTGGCTGATGATTTTCTTTAACCTCTTCTTTACCTCCTTGCCGCCCATCATGTTTGGGATTATGGACAAAGATATTTCTGCGGAGACGCTGATGGGGCTCCCCGAACTGTACAGGACCGGACAGGGTTCAGGGGTCAGTGACACTCCTAATGGCTGCATCCTCAAATGTTGTATTTGTTTCTAATTATTATACCCATGCATGTGTGTTTTTAGGAATACACCAGGTCAGCCTTCTGGATTTCCATTGTAGATGCCTTCTACCAAAGTCTGATGTGCTTCTTTATTCCATACTTGGTAAGAGAAACTCTGATTGTTGGTTGGTTCTGTTTGTAATGTAACATCCTCAGGTTTGCTGCTTTCTGTATAAAATTTTGTGATTTTTCTTGCAGACGTACCAAAATTCAGACATCGATCTTTTTACATTTGGAACTCCTATGAACACAGCTTCCTTTTTTACCATCATGCTGCATCTGTCAATAGAGATCAAAACCTGGGTGAGTGCTTGATTGACAGACAGAGGTAGAAAACTTCTTTTTTTACCTTCTCTCTTTCATTTCGACTTTTACCGATTCATTTGCAAAAACTCTTTTATAGACTGATAAAAAAAAACAGTATTCACAGTAACATCAATCAAACAGATGCTGGTTTAAAATAATATAAAAGTACACAGAAATAACATTAAGTTTGATTGATTGGACATGAACTGTAGAATAGAAATATGGCTTTAAAAGTTTACTTTATGTGTTATGTTCACAATTTAAATCACTAAAACGAGTGTAATGGTGGACTTTGGCTCTGTTGTGTTCCTGTCTTGCAGACGGTGGTTCACTGGGTGATCATGCTGGGCAGCGTGGCTTTGTTCTTCACTGTGACTTTGGCCTATAGCGCCATCTGTGTCACCTGTAACCCTCCTTCCAACCCATACTGGATCCTGCAGAGCCAGATGGCAGACCCCATGTTCTACCTAATCTGCATCATCACTACTGTGTTAGCTCTGCTGCCCAGGTATCGTCAGTATTATTCATCCTGTGTCTGTCTCCTTGGAAACCCAAGGATGGTCACTAGAATACGCTTGTTATTGTGATGAAGTAGGTTTTTTTGATGACATTTTGGAGCATGGCTAATTACAGACATTGTTTGGTTTCTGGTGAAGTTTGCTCTTTGTCCTCCTCAGGCAAACTGTGAGAAAGCTTGTCTATTATTATTTCAATCAGTTGTTTAGTCAATGTCAAAATGTCAAAAACAGTGAGAAATCACATCCCCACAGACTAAAGCAATGTTTGAAATAGCTTCTTTTGTATGAACACATTTATTTTACGGTTACATGAACCTACAAAAACAGAAAAGAAGCTGAAACCAGTTTTACTTTACAAATGATTAAAATCATTAACCACGTAATAAAATCCATCCATCCATCCATCTATTCTTTATGAACTGTTGTTAAATAATTTTTTCCGTCCATTAAGTATTCATTCATTCATTTCAGCACTCTGTGTAGATAAGTTATTGTTAATGAGAGTAGTCACCAGAAGAATCACCTTTGCACTTTTATTTGATTGGATTGCAATCTTGGATTTGTTTGCCAAACATGTATATGAAGGAAAAGTCAGATATGCTTGAGTGCTTCACTGTGAAAACCCCGTCAACCTCACAGTCCTGCTTTATTTTGCAGTGTGGATCATGACCCACTATGAAATACAGGGGTGACAGTTGTTACGGTGTAGCCGGTGTGGCCTGATTTGTAATTACTGTTTTTAAGGCCAGGAATGACTCGCTCTGCCTCCTGGTGCTGATGCCTTTGAAAGTGCTGATATTTAGAGGGGTTGCTCTGTTTTACATCAAAGGGCTGCATATTTTTCACTGGCCTACTTTCTCATCGCCACACTCTCTCCCTCAGGTACTTGTTTCACGTGCTCAGGAACACTCTCGCCCCCTCCCCGCTCGTCCGAGCCAGGCACCTGGACCGGCTGGAGCCCTCCGTCAGGGAGGAGTGGATCAAGGAGTGGAGGAGCTTTAGGGGTGGAGGGCAGGTCAAACACTCTGAGCGGTCTGCCTCACCCTCTCCCACCCTCGGGAACTTTGAGAACATCTCTACGCCATCCATAACTCAGTCTGATCTTACCTGGGGTGAAATGACAAAGAATGCCGTCACTGCAAACGATCCCAAGCCGGTGAACCTATGACAGTCAGGGACTTGTTGGTTTCCTGCAGGCTGTATGGATAAACAGATACAGCAACACTACACTCACATGATTATTTATTTAGACACGTGTTTTAAAGGCACAACACTGTATCAGGTAATGATAAATACTGTGTTAAGTTGAAGAAGGTTCATATAAGAGCAATCGTGCAGAGAGATTCTTCCTCTCTCACTTCAAAACAAAATTAATTATGGTTTAATTTGTAATTAAAAGTCTTGACGGGAAAGTTCCTGTCTTATTGTGCTCTTAACAAGGATTCACACATTCCTGGTGTATTTGTGTAATAAGTCATTAATTAGTCGTCCCACCTGCGCCTTTAAACAATAGCACGTTATCACAAGAATGTGCTGAGTTGCTTTAAAGTCTCCCCACCCCCGTCAGACACCTGTATATAACTGACTCTATGGAAACCTCATCTGTGACTTATGTTTGCCACACACTTTGGCATTTGGCACACAGTTTTATTGTATTTTTGAATACTAGTTGCCGATTAAGAGATTTAATGTTTTTATAGGCTGGGCCTGTAAGCGGTTTTGTGACAATAACAATATTTTAAAAGGTTTGTGTGTGTGTGCTTGTTGTGCCTGTGTGTGTTTGCGGCCCCGCTTTAGATGCATTCCCATAAGGTGTGTTTTTCGTAAAGGGAATGTTAATGAGTCAAATGCATCAGTAAAAGGGCTGAGTTACCGCTGCCATACCTCATTACACTGAGGCACATTTGCTTATGTAACCTTCCACTGCCTCCAGATAGGTCATTGCTGCCCTCTAGTGGTGAAAAGAGAGAAACGCAGAAAGGTCAAAAGGGAACAAAGTGGGAAAAACATTCTTTCACAGATTTGCCAAAATCCTTAAAACCAACTCAGGCCAATGGTTCTCAAAACGTGGCCCGAATATTATTGGTGTTTTCGTTTGTGATGCTCGTAATAAACGCACAACAGCAACGAGTCAAACAACTACAAACTAAGACAATTAGCAAATAAATAAGCAAATTATCTGTTAATTAAGAATTGGATTTTGGTTGAGGAAACTTGTGTGATGTGCTGCTGTGTGTTTGTGTCAGGAACAGCTCAGGGATTTAGAGTTGGTGTCTTGTTGCTCCTTGGCTGTTTGGGTTTGCTCACAGATGGTGCTTGGTTCAAACCCACTGGCTTAGACACATGACTCTGTATTCTGAACAAAAGAGAAACCAGAGGACACAACAGTATTAAAACACAACTTTATTTCTGATAAAGAAAACAAATAGCACTTACTTTGAAGCAGACATATTCAGGGCTTTATGCTAAGCAAGCCTCTCACTGATTTACCTTAGACACAAAAACTATATAAACGTGCTAATGAAGCTGAATTAATTATGGACTAAATTAACAGACCCCATGTTCTACCTAATCTGCATCATCACTACTGTGTTGTGTTGTAGAGAGAGTTGTGTGGCTGAATCCTCCTGTTTGAAAACTTTGCTGCTTTGCCATTTCTAACCAGCCAAAGAAAATAAAACATAAATGCATAATTTGAACAGGAAAACCTCTTTAAATAATCTTTAGATACAAAAATAGGAACACACTTAAACACAGTGACATCACACACTGCAAAGCATTATATTGAAATAGTTCAGCCTCAAGCATAATGAAGTTTCATGAAGGACAAAGATTTATAGTTTCATCTCCTTAGATTTGAGGCTTTAAGACCCTTTGAGCAGCACTTGACCTATCAGAAGATGAACAGCACAAGTGGATTCATTCATTCAAGAAACAAATCTGAAGACTTGTAAAACTGAATCAAAGATGGTACAAGCCTTTATTAAAATTTTTACAAATATCAGACGGTTAAACATTTGAAAAACAAAATTAATAGAGCCTAAATAGACCAGAAGATTATAGATTGTATGTTGTGTGTGTGTGTGTTCTGTTTGTACTGCACTGTTGTTGCTTCAGACAAAGACTGAAACCATTCAGGTGTCGTCCTCCTCACACTGAATTCTGAGACATGGAAATGATCAATGTACATAGATGAGTCAGGTTGAGGCAAAAAGGTAAATAAGTCAAGGGACGCACTAAACAACACACTAAGGTGACATGTAACAGAGTTCACGCAGTGTGTAATAATTTAGGGAGTGTAAGGGGGCCATGTATTCACAAACTATGTTCCATCACATACTGAACATTCCCATTACAGTCCAAATAGGTCACACCACAATATGTATGCATAGAAAGAAAGCAGCAGGCCTGCATTAATGAAGATAAATCAACAGAACAAATTTGACCAATGTAGCTAATTAAGGGAAAACACTCACTGAACAATAATAACACCACAGCTGTGGAAATGACCTGCTTCTAATATGCCAGTCAAGAATAGGAAAGGGAAAATTTTTAATCTTCCCATCGTCTGTAGTTATTCTCCAAAAAAAGCACCTTTTATTGGCGTCTGATACAGAAACTCTACATAAGCAAACTGAAGGTGTAGAATGTGTGACTGTAGCTGATTCACACTCATAACTGTTCATAGAAACAACGCTACTCCCCCAGCGACCTTCGTCCTACCAGGTGGGCATCATATCAGGGAACCACAAGCGGCCCAGGTGCTTGGACACCTCGCTGTGGATCTGCTCCATGCTGTAGCTGCTGTCCGGGATCAACACCTCTTCCATGATTGACAGCTGAGTCAGACGATCGCCGCACATCTTCACAAACTCCACGAAGCCGCTGCACGTCACTTCACACTCGCCCAGCCCGATGGCCGTCAAGCTTTTACAGCGTTCGGCTATACGGATCAGCTCCTCGTCCAGGGGCTCCAGGCCGTTGGCGCACACCACCAGCTCCACCAGCCGGGGGCAGTACAGGCCGATGCGCCCCAGCATCTCTTTGCTGACTGACCGGCCAAAATACACGTGGGTGACGGGGGTCTCCTCGCGGAAGAAGGGCTCAAACTCCTCTTCGTAGAGGAAGAAGTACATGACGATGTTGACCTTGGGCGAGTGTTGCACCAAGGCCTCCCAGCTGCTCCTCTTGATGGTGTGAAAGTGCGTCTGGCCCGGGTTTTCACTCGCCACGTCGATGCGGAGATGCTCCAGGTGGACGTGCTTTTCAGTGGAGAGGGCCAGCAGGAGCTCGTCGCTCAGCAGGTGGTAGTTCAACGCCAGCTCCCTGAGTCCATGGCACTGGTCAGCCACGCACAGGATTCCTGAGAATAAGGAGAAGTCAGATGATCCAAATCACAGCCAACAGCTCAAATTACAAAGCAAAAGAACTGAACCAGGATTAGGATTTAAGCCCACACAGGTGTTTCCAGTTACTCTGGTTGCTGAGACTTAAAATTGAATGGATTACTTTAAAGAATAAGAATCACATTCACTCGCCTTCATTTCCAGTAAGGAAGAGAACTTCTACATTTACATCCTGACACAAATTTAACACACTTTACAGGAGTAAATCTGGTCCTGACAATTCCAGTCTGCCATTGACTTGAAGGTGGATTGTCAGGTGGAACAATGGATAGAGGGTAATTAGATAGCTGTCAATCAAACAGCCTGTACACACCCAACACTGTCACGACAAGAGGATTATCCAAACAAATAGAATAGTTCACAAACACCTGTGCGGGTTCGACAGCAGATTTGTACTTCTTGCTTGAAGAGTCCTGGACACGACCAACAGGGTTAATACCAACCACCTGTGTTAGTCCTTATTTGAGACAATAAATTGGCACAGCGATCGCTTAAAATACTGAATTGAGGCCCTTTACTTTAGTGAAATCAAAGAAGGTAAAAAGATGAAAGCAGAAAATGGAACAGCTCAACTCTGGATTCAGTTTCCTGAAACATGCAACATTACGTCATCAGTTCTAGCAACTCGTGACACTGAGTCCTGTACTTGTCTGCCTTCATCAGCCCTACTCCTCCTCCTCCTCCCTAATCTGCTACCGTAATTTAGTCCTGGAGTAACTAATTTGAGTTGTGCTTGAGGACTATTTATAGCTGTTAATGTGTTTCTCATGCGTGTGCTGAAACACAGTCACCTGCTGGAGAGACGTGAGGACAGCTGCTCATCTTCAGCAATTTCAGGGTGTCGCTGTTGTTGGCAACCAGCACCTTCAGAGACGGGTCATCCACAGGCGTGTCGTCGATCTTGATGGAGGACAGGGACTTGGAGTTGACAAACACCACTGTCAGCGCAGACACAAAGTGGTCCTGAGGACAGAGAGACAGCGAGACACCCCAGAGTTCTTATGCGTATTTATTTGCCAGATGATTAGGGTGCAAAATGTGTGTTTATGAGCCTGACACGGTGGGACAGCAAAACCTCATGAGGAGTGATAAGGATGACATTTAATTGGTATCCATACGACAGCAGTTTGGACGGGCACAGGCTGTCCTCTTACCTGAGACACATCCATGAAGCTGGGCCGCGCTGTGGAAATCAGCCCCAGGGTCTTAATGGTGCAGTTCACCAGCTGGGAGAGAATATCGCAAGCCGCCTCTGCAGATTCTGTGCAGCTATCCACCTGGCAGTGATTCACCAGTTATGTAAAGAAAAACACACACACACACACATACAAGACTGGAGGTGTTGGAATAATTGTGTAACCTTGACAATTTTAAACACACTAATGCTGATCCATGTCAGGATCCATTCTGCAGACGATGCTTTTGTGACAGATGTATTATGAAAGTTGAGGAGGAGGAGGCCAGAAGAGGAGAAGAGAAGGAAAGGGAGAGCTTTTCTTCTTCTTCTCTTACCTTGAAACTGACGTACTGCAGGTGCTGGGCGTGCTTCTTGATGATCTGCTGGATGAGGTCCGGGTGAGTGGAGCGCAGGTAGGAAGTGGCGGGCTGATTGAGCTCAAACTCAAACCTCCTCCACAGATCCGGGGTGTGAAAGACGTCGTTCCAGCGGCGGCACACAGACGAGGCCCTGGCCCGGTCCACCAAGGACAAGTGCTGGAATATCTGCAGGACCACATGTTGGGGGAGGTTCCCCCAGTCCTCCGCCCGTCTACCTGGGTGGCCTGGATTCATGGTGAAACTGGACACCCCATGTTTCTCCCTCTTCGCTCTCTCCTTAAGGTTCTGGCACTTGGACTTGATACTCGTCCCACCACGTTTCATTCTAAAGACAGATCAACACAATGTGAGGTCATGAGACTAAGAGAGCAAAACATATAACAACAATAAACCGTTACAAATACTTTGCACAGCAGTTGCATATCACACTTCTACTGGTGCACATAACATAACATATCACCTGTTGAGCCATGTGAGTGTTGCCAGTAGCGACACACACATCACTCACACACACACACTCAATGTAAACAAATATAGCTTCAAGTAAAAACACGGATTAAGGCAATAAGAGTCACTTCACTTACATGAGTGGATCAAACGTCGCATTTCCACGCGTGTGTTGCGCCCTGCCGCCGGTTCACTGGAAGCCATGGCCGCTCATAATCAGCGGGGAGACGCAGGCTGTGGCTGATTGGGGACAGCAGCTCCAGTAATAAGCTGCGCTCTCGGTTTTGGCGACAGATTGACGCACAGCGCCGAGCAGCCGGTACACGTGAGCGGAGAAAGCATGGAGCTGCAGCGTCTCCAAGCAGCAGGATGCGCGCAGCGATTAACCATGTAGAGGAGGAGGAGGGACACACACACGCACCAGCACACGCACATGCACACACATTTGAACACGTACAGAGTTTAGTTTAGCCTTGAGTTGTATTGATATGTTGCACTATGTGTCTGTGTTTGTTTGTTATTGTTGTTGTTATTGGCCTGAGAAGGGAAGGATACAACGTGCTAGTACGAAAGTAGGTCAGTGTGTCAAAGTACGATATGTGTGTGCGTGAGAGCGAGAGAGAGCGAGAGAGAGAGAGAGAGAGATCATAACATTTTATTCAGGTCTGTAGGCTGAAGGTTCTGGGAATCGATTGTCATTCATAATTCCAGTTGTCAAAATGAACTGTTGCTCCCTCAGGATGGCCACTGGCCATGGCACTGGTCAGCCACGCACAGGGGCAAATAGAGCTGGTCTCTCTCTGCCGCTGCTGCGTGGGTCACTCTGGTACGTGTGTGTGTCTCTGTGTGTTAGCTGTGTGAGAAAGGAACTGTTTGTTTATGTGATTAATGTTGATGTGGGAGATTTTGTGTTAAAAGGACATATATAGGTTGTGATAAAGAGTAGGAGACTTAGCAATAGATATAGGGAAAGATAATTTGTGTCAACTATTGATGAATTAGAAGAAATGAAGGGGACTTTTTACTTTATAGAAGAATGAGCCTCGAATAAGAGGACAGGTATTTGATTTGGTTAAATATATATGAGCCCCTATATAGGACAGTGTTCACTTGATAAAATAAATGAGCCATCTTTGGACATTTTAATGATAAAATCATGAGCTTCTCTCCATCAGAGGAGACTTTTTTTAACTTGATAAAAACAAATGAGCCTTTTTGGACGTTTTGTGTTTGAAAAGAAGTGGAGAGATAGGCACATTTGTACACATAAGCATGAATAAAGAAAAATAATTCACTAAGAAAAGAGTACAAAACAATACATGTGTGGGTGATAAATTGAGTGCTGGCTATGCTGTAGTAAAAGCACTAGGAACTGGATTTGTGGTCGAGAAGGCGGAAATAGTACCACAGCCGGCATCAGCACAGCTTGCTGAACTTGTGGGGTTAACTGAAGCGTGTTTGTTAGCAGAAGGAAAGCGAGTGACAATATACACCGACTCTGCTTATGCACATAATGTGTGTCATTTGTTTGGAGCGATGTGGAAGAACCGAGGGTTTAAGAAAACGGATGGTTCTCCAATACAGCATCATGCACAAATAATGAAGTTGTTGAATGCTATGATGAAGCCTAGAGAAATAGCAATAGCTAAATGTGCAGCACATAAAGCGGATGCGTCAAAAATCACGCAGGGGAATAAAGCAGCTGATGAAGCTGCAAAAGTAGTCACGGGTGCAGACAAATTGGGCAAAGTTTTTCTGGTTACTCATGAAGTGGATTTGGAAGACAAAATTACGGCAAGGGATGTAATTTTGATGCAGGAAGCTGCTCCTGCAATGGATAAACAGTTGTGGCAAGATCAAGGTGCCACACAACATTCTACGGGTCTTTGGAGAAATCATGAGGGGCTGATAATAGCACCTCCGGACCTGTTAGGTCTTTTGATTCAGGAAGCACATGGGTTAGCTCATGTTGCAAGGGGAGAAGTTAGAAGAAAGATCACAAAGGAATATGGATTTTGGGCACCATGTTTGCTTGAACAGATTGATTACTTTATAGGCAGATGTACTATTTGTCTGAAAAATAATGTTCTGGAGGGTGTGATGGTTCCTCCGGGGTACATTCCAACTCCGAGGGGGCCTATGCGAGAACTAGTTATAGACTTTGTCGATATGATAAAACCAGTTGAAGGAAAGAGATATATGCTAGTTGTCGTGGACAGATTTTCACGATGGCCTGAAGCCTGTCCAACTAAGCGGAAAGACGCTCAGTCAGTTGCCAAGTTCTTATGTAGAGAGGTCCTAAGCAGGTGGGGACTTCCAGATCGGATATCCTCAGACAATGGGAAGGAGTTTGTTGATAAAGCTGTAAAATTGATTTTGAAAAAGTTAGAAATTAAACAGTGTCTCAGTGCAGTTTATCATCCACAAAGCCAAGGGATGTGTGAAAGAATGAATGGAGTGCTGAAAAATCGGATTGTGAAAATTTGCCAGCACACGGGTCTTAATTGGATAGCAGCACTTCCACTGGCGTTAATGGTGTGTCGTTCAAGTGAACTGCGTGATTTACATATGATACCTCATGAGTTACTTACAGGGAGACGGATGCCAACACCTTGTTTGCGAACAAGTGGAAAGGGTCCAAGTTTGTCTGTTTTGGAAGATGAGATGCGAGCGTATGTTACATATATGGCTAATTTGCATAAAAGAATATCCACATATGTTTCAGACAGGCAAAGAAAGGAAGAACTACAGGAGAAACTCGATGAGCAAAGAAGAAACACAGTGCAAACTGGAGACAAGGTGTTCGTGAAGGTATTTAGAAGGAAGTGGTATAACGAACGCCGTGAAGGACCATTTGAAGTTGTTCGCAGTACGGGAACTGCGGTTCAGGTTAAAGGGTCTCCAACGTGGTATCATCTATCACATTGTGTTAAAGCGCCAAGAGAAGAAGCGCCACGCTCACAGAACCAAGAGGTTGAAGGCTCAAGAGAGCTGGGAGAAAATGTGGGAGAACATGCAACTGAAGAGATGCGTGAAAATCTCCAGAGTCGAAACCCGAAAGGGGAAACCATCACTGTTTTGGATAGTGTTGAGGATTCTGGGCACATTGCTTATGATGCCAGAATTGACTATGCAGTCAAAGGACAGGAAAGAAGGTTTGTTGACATCGACTGTCAACATGTCCCTGAAACATCAGAACCAGTTTCAGAGTTTCAGGTTTTTCGATCTTGCACTCCGTAAATTGCACCTGAGGTCAGCAGCCTTGGGCTTAAACTGCTCAAATATAGTTAACAGTCTAAATATATATATTCATGTTAAGAGTAAAGATAAAAGTTTACATACCAAATAAAGGCCATTACAAAATGAACTGTTACTCCCTCAGGATGGCCACGTAGTGTTTACAGTGGTCTCAGGTGTTTTGTCAATACCCACTGAACCGGTCTTTTCTTGAGTGAGAAGCAACTGTATAAATATGTCAGAAAGTCAGAGATCCAGAGGCGACTCATTCCGGCTGCAGAGTCTCTCACAAGCGTTCCATGGTGCTTGTTATGATGCTGTACTTTGTATAATAAAACCCCATTATACAAGCAAAGACAGTGTCAGCGGAGATCCTTCCTTCCTTCATCTTCACATCATCGCAACCCAAGATTACACTAAACTAGCAAACAAATCTACAGAAGTTCTCACAGAGATAGAAACACATCGTGTGAGTTTCTATTTCACACAACAGAAACACACCAAACCCAGCAAATAAAGTAGGATTCCTGTGGTCCAGTCATTTAGAAGCATCATCTAAGTGACATCAACACTGGACCAGTAGCAGTTACCACTTCGTGCTTGACATTTAATCAGAAAGAACTGACAGAATAGCTAAAACGCAAAGTCTGCACAAGAAACTAGGTGTCAAACTACCCCTAAAATTAAAAGATAACCTTCAAATACCATAAGCAAAGTGTTGTGTAGCCAATTCTTCTCTTCTTTCTATTGTCTTTTCGAGAGTCACATTTGACGGACCCATATCCTTTGTGATTCAATTTACTGTATAAACACACGCACGCGCGCGCCCGCGCGCGCACACACACACACACACACACACACACACACACACACACACACACACACACACACACACACACAGGTGTTCATGGGAAGGAGGAAGCTTAGACGTGGAGTTTTATGTCCCGTGTTTCGTCTGTCAGGTTCTTGGCTTCACTGGGTTGCAATTCTTCAAAAAACATGTTCCTAAACTAAACCTCACCCTTCCGTAGCGTGAAACTTGCTATGCCATAGCCATGAAATTGTTATATATCTTCGGTTTTGGGGCGGAACCTCTGTGTAATTAGATGATTATATCCTGTTAAACCTATCTGAGGGCACAAATGCGAGCACAGTTGCCATGGGAGCCCGTGGCGCAGCCCCGCCTCATAGTCGTGACGTCAGCCAGCAGCCCGTCAGTCACGTCTTCATGTGAAGAGGGAACAATAAAAGCCTCACAGCGCTGCTTTCTCTATAATAACCGATCAAACACACATTTCTCTTCCATGTTAACCGCTGCAGCCATGACACCAGCGCGAGCTCGTTCAACTGCTTGTAGCGACCGATAGACAACAAATGCTAGCTAGCGTGCTAGTTTAGCCAACAACCGTCTCTGTCACCGGACGTCAGCAGACTACAGCGATAAGTACGTGGTGCTAAGAAGGTGAGTGTGTTTTGTTTGATTCACGTCAGACGGGACAGTTGTTTCGGGAACTGACGGGAAAATTACGCAAATGAAATGTTTTTTATCGACCCTGCACACTGTAACGAAACTTGCGTTAGCTCCTAACTGTTACCGACAAACAGGCAGTAGCTACATTTAGCCCGAAAATAAACGTGAGTTAGGTTCGTGTTGAATAAGTCGATTAAAGATATCGTAAAGTGAGTAAAGTTATAAGAGCCGTCTTCACGCATATGAATGTGTTTACCCAATCATCTCTTATTGTTGTCGTGTCTGTCTGTGATAGTAGAAAGACTGGTATACCAGGTATACCAGGCATACTTTAGTGTTTTCACATTTGCATTACAATCACTGACAGACTTTAGGCCATGATTTGACTTCCTGCTGAGTCAGTTTGTTCCACAGGTTTCCATATTCCTCCACGTTTCTTAATTCCCAGTCCTTCTGCTGTGTTTTGTGCCCTGTCACTGGTTATGACACCCACCTGGCAAGTGCCCTGTCAAACCACAACAAACACTACAGACTGTTTGTACACTGGAATAACGTTTGTTTAATGTTGATTTGTTTGCAGAGAGAATTGGAAATGTCTGGTGTAGTCTCAACTGTTCACATTTGCTGACAGTGAGAGGTTTTGTCCTTTCTTACTTCGCATTTTAAGTATTGCAAAACATGCTGTTTTTCTATTCATAATTTTAGCACGTAAAAGTAGTAATTGGCAGTGTTGGAAGTGAATTAACGAAATGTGTTTATACTGTTTGTCCCCAAAGGAACAAAGGCCAAAGACTTAAACAATGGATTTTAATTTTCAGTAAAATGCGTCATCTCTGTTATGTGGCCGATGCTTGAACAGGATGATGATTTAAAGTCTGTTTGCTTTGTTATCTTCTCTTCCTTCTGCCCTTGCTTCCCTGTTTTTAGTGAAGTTGTATTTTTATGTGTTTATACTAAATATTTGTTCTGGTGTTTGTGTGTGTGTCTGTTCAGAGTGAGCAATCATGACACAGAAGGTCAAACTGTGTTCGGTGTCGCTTGGAGTGGAGGGAATGACTTGTGGTTCGTGCGTCCAATCTATTGAGCAGCGCATCGGATCTCTGCCTGGAGTCATCCACATAAAGGTGAATACTTAGACCACATTGTTACTTATAAAACAGTACTTTCCTCACATTTCAGACCTTTTTCTAACATTGACAATGATATCAGAGCACTTTGTAATAATAATAAGAAGACATGATTTGGCAAAAGGCTGAAACTGCTGTGTTTCTGAAAGCTCCTGGATGAATGAGACATGTTAACGTCATTACATTAAAGTAAGGTCTTACCGTAATGGAGCTGGATTTGTCCCTCAGATTTGATTTACATTAAACTCTCATCCATGTGCCAGTTGAATTGCAATAGTTGTTTGGTTTGTTGTGTGTTTATCCCTGGGGCTGAGGTTAAATGAGAAGATAACGTAATAGTGTTGTTCCAGATAGACAGCTGCCCTTTGCAGGTCTGTCCCAGCAGGTCGATACAAAGCCTGCACCCATAGGAAATGTCATTTGTGTATTTAAATGATTTAGTGTCTTATTTTCTATGTCAACCTTTCTCGACATGATCTGGGTGGAGTGGATTGATTTTTTTATGGTAGAACAGTTCAACTTAAAGCCTTCCTTCGATTTGTTATCCACAGAAGAATAAGGATAATCTCGCTCCAGTCGGCACACACACACACACACACACACACACACACACACACACACACACACACCCCCTAACTTGTGGCTCAGTCAAGTGATCCCTTCAGTGTGTCACATGTTCTAAGAGGAAGGGGAGCCACAGATCATCAAGCTATTGGAGCTTTAAGCTTACTAAGGGCTATGGACTTGTTAGTTCCGCTTTCTTTTTCAAAAGTGCCATTGTCAAGATAGGACAAAAACTCCATACAGGGCCTTTTGTTTATAAAACCATTGAAGGAGGAATGTGTTCCACTACAGCCATGTGAGAGAAAGGTTTACTGTTTTGAATGAAATCAAAACTGGTTGTTGACTCACAGGGAGTTTATCTTGGCTGCCAAAGCAAGTGTTCTATTTGTACGGATTACACCGAGTTCGATAAATATAGCTGCTGGTATCTAGAACTTCAAACAAGCCTTCATCAAACGTTCAGCACCGCTATTGGTTTGGTCTGAAGATGGCGATGTATAAAAGTAGTAGGAAGTGATCAGAATGAGCCTTGACATGTTATACTGTTATTTTACTTGATTCACTTTTATTTTGTAGGTTTCTTTAGAGATGAATACTGCAACAATCATATTTGACCACAGCTTACAGAGCTCTGAGTCTCTGCTGGAGGCAGTCGATGATATGGGCTTTGAATCCAGCCTGCCAGAGGCCAGCGCGGCCACACCGGTCTCCACCGATACCCAGCTCCTCCCCACCACGGGCCTGACGCCTGCAGTCCAACAGGAGGCTTGTTCCAGGCTATCCCAGGTCCAGGGAGTCCTGGATATCAGGGAGAGCCAGGGTCAGGCCGGTCTGTCTGTCACCTTTGTCCCGTCGTTGACGTCTACGGCGCAGCTGAGTGAGGTGGTGGCGAGCCTGGCGCCGTTGGAGATCCCCGCACCCAGCAGCCCCAATCACAAAGGACCAACTTTGGACTCGTCTAAAAGCGCCAAACAAGCACTGCTGAAGTTGAGCATTAAGGGGATGACCTGTCACTCCTGCACAACAACCATCGAAGGGAAGATTGGAAAACTGACAGGGATCGAGAAGATCAAAGGTGCTGTAATTAAGCTGTTGAACAAGCTTGTAGTTATAGATTACTTCCTGTGCTGGAAGTGATATAATAATATAAGACTTTTATTAAGTTTATAAAATCCTTTCGCTGGTGTTGCAGTCGGATTGTAACATAAATATGAACCGGCCACAAACATTTACTGAGTAGAAACGGTTTCATTTTACCTCCCTGGCTTGGATAGATTTTCAAAATGAAATTCATCAGTCAATATTTTCAGCGTGCCAAAGAAACACGATTTGAAATTTTGATTCTTTTTTTATGATTGCAACAAACTCAGGGTTGACTGAAGCTCAATCCTTCTCTGGAATATTGACTAAACCATGACCGCTCATCAGGAATTTGTTGTGTATGTGATCAACAAGTTATTGATCGGGCCTTTAACTTTGTAATGTCTTTGTTCTGTACAGTTGCTCTGGAGTCTCAGGAAGCCACCATTGTTTACCAGCCTCACCTCATCACTATCCAGCTCATCCTCGACCAGATCGGCGTCGCTGGCTTCCAGGCTGTCGTCAAGTGCAAGCCCCGCCCCCTGCAACTCCTCCCCAAAGATAGACCTCCCCAGCTGATTGATCCACAAAGGCTGGCAGTTTCCTCTCCATCAGAGGAGACGGAGATCTTCATAGACACGGCCCCTGTCACGCTCAGGGTGAAGGGCATGCACTGTCGGTCCTGTGTGGTCAATATCCAAGACAATATCTCTGTGTTGCCTGGCGTCTCGTCTGTGGTCGTCTCCCTGGAGAAGGAAAGCGCCGGCATCTGCTACGACCCCCTGAGGATCACTGTGCCTCAGCTGCAGCAGGCTATTGAGGCGCTGCCGCCAGGGAACTTTAAGACTCAAGCGTGGGACAGCTCAGACCCTCTCAACGCCGTTCCCATATTGCCCACCCCCGCCGTATCGCAACCCGCCAAAGCAACAAAGGCCCAACACTCTGCTTCCAAGCCTCATTTCAGTCAGCCGCTGTCCTCTGTAGCTCACGTTCACATCGAAGGCATGACGTGTAACTCCTGTGTGCAGTCCATCGAAGGCGTGATCTCCCAAAGGAAGGGGGTGACGTCAGCCCAGGTCTCTCTGTCTGACCACCAGGGGACCTTTGAGTACGATCCCCTCCTGACCACACCAGAGGAGCTGAGGGAGGCCATAGAGGACATGGGCTTTGATGCCTTTCTACCTGGTGAGAGGATAGATGGAGAAAGAATTTGAGTAGTGAAATTACAATTATAACTACAGCTAACTAACCATACTTTGCTTTCCACAGAGACAAACTCTTTGCTGCCTATGTCGGACCCCATTGTCACAAAGCCTCACACTCTAGCACTTTTCAAAGATAAGGAGATGGACATTGACCCACACAAAACCCAACAGGGACAAGACGGAGACCCACATTCTAAATGCTACATCCAGATTGGAGGGATGACCTGCGCCTCCTGCGTGGCAAACATCGAGCGGAACCTCAACAATGAAGCTGGTACGTCACATACATGCAGTACTTATCTATCTTTCATTGGCAGTGATCATTTGTTTCACTTGACGCCGACAAGTGAGCTAAAGTGAACGGGTGTGATGTTGTGCAGGTATCTACTCGGTTCTGGTCGCACTCATGGCCAGTAAAGCAGAAGTGCGTTTCAACCCGGATGTCGTCGATCCTGCAAAAATTGCTGAGTACGTGAGAGAGCTGGGCTTCACTTCCTCAGTCATGGAGAACTACACAGGCTCAGATGGAAACATTGAACTAGTGGTGAGTCACCTCAAGGTCGCCTTCATACGTTTGTGTTTTATTCTACACCGTGATCTAGTTCTGAAATGATCCATAAATAAAGTTCTTCCGTCACTGTCTCAGATATTTCCGTCCCTCTCTCCTACTTGACTGCTCACTCTTGACTTTCCTTCAGGTCAGGGGAATGACGTGCGCCTCTTGTGTGCACAAGATTGAATCCAGCCTCGTGAAAGTCAAGGGGGTCATATACGCCTCCGTCGCTTTGGCAACCAACAAAGCACACGTGAAGTATGACGCAGAAACAATAGGCCCTCGAGACATCATCAAACTGATTGAGGTACAACTCCTGTCTGTCTGTTTGTTTGTCTCACACCTGATCACCTGGTTACTGTCACCAACCAGGTTTTCATAACGATGCATTATAATAATCAAAAGTGTGAATGTTGTATGTAGAATCTGGGATTTGAAGCGTCTCTGGTTAAGAGGGATCGAACTGCCAGTCACCTGGACCACAGCAAAGAGATTCAACAGTAAGAAGTGTTTTATGTGTGTGTTTGTGACCCCGGCCAATCAGCATTCAGTATATCTAACACACAGCTCTGCTTCCTCTAAGGTGGAGGAGGTCTTTCCTGGTGAGCTTGTTTTTCTGTGTGCCTGTAATGGGCATGATGGTCTACATGATGATTATGGATTACCAGATGGAGAAGTCGCACAAACACAACGCCACAAACGAGGAGCGTAACCAGTTCCACACCACCATGTTCCTGGAGAGGCAGCTGCTCCCGGGCCTCTCCGTCATGAACCTCCTCTCCTTCCTCTTTTGTGTGCCTGTACAGGTAAATTAGACGGATGAAGTTATATGGCAGCATTTGTTAGCTGGGACGTTTGATTGTCGTCAGGGAAACTGAAGCCGTTTTGTTTTCTCTCGCCAGTTTATTGGAGGCCGCTACTTCTACATCCAAGCCTACAAGGCAGTCAAACATCGATCTGCCAACATGGACGTGCTCATAGTTCTGGCCACCTCCATAGCCTTCACCTATTCCCTGGTTGTCCTCATAGTGGCCATGGCGGAGAGCGCAAAGATCAACCCCATCACCTTTTTCGATACGCCACCCATGCTGTTTGTCTTCATCTCCCTTGGACGCTGGCTGGAACAGATCGCAAAGGTTTTGAGTCATTTTGACACATTTGAAGTTGCGATTGTGTTTCATCATTGTAATTCCCCCTGTGCATCCTGGTTGTAGTATTTCTTCGTCACTTGTAAATGTTCTTTCTCTCCTTCTTTCCTCCAGAGCAAGACGTCTGAGGCGCTGTCCAAGCTCATGTCTCTACATGCCACCGAGGCCACCGTGGTTACACTCAGCAGTGACATGTCCATTCTCAGGTTCTCCCTTTTGTTCACAATCCTTTTTGTTTACACGAAACACTCATATCTCATGTCGGTTTGAGATTACAGCGTATTTCATTGTTTGCGGTTGATAAGTCTCTGGGAATGTCTAACGTGGCGTGAAGGAGTTTAGTAAGACGCTGCTCGGGATTTTACAGGAAACTCAACATATATCCTGTTACTTTCAATTGACAAGTATTGACGGTATGAAGCCAAAAATACACACAGTAAAATAAACACACCATCTCCTCGCCACACGTTTGCATAGCTTTGCATTGTGATTTGTTGTCGCAGACCCGTCACGGTTCTTTTGTGGACTTTGACTGTCTCACCTGCTTCCGTCTCTGCATGTCATCCCAAACTGCCTCCACCATGTCGCACATAGTGTTTAAAAACTCACACGTCAAGTAGCTGAACATTTCATTTACAACACTGGAATCAGACCGGCCCTCTTCTGTCAAAATTGAGAGTCCTGATTGACAGTGTTAAGACAATGTGTGCATCTCTTTTGTCCCTGTTTGTGATCCAGTGAGGAGCAGGTGGATGTTGAGCTGGTGCAGAGGGGGGACGTGGTGAAAGTCGTACCTGGAGGGAAGTTCCCAGTGGATGGGCGCGTCATCGAGGGACACTCCATGGCCGATGAGTCGCTCATCACAGGTCAGAGTCACAGAGAGCGTAGGATTCAGTGTTGGGGGCGTTATATTTATGCAAAGTATACCAACAGATCTGTTTTGTGACTCCAGGTGAGGCCATGCCAGTGACTAAGAAGCCCGGCAGCACTGTGATAGCCGGGTCGATCAACCAGAATGGCTCTCTGCTCATCAACGCGACCCACGTCGGCATGGATACCACCCTCTCTCAGATCGTCAAACTAGTGGAGGAGGCGCAGACGTCAAAGGTGAAGGTTCAGGAGTTTGATTATCTGCGCTGCGTCTTCCTGTTTAGACGAAGGACTAACACTGTTCTGACTCTTCTGCTTGCAGGCTCCCATCCAGCAGTACGCAGATAAGATCAGCGGCTACTTTGTGCCCTTCATCGTCGGCATATCCCTCCTCACCCTCATCGCCTGGATCTTTATTGGGTTTCTCGACTTCTCTCTTGTTGAGCTTTACTTCCCTGTGAGTTTTCTTGTCTTGTTTACCTGAATATAATCAAGATAACATCAAGGGATGACATTACTTCATCTCTGTCTACAGGGTTTCTTACCTATTTAATATCAGAACTATTACTTCCTCTGCTATTGGTTCTCTTTCAAGCTAATAGCTCCTTCCCCTCCCCTGCAGGGTTATGACAAGAGCATTTCCAGGACGGAGGCAGTGATTCGCTTTGCCTTCCAAGCCTCCATAACAGTATTATGTATCGCCTGCCCCTGCTCCCTTGGCTTGGCAACCCCGACAGCTGTCATGGTGGGCACAGGGGTGGGAGCGCAGAACGGGATCCTGATTAAAGGAGGGGAGCCGCTGGAGATGGCTCACAAGGTGCGACACTCATGACATTCTGACACCTTTTGATGTGTAAGCAGCGACTTGTGTAATTCACCATCTGTCAGGTCACGCTTTAAGGAATGTGATCTATAAAACACTGGGTTTTAAGATGTGTTTTACAGCTGCACACACACCTTCATAGTACTCTGGTTAAAGCTCCATCCAGCTGGGTTGTGTTTCCTCACGTCTCTCTTTTATATCACAGGTCCAGTCAGTGGTGTTTGATAAGACTGGGACCATAACATACGGAGCTCCAAAGGTTATACAAGTCAAGATGGTTGTGGAGGGAAACAGGATGCCTCGCTCCCGCCTGCTGGCCATCATCGGAACTGCGGAGAACAACAGCGAACATCCCCTCGGTGCAGCCATCACCAAATTCTGTAAACAGGTGTGTGTGTGTGTGTGTGTGTGTGTGTGTGTGTGTGTGTGTGTGTGTGTGTGTGTGTGTGTGTGTGTGTGTGTGTGTGTGTGTGTGTGTGTGTGTGTGTGTGTGTGTGTGTGTGTGTGTGTGTGTGTGTGTGTGTGTGTGTGTGTGTGTGTGTGTGTGTGTGTGTGTGTGTGTGTGTGTGAGGAAATATCCATCTTCATGTGTGTGTGTGTGTGTGTGTGTGTAAATATCCATCTTCATGTGTGTGTGTACAGGATCTTGGCACAGAGTCTCTGGGCACGTGCACAGACTTCCAGGCGGTGTCGGGCTGCGGTGTTCGCTGTCTGGTCAGCAACACGGAGACGCTGCTGAGGCGGGAGGACAGCGATGACAACAATCAACACAACAGCATCCTTGTCCAGATCTCCGACTCCCAAACGTCCACCGGCTCCCATCCCCTCATCATGGACCCACAGCCGCTCGGTACATTTGTGAAATGTAGTCGTGTATTCATCAGAGTGCAGAGCTTTGAATTACCTCACTGTTTAGATCAAACCTGCACTCTACAGTCTGTTGTGCTCTGTGTTTCTTTGTTATGAATCTAACCCCTGTGATCTCTTTGTGTAGCCCTTGTCCAGACGGTCACCTACACCGTTCTTATTGGAAACAGGGAGTGGATGAGGAGGAACGCGCTGCAGATCAGTTCTGATGTAGACGAGGCCATGATAGAGCACGAGCGCAGAGGACGCACCGCTGTCCTGGTCGCCGTGGACAGTGAGTGATTTCTGCTCGAGATGAACTCCAACTAACAGCTGAAACAAGAGAGAAAATACTTGAACTGTTCCTGTTTTGTTTGTGTTTGCGTGCAGATGAGCTGTGTGCGATGATAGCCATAGCAGACACGGTGAAGCCAGAGGCCGAGCTGGCGGTTCTCACTCTCACCAACATGGGCCTGGAAGTGGTGTTGATGACCGGGGACAACAGTAAGACGGCACGGGCCATCGCTGCTCAGGTACCAGGACTGTGGATATGATCACAATATGTTGACTCTACCTCCACACTAGTGAAGGTATGAGAGTGTGTGTGTGTAGTGTTTGCACAGTCGATCATGGTCTCTCTGCTCTCCTCTTCCAGGTGGGCATCAAGAAGGTGTTTGCCGAGGTGCTGCCTTCCCACAAGGTGGCCAAGGTGGAGCAGCTGCAGCTGGCAGGGAAGCGAGTGGCCATGGTGGGAGACGGCATCAACGACTCGCCCGCTCTGGCCATGGCTGACGTGGGCATCGCCATAGGAACGGGCACAGACGTGGCCATAGAGGCTGCAGACGTGGTGCTGATCAGGGTGAGAGTTTGAGCTTTGAGCTTAGGGACATTCCTAGTGTTTAGATCTGACTTCTTGGCTTTAATCCTGTAAAGACAGAGGCTGTGCATGTTTGTCCAGAGGGGATAATATTTGGAATTGGTATTACTAAACCTCTGTGATCTCATGATTGCTACCATACATATTAACCCTTGAATCTCTCCTCACTGCGTCTACAGAACGACCTGCTGGATGTGGTGGGCAGCATCGACCTCTCCAAAAAGACGGTCAAGAGAATCAGGATTAACTTTATCTTTGCACTCGTCTACAACCTGGTTGGGATTCCCATAGCTGCTGGTAGGGGAGCTGCAACATGTCACAGTCTTTACACTTCCTTTGGTGGCCACTAGGTGGAAGCTAAGCAGCTGACAGACACACAGAGTTGACACTGTATGTTGTCTCCTAATCGTGCTGTTATGGCTCTGATGTAATAAAACAGTTGGCTGCTTGACTCTCCTTCTATCTCTGCTTGGGTCAACTCAGGCTGCTTATACACACCAATAAAAGACACAATGACCTCATTCAGCTGCAGAGTTCACATTGTTCTGTCTTGTTTTCACATACATTACACTGTTCATGTTAAACTTTCCCCTGGTCTGCCCTCAGGTGTGTTCCTCCCCGTCGGCCTGGTGTTACAGCCGTGGATGGGCTCTGCTGCCATGGCGCTCTCCTCTGTCTCCGTGGTTTTGTCCTCCCTTCTACTCAAATGGTAATGAGCTGTTTGATGTTTTGTAAAGGTTCTGTTCTTATATGTGCGTTGTTTTATCTCAGTAACATTTTCCCTTTGCTTCTCTGTTTTGCTTTCCTTCCTATTTGTGTCGCCATAGTTACACTAAGCCCACTGCAGAGAAGTTGGAGTCTCAGCTTGGTAACTACAGGCGGCAGGGCAGCCTGTCAGACGTGAGCGTCCACATAGGAATGGGTGACTTACGAAGACCCTCCCCCAAACTCAGCCTGCTGGACCGCATCGTCAACTACAGCCGCGCCTCCATCAACTCCCTGCGCTCAGACAAGCTCTCCCTTAACAGCATGGCCCTGAGCGAGCCGGACAAGCACTCGCTGCTGGTGGGCGGGGCCATGTGCGAGGAGGAGTTCTGCTGAGGCGAGAGGACGGATAGCTGCGCTCAGAAACGTCTTTTGTGTGTGTGTGTGTGTGTGTGTGTGTGTGTGTGTGTGTGTGTGTGTGTGTGTGTGTGTGTGTGTGTGTGTGTGTGTGTGTGTGTGTGTGTGTGTGTGTGTGTGTGTGTGTGTGTGTGTGTGTGTGTGTGTGTGTGTGTGTGTGTGTGTGTGTGTGTGTGTGTGTGTGTGTGTGTGTGTGTGTGTGTGTGTGTGTGTGTGTGTGTGTGTGTGTGTGTGTGTGTGTGTGTGTGGGGCCAGGCTGAGATGCAAGGGTCGCCCTGGGTAACGGCTCATCCATCTGCTGTAGGAGCCTCGGGGCAGCACTTCTGCTTATGTGCCCCCTTGTTTCCCCTGAGCTCTCCGGAACACACCGAGCCCATTTCCTCTCCCTCACTAGCAGACCGTCTTTTGTCGGATTGGCTGATATCCTCTGGGCGCAGCTCTCTCACACTTTGACTCTCTGAAACTCTTTGTCCGGGCGCACAGAAGCATCTCCGTAGCCTTGAAGCAGTTGTCCACTCCCATGAAGCAGAGTGAGTCTCCTCTCTGCTGTCACACACTCGGACAATCCTTCACACCTATCCAAAGACATCTTAAAAATACTTTTTAATCACGAGTCGGCGCACACTTGAGTTCTCTTCTAGGTGAATGGAATATTGAAATGATATTGTTGTCTAATTGTGTTTCAGAGTATTTATATTACCCTTATTTATCCGTCATTATATCTAATGTGAAAATGAGTTGATTGAATGGAAAATGCCAGTTGTCAATTCTTAAGCTCTGAATAATGTAGAAGAACTCCAGGAGCCTTCTGTTCACCATGACGACGCAACTCTGGAGCTGTAAATGTCGAAGTTACCCAAGTGCCAATTTAAATAAGTCCAGCACATTCCAAAGATAGCAGTCGGCAGAGGTTACCTTGAAGTGAGTGTGTGTGTGTGTGTGTGTGAGGACAGTGAACGGCGATAACCTCAGTGATTCACAGGAGTAAAAATTGCTGTGAAGGAAGCAGACGGCAAGAAGTTTTCTTTTTTTCTCCGAGTGACTGATCAATCCTATAGCTGGATCTTTAGACGCTTAACAAGCCTGTAAATGAATGTGAAGGTGAGTCACCGTGGCTCCAACTGCAGATGTTACATGAACCTTTCTGTGTTTCCCTGACGCAGACAGATGGAAAAGAAAGTTCCTGCTCTGGTGCCGTCTGTCGCATGAAAAGGCCAAATTGTAAATGCATTCATGTCGTCTCTGGTGTCGCCGCATACAAGTAACGTTACTTTGTCTTCTATGTCTCCGTCTCTTTTTCCATGTTATTCACACTGCTGCACTTTTATTCAGGGGAGCAGCAAAAACAAGCCGGGATCAGGAGACGAAACACACAGCTGTGACCCAAACATGTTACTGAGCAGCAAACATGTTGATACACTTGATATCACATCAGTCATAACCTGAGTAAGTCAACGGTTACAAAATGATTATCCTGTAAAAATACTTAAGGATTCTATTTGCATTAGAGAGGGAAATGAAGCGATGATCACCACTTTCATGTTTGCATGTCACTGCACAGATTGAAGTGTATTCTCATCTGTTTTGTGCACAACTTTGTAATGGCACCTGTGTGTGTGTGTGGCTTTGGATCTCTGTGCAGTCAAATTCAACGTGCATCTTTCGTTGTTCCACTGAACTTCATGTGCCTTGGAATTAAACAAACGCCTTTGTAACTCCACTCTGTGTCCGCTTGAAGCCAGTAGGTGGCGCTTTGGAGTTCCTTGGGGGGGGGGGCTGTGTGAAGCACACGAAGCAGTCAGAATAACAGCTCATTGATCTAAATAGGAAGATTATAAATGATGCAGTTTGGACTCGAGTCCCTTTTTCAATGGAAATCAAATGGAAATCATCAACACATTTTAGATCTGTTTAGTAGAAGAGAATTGTGTGTGTGTGTGTGTGTGTGTGTGTGTGTGTGTGTGTGTGTGTGTGTGTGTGTGTGTGTGTGTGTGTGTGTGTGTGTGTGTGTGTGTGTGTGTGTGTGTGTGTGTGTGTGTGTGTGTGTGTGTGTGTGTGTGTGTGTGTGTGTCAAAAACAAGATACAGGATTTCATCAACTTTATTTCAACCAGTTAGTCTAAACATTACATCACCCATTGTACTGCAAACAATACCTTTTTTTTCTTCCTATTTTTAAAAATATTCATTTCAATTAACTGTAAATGACTTATTCCTCTTGAGTGTTTGTATGGCTTTGGCTAGGATAACGTTTCATCTGATTTGGTTGATTGAACGCCTGTGGCACAGGGCTTTAATTCATATTTGTGCATGTTAATTAGGAAGTCAGAGGTTAAAGGCGATCTTAATATTTATTAATTCAGTGTTAAGCTATGCCATCACCGACCAAACATAGTGAAAAGGGAACTGTTCTATAAATGTGCAGCATTAAATCTGTTCTAAGTTTGTGCTTGGTGCGAGAATAACAACTGTAGTTGAAAAGCTACATTCAGTTACCATGATAACACTATAATACAGCTCCAACTCCACATGTCTGAGAACACTGGACGATCTAAAAACAAGTTATACTGCATGTCAATATATCTACAGTACCTTCATGTTAAACACTGAACACATGACAAAACACATCATCAAGATTATCTTTAGATGCAATGGAATCAAACAAATTAATGTTCCAACATTTAATGCACAATCATTTCAAACTCAATTTTAGCACTGAACATGTCTTTGAAATTTCCAGTTTGAATGTAGCATGAATAGTCAAAGATTTGTTAAATACTGTTTGTGTGTTTGAGACTCGAACTTCATGATTTTAATACTGAGAGTGACGCATCTAGCAGCCAAGAATGTAATATGTCACAGTAAAATAGCTTCAGGTGGAACAAGATGGAAACCTTTTGGATAGAAGCTGTCTAGTAGTGCAGCACAGAATCTGCACAGTAGTAAGAAAGGAACGCCATCAGACTGCTGAGGCTCCATCGTGACGCATCTGCTTTAACAGGACACATCTCTCCCTTTCATGGTGACAAACGTGGAAACAAAGCTGCAGGCTTTGATCTGGGAGATTCCACATTCCTCTGATTCACTGGACTGAGATCAAAACCACTGTCATTCTTGCCTTGAAAACAAATTACTTTGAGGATATTCTCCCACAGGAACTAAATATAAACAGAAATGTTCAATACCACCAAGTGGAAAATCTTGGGAATCATTAAAAGTGACAAAACTGCCATTTAACCTAAAATGTGTCAGTGTGTTATAACAATGCTCTTAGATTCTGTCTATAGTTACAGAAGAACTAAAAGTCATGATTGAGTTGTTGAATGTCTGTGGGATTGATTTGGGATTAGTGAAAATCATGATCAATCACGTTTTTGTCAACAGGTTTACCAGGAATATATTCTTGTTGTGTTTAAATGTCATCTAATTAAGAAGAGAATACAACCGCATGGTCAAATCCCATGCTGCGTTTATGATCAGTGATTTGTTCATTTGTTTGGCAAGCAGAATCACAAGTAATGATAAACACTGATTATTAAGACATCAAATAGCACCGTGTTGGCCCACCAGTGGCTGTTATCATCAAAATATCACATTTCATAGGGCGGAGACCTGGAAAATAGTTTTCAGATTAATGATCAGTAGCCGAGAAAGCCTCAGTTCTGAACGTCAATACTACATTTGGCAAAATTCACTCACTGAGGTTAAGAACGCTGTGAGGAGCGGGAGGTTGAAATCGTTGGAAGTAGAGATTTGGCAAAGGCATGAACTGCTGATAATCTGATTTGCTCAGTTGTTGCGTAGATGAAGAATAAACTGCCATCAGGTGGGAGATGATGAAATGTTTTGGCACTGAAAACTTTTAAAAAATACTGCACAAAAAAATAAAATCCACTTGAACACGCCTACACAGGCCACTATAATTTTCATGACAAACATTATTTTCATCTGGCCCAGTACGATAAAATTTTCTCTATCAGTTACAATAAAATCAACAAATACATTACAAAGAGACTGAGAGAGGGATTCCTCTGATATCCATCTGAAGAGAGTGAATGAGGTGATGCAGACTTAACTTTGGCACACTGAATGAGGAGGGCCGGCACGTGGGCGAGGTGTGAGCCTGCTGCGGTGTGTGTGTGTTTGTGTGCGAGTGTGTGTGTGAGTTATGGCAGTGTTTGGGTGAGGGGGCTGCGCGCTCATAGCCCTTTGTTGAAGTAGACCCTCTCCACTCCGGGGTTGCTGGCACGGATTTTCTCCTGCAGCTCCGGTTCCAGGGAGTTTACTGACATAGAGCTGCATGGAGGGAAACGCAGGGGTGTGTGAGTCAAACATGGAGCGACTCATGCAAAGCAGCGACATTGAAGCAGGTGATATTTTCCTTTTTCTTACCTCTTCTGAGGGAACAACGCGCAGCAGATTGGGGTGGCAAACACCAGGCTGAAAAACAAGCAGAGCAGCAGGCTAATGATTTAAGAGCTTCCTCCTCTGATGTCAACAAGGCATCTCAAGCTACAAGGATCGTGTTTAACTCTCATCAACTGCCATGGGACAATACGAGCAGATAGATAGATGGATAGGAATCGATAAGTTGAGTATTGTACACAAAACCTTTGAGCCCAAACATTCCCAGGCGGTCGTCTGCTCTTCCAGCTTTGCTGCTTCTTAGTTCAATTTGCCATGAATGTATGAAAATAGGTTTACATTTTAAAAGAATAGTAAACAGTTTATCAGGTGGAGCATCTACAGTATTCTCTGCCAACTCACCAGAATCCCACCAGGGTGACTTGAATGGGAGCGCTCATCCATGGGAATCTCTGGAAAGAGCAAGCAGGGAAAAGAAAGATAAATGAGGGCCACAAGAGCAGCGACTGTGTCTTTGCGATTCATTCATCTGACACGTGAACGCCAACAGGCAGAGAGCAGGAGCGTCTATGCCCTCCCACCACTTAGTTTGAAATCAAGCACAGGACAAAGGTGACAGTGAGGAAGTTGCTGCAGTGAATGTTGCGTCACATGCTCACCTTCAGAAAAGCCTTCTTTTCCAAATGGTTCATTAAAAATGGAGGGATGGCTGAAGAGAGACAAACAATCAATATGTTTTCACCTCAAAATGATCGCTTAACAATTTAATTACAACCTCTACTAAGGCTGTTAAGGCTATTTGGCGTAGTGATTCATACCCATTCCTGGAGAGGCCATGAGGATTCTGGAGACCACGACCTGAGAGATGGCTTGCTGCGCGGCTTTTGTCGACTCTCCTAACCTGTTGTCATTCTCATCTGTTACAGGAATGCCGTGTTTAAGCTCTCTGGAAAAGAGCGAGAAAAGCACCAAAGCATGAGTGAAAGTGAAAGTAATGAGGCAAACTGAGGACTTCTTCTGTGTTCCTGAATGTGCAGGTTTACCTTTGTCTCATCAGTGGGATGTTGATGCAGTTAGCAGCAGCTACGGCGGCGAATGGGACGAACCGTCCAAACAGGGGCGAGACGTGCTGCAGGGGGGAGTGAGAGGAGTCAGAACATCACTTGTTTCTGCTCTATTCTAGCAATGGAACCTCTCTCAGTGGTTCTCAATCCTGTGCCTGGATCATCTGAACAAGGTGTGCTTATTCGCCACCTCGATCAGCTGATTTACAGTAAGTAATCAGGTGTGAGTAGAGCAGGGAGGGATGGAAAATACGCAGGATTGAGAACCACTGCATGAGGCCATTAGACCACTTGCTACATAATGTTAAGATTGTACATAGTTTACACTTTTCTTCCATTTAATTAAGATGTTTTACATAAAATTACCACGAAAGCAGGCAGGATAACATGCTGATGACATTTGATATTCACAAATCCTAACTTCAGGTCAGCACACCCATGCAGCTGGAGTCACAACATGAATGAGATGAAGAACGGGGGTTAGATGAACGGATACCTTTGTTAGTGCATTTAGTCCTAGAGCGGTAACGACCGCGCCTGTGGTCGCCGACACATAAGCTGTGCCAAGCTGACTGCAAATAGAAAAATCAACGGTCACATGGGGCTGTCCACACCGTAAAAGGGTTTATATGTGCTAATGTGACAGTGTGTCCGATTACCTGACTGTGATGGGAGCGTCGCCACTCCGGTTGGTGTAATTCACTATCGCGTTGAAAGACTGATTGATCCACTGCCAGAACAGGACTGCTGGGGTTGTCCTGCAGCGAACACAGCGGTGTGAGTCCAGTGTGGAAGCAAAGCTTTGACTCCTGCTCAACACCATGACACTTATCTGTTATCCCCGAGGTCCCTGTCTGGTCTGCAGTCTGCGTACCAGACTGCTAATCTGGACTCATTTGTGCATCGCAAATAAGTCAAACACAATTCAACGTACTCTTTATATAATTCTATTTAATGGACTGTTTCAACTCAACGGTTCTTCGTTATTTTCTGGCCTTTCTGGACTAAAATACATCCCTGTGTTCAAGAAGTTCTCCTGCTTCTCGCGGTTCAATCCGTTTTCAGATTGCAGTTTCGGTTCTTGTGTGAGAGCCAGTTGACATGTGTTTTTCAGGCATTTTTTGCCTTCAGACTGACTTAGGTGTGTTGTCTCTGCTTAATTGGCTGCACCTGTTGTTTACAAACAATCAGAGGATTTCGAACTGCTTGGAACTTCTTCATTCTTTCAGGTATAGAAACCATTTCTGTATTGATTCTTTCAGGCACCTTTAAAGTATATGGCGGGAACATTTCAGCAATTGCAGGCTTAGCACATCTACAGGAGGATTCTATTTAGTATGTTGCTGTGCATCAGTAGCAGTATGAATGTGATTTGTAGCAGTAATGTAGCTCAGACTGAGTCACAGTTTCATAACACAATACTGAAAACAGCAGCATTTACAGCCAAACACTCACTGGTAGAACGTCATCATGCATCCAGTGATGGTCATGTTCATGGGAACCTGAGCTGACATGCGGCCGATCAGGATCATCTTCTCTCCGGTGTCAGGATGGAAAGCCGAGTCAAAAATGTATTTGGCTCTCCACAGCTCATCCTCGGTCAATCCAGGGGACACAACGCCTTTTCTGGGATACAGCGACGATTTAAAGTCATTATTATGTAGCGTTTTATATATCCAGTTATTGGTGAATGTGAATGGAAGGTGTCTTACTTGTAATCTGTAATGATTCTGTGTGCATGTGTGAGTTGATCGTTGGAGAGCAGGATGTTTCTGGGGTCTGTGACAGTGAAGAAGTGTTTGGCACGGCCCATAAATGTGCTCTGGTCCCACCGAGGCTCCTTGATGTTTATGGAGGTGGATAGCTCTTCTGCCATGTTTATCTGTAACACACATATATACACAGAAAACTGTTCAAACTGAATCAAAATCTCCTCTTTAAGAAGCTGCAGACGCGAGACGAAAAAAAACAACAAAAAAACAATGCTCCTCTCTCCACTGCCATGCTGCTAATTCAGCATAATGTTGCTATGGAGATGGCTGACCTGACACAAGGGTTGTGAAGCGCTAAATTGCTAAGCCCCATTATAGGCACCAACCAACCAACCCCCCCAAACTGTGGCTGAAAGGCAGCAGAGGAGCGACAAAGCCTGCGTGCGCCTGTATGGACAAACGCTGCATTATGTGCATCAATACACTGCTCAGGGTAACATGGTGCAGGGAGCAAAGCATCATGGGTCTGCGCTGCATGACTGTGTGGATTCAAACAATCAAACCAGGATTGTGTTTCATAATATGCAACAAAATCAGAATGAGGGCACTGTCGACAGCAGCAGCAGCAGCAGGAGCGTTGTGGATGTGCATGCCAGCTCATTGTTCCCAGAGAAAAACAGCCTGGGAGCGTGATGTAACCCAGCCTGATCTGGTTTTTTAACCATTTCTGCTGCACACTCAGAGCAGATCAAGCACGGCCTCCCTCCCCCAGGGCTGTGTGCTGAGAGCAGCAGTGTTTGTCAACCTTGCACCGGCCTGCAGGATGATGAAACTCCCTCTGTAGTTGCACCAAAGATGGCTGCTGGTTTGACAGCACACAGAATGGGGGCTGATGTGGATTGCAGGAGGTGCTGTCTCTTTAAATTTAATTAAACTGCATGAGGTTCTCACGAGATAGAAACACACACCCTCACTCCTCCTCTTCCTCTTCTCCTTTCTTGGTAAGTAAATCAGTGTATTTTTAGAGTGCGGCTCCTGAATCTACTCTGGAGTTTTATTGCACTGTTCGATTTTTGATCCGAGCTGAACTTTGGACAACCAGGCCTTTGATCCCGAGCCTCCTCAAGCTGCTTCTGCCCTCCCTCTCAGCCAATCAATGCCGAGCCTGCGTGGCTACACATTAACCTGCAGATCAAAACAACTCCCCACAACCGACACCATTCATTTATATAAACTCATCTGATCAGGCAAATGCGTTTTTCCTGCGCATCCATGACACTTTTCCAGGGGAGCGCTTTGAATTGTGTGACCGTGTAGGATGCTGTCTGGATGGATACACCGTGATTGCTCAGCCCGTCATGGAGCAGACCGGTCAGATCTGGACTTTGCCATTGGTACGGAACGCGTCTCTGCGTGTTGATTGGCGCAATCCGCACTAATGATCGTCAATTTCAAACGCGCAATCAAGCAAAAACATCTGTCCAGCGCATTTACGCACCAGCTGTGCTCCAAATTCAACTAGTAGCCCGATAACGTCCTGCCACATCCACGGATCCAGCGGCCCGAACGCGCCTGAGGACACTTTACAGATGTAGGACACTAAATGATGCGCGTTTGTCTTTATGTGTCCTTTTGTGAGGACAGGGACAAATGATGTAACAAGAAGGCTACTTACTGCACTGGGAGCTCCGGCGGTCCGCAGAGGTGAATCTCCAAGCCAGCTAATTTAGCACCCAGCAGCGTCAAGTACGCTTGCATGTACACACGCATCCCCGAGGACAAGCGCTCACCAAAATAAAAGTCCTGCATTAAAAACTGCGGTGTTCGCGTTTTACTAACTCGTCAATAATGAATAGAATATGTTATGTTGGGGGTTTTCTTGGTTTACGAAAATAAACGTGAGGTAAAATCGTAACAGAGTTTGGTCTCAGTTCATACTGGCGATGGGGTGTTTTATTTTGAAAGTGAGCTGGGGGTTACATCCCCTAAAGTTTTCGTATTTCCGCTGCTTTATTAACACGCTGTAAATTATTAATAGCTGATAAAACTTTGGCGGATTATCACTTTCACATAGACAATCAACTGAGTGTCTGATTATGAATTGTACCTTCCAGAGGTGCAAAGATCGCTGGTTTATGTAAGGTATAGAATCAGTGAACAGGCCAGACTGGGCACCAGCTCAGGGTCAGAGCCTGATGCTTGATGCTGACGACTGTAATCCTGTTCCGATGGCCCAGCAGTTGAAAGGTTCGATCGTTTAGATTGGCAACCAAGCCCAGGAATGTGCTTTATGACTGCCTGGGCCATTATTTTGAAGATACATCGCATCTTTAACATTGATTAGTGTAGTGATAGGATAAAGCCCCAGCAACTCCATTTCTCCTCATGCAATGTTTCATTAATTATTTATGATCACGTTTACTTTAATTTTCACTGTAAATCCTCGGTTTAATCATTGTTCAGTTGGCTTTAAATGGGTATAGGCCAATGTGGACACTTTGGCCCACTGTCTCACAATCTGCCTATGGTTCCAAAAATATTTATTAATATTTTTAACTCGCCGGTTCTTCGTTATTTTCTGGCCTTTCTGGACCATAATTCATCCCTACATTCAGGAAGTTCTCCTGCTTCTTACGGTTCAATCCGTTTTCAGATAGCAGTTTCGGTTCTTGCATGAGAGCCAGTTGTTGCACATGTGGTGTTCAGGCATTTTTTTTTTGGCTTAATCAGGTCTGTGTCTCTGCTTAATTGGCTGTACCTGTTGTTTACAAACAATCGACAGCTTCAAAGGATTTCAAACTGCTTGTAACTTCTTCATACATTTCAGGTACAGAAACCATTTCTTCAGGCCTGCAGGCTTCATTCTTTCAGGCACTTCTTCAGTATTTGGCAAAACATTTCAGCAATTGTAATGAATGTAGTGATAGGTTCAAGCCCCAGCATCAAAGAACAGAATTAAACAAAAATTGTCCAACATCCTGCATATTCTGATTTATAAAGACAATGTCATTAGTTAGGGTTGTTTGTCTCCATCTAGTGGCGTTTGTTCAGACTTCAAGACTTGTTGGAAAAACTCAAAATACAAAAAAAAAAAAATCCGTACAAAAATAAATGACGAAGCAACTTTAATCTTTATTAATATACTGTAGCTGTGGCTGCAAAACATTGTTATTTTGACAACTCATATCATTTGTATCAGTATTGCCTCAATAAATATTACACTTATTCCCATGAGACAGCAGAGCAAAGACAGTGACTTCCACTAAAACAGAGTATAAAAAGAATGTAGTCTGTCAGTGCCGTGTGATAAAAATCAAATACAAAAGTGCAAAGAGAACAAACTCATTTCTTACGTCTAACCCTACCATGATAACGTCACAAACTAAACCGCCGCGCTTCAGTTACAAAAAGAAAAAGAGATTCACATTAGATTTACTGCAGTCTTTGATTTGAGGCCATGCCAAGTGAACAATGCAGCTAATATATTGTATATGGCAACACAGTCTGGTCATCGTTAACACCCTAACACAAAGGTTACTTACATTTAAGCATTTTTTCAGCATTAAGTCATTCGTTACTGATACTTTCCTGACAAACCAGCAGGTATTTTGACTGTATTGTTGGTAGTAGCAATCATTTTATCAATAAAAACGTCATGCAGAGAGGAAAAAGTTAAAAGGATGGTGGTGGCTGATGTGTGATAGTTTCCATTTCATAGCGGTTATGGCACACTTCTTTTTTTTTTGGTCCATGGGGTAAATGGATGCTTCTCTTGTCAAGCCTCTGCCTAGCCTGTTGCCATTCTCGCCCTTCTTCTCCCTTCTGCACGGCTTGAGTGTTGGGGATCTTTACAGGAAGTAGTCGGGCGTGCGCCGGGTCACATGGGGCTCTCCTCGGCGCGGAGCAGGGTCAAATTGTAGGCTAAAACAAAAAAAACACACACACTCCTCCTCATCAAACTGCATTTTGACTGAATGAGCAGATAGCAGAGAGATCTTAAAATATACTTACAAGGAGTATTTCAATGTGTCATCAAGCTCCATGATGGCGGCTTGGTTTCCACAACGATAACAATAATTTGGTGCACTGAAGATGGTGACTACATTACGGTCGTGGCACCAGTTGTAACCCTGAGACAACAAACTGAGTGTTAACTTCCCTGCATCAGCTGTGTGTGCGATACAGTACCTCAATGTACAACACAGTTACTGGACCATACAAGGTGAGAGAGAGAGAGAGAGAGTACCTCCATCACCAGCTGGTGCGCTCTTGAGACCAGAGTGAGGCCATTTGCATGGTTGAAGGTCTCCGAAATGTCTTGACCGAAGGTGTAGCCGGCACCACGGGGGGAGATGCCCCAGCCCCCGCGGTCATCTGGATCTGACCACAACAAGTCGCACATTGGACCCTGAAACACGGGGAGAAACAGAAATGCTGGTCTTGGAGCTAATTGTATCTACTAAATGGACAGAATATGGGCTTATGCAGTGTGTGGTTGTTCTGGAATCCTTGCCGATGTGTCAAAATCAAAGCAAGTCAGCATCCTTAAGCTATGAAAGATCAACATGGCCTGGGTCTACCTCATGAGGAACCTCCTGTAAGCGATCCAGCGCTCTGATGTGTTCCAGCGTGTCTATTGAAGGAGACAATCCTCCATGGAGGCAGAAAATCTGAAATTACAACGCACATGTAAATGAGTGTCCCCAGTGACCTCTGCACTTTGACCCCATGTACCTGGACGCAGTTATCTCACCTGGTTATCTACCAGCGCAGTGAGGGGCAGATAGTCAAACAGATCTGTGAAGTACTTCCAAACGTTTGCGTTCCCATATTTCCTCAGACACTCGTCGTAGAAGCCGTACACCTGTGTGATCTGTCTGCTCTCGTGGTTCCCTCGGAGAATTGTTATTCTCTCCCGAAACCTTACCTGAAGACAAAACAAAGAGTAAGGACAGCCATCAACACGCCCCGTCCACCTACTGCACAAACACACATTAACTTTGTACCTTCAGAGACACCAGGAGTGAGACGGTCTCCACTGAATAATAGCCCCTGTCCACGTAATCCCCCATGAAGAGGTAGTTTGTGTCTGGAGACTTCCCCCCGATCTTGAACAGCTCCATCAGGTCGTGGAACTGTCCATGGACATCTCCGCACACGGTCACGGGGCATCTCACCTCCTGTACGTTGGACTCTTTTGTCAGGATCTCCTTGGCCTTTAAACGAAGGATCAGGATGAGATTGGAGGAGACTAATAAACGGGTATCACAGAATATGAAGTAAGGAGACAGTAACACGGTGTATCTGTGTCCTACTGTGTGGACTATGGGGTGACATAACAGATGATTATGTGATGTGAGTGTGTCGGTGCTCTCCAGAAGTGAAGAGGTACCGGGGAGTGGGCGTAGCTAGTGAAAACACTCACAAGCGTCCAACCTCCATCTTCTTGGGAAGTATTTTCCTAACGGTTACATGAAACTAGCAGGGGCCACGCATGCACGTCTAAGCCCGGAGACGCAGAGGGGGACATGCGGCTTCAACAACCCGCTAGCATCACAGGCAGCTAATGACGGTGAACCGAGAGCTAGCTTAGGCTCGACTCGCTGCCTCCCTCCCCTCCCTCCCTGCGCAAACCTCACCTTCTCACACAGGCATTTCACTTGGTTCTCCGAGAGCTGCTTGCACTCGTTCAGCTGCTCTATCCAGCCGTCCAGCTCCTTGGTGAATGTCTTGTCGTCCATGCCTGCTGTGCCGTCCGCTGGCGAGCCTGGACAGCGCTTAGAAACCCCCGGGGAAGCTCTCGCTGGTTCTGGTGGTGGCCAGGATGCGGTGCGTGCGTCCTCGCGGGCTCTCGTCTGTCTCTCTGGTCATTCGCACGCAGGCAGCGCGAGTGTAAGGGGGGGTTTGCGTGAGTGCGTGCGAGAGTGCGTGTCCGCGCGCGCACGCCTCGATGTGTTGATTGTGTACGTGTGAAAATGAATGCGTCAACGTCTCGCGCGCTTCGGGGGGCTAAGGTGCTGTTCTGATATGATACAGGACATTTCGGCGGGTACATGGTGGCACCGCTGACAGAGATTAAGCCCGCTAAAAACTGTTATTCATATTTACGTCATAGCGTCTATAAGGCGGATTTTTTATTGTTTCGCTAATTTTTGCTGATTATTTCAATATTTTCCGTTTTAATATGAAGTCGAACTTTAATGCCATTGTGTAGTTAGTACCTTTCTTGTAAAGTATAAATGTCGTTAAAGGGGGATGGTCTGCCCCCTGCTGGATTAACCAGGGAATAGTCAGGAGCACATTGATTATGGCAGAAAGAAATCCCAACTTTCTTAACTCCTATCATCTATAACTGCGGCCCTAAAATAGATAATTAAACTAAAGCACGCAGATACATTTAGTATTCTGATTCAATTGGTGTCAAACGTGAACATTAACCCTCTAGAACCATATACTTCACGTCATCTTGTCTAGTAAACACATTGATTTTAGTGTCCCGAGCAGTCGCTTATAATCCCAGTTCCGATGTCAACAAATGAAAGTGAAGCCACAAAAGCAGTGCAATCTTTCGTAAACGGAAAGGGTACAAGCATTACAACAAAACAACAAAATTGTAACGGCTTGAACGTCACTAAGAACTACATTACCCACAACACCACGCTGCGGTATCAAATGCACATGCGCAGTAGTGACTTCTACTCTGGACAGCTGTAGGAGAAAATGGCAGCACACATGCTAGGACAACAGGTAAGACATTCAATGATTTTTGTTTGATTTCGTCTTCAGAAATCGTGCGCGGGTGAACATTTCATGCAGAAAATGCACTTAACGTGTAATCTACATTTTGGCGATAATGAGAGTTACGCTAAATACGCAGGAAATGCGCACGAGGCGTTGCACTTGAATGACTGCTAACGTGTTAGCTTAGCGGCTTGCCGTCGTGAACGTCATTGGCACAACGCGTTTAAACTGTCAGTCCGATGCTTTAACTTCATTCTGGATTAAATCAAACACATTTTCTCCAACAGGTCCGCCAGTTCAGCTCGTCTGTGATCAGGCCAGCATCTAAACTGATCCGAGTAAGTCATGTTTAATCACGGAACACAAAGTCCTGTGTTCGGTCTGCATCAGAATGGATCCAAATCTGTGTCTGGAGGTTGTTTGACCCTGTGTTGTTGTCTGCAGCCTCCCATCCAGGTCTATGGAGTGGAAGGCCGCTATGCCACCGCTCTGTTCTCAGCAGCCAGCAAGCAGAACAAACTGGACCAGGTTGAGCAGGAGCTGGTCAAAGTGTCTGTAAGTACAAATAGTTTGACTTACTTGTGTAGAAAGGTCAGTGTGTCATGATGAAGGTCACTGTGATTGCATAACAGTGATGCATAATGATAGTTTAAATGGGCCATGGTCAAATGTATGTAGAAATAGTTTTAATGCTGAAGCTTGTGACCTTCTACACATTTGATATATCATTTTCTGTATAAATATCATTGCAACAACCCCAATATAAGTAAATCTAAAAAAGTATATAAAGAAATGGTTTGGCGGTGAAGACCTTGAGGGGTCTGCACAGAGCCTTGACCGGAAGTCTGCCCTTGACCATATTAAAGGTGACTTATTGTCGTTATGTTCAGGTGCCATGTCATTTATAAACTTCTGGTCTTGTGTCGTCCAGACCTTTCTTGCTTTCAGGTCATAAGTTGACTTTGCCGTCTTTTCCTTCAGACAATGATCAAGGACCCAAAGATCGCCGGTGTGGTCCTGAATCCCCATGTGAAGCGCAGCATCAAACAGCAGGCCTTCACTGAAGCTCTGACCATGGCTAAAGCTTCTCCCATCACCATCAACCTCATCAGTGAGTCGTCATCCACCGATAAGGGCGATAAAGCTTCTTTCAGCCGCTTCATGCATCATTAAGTAGGCTGCATTTTTAGGGACATTTGTCTACACTAATGTAATCATCGCTGTGGTTACAGAAGGAAAGTAATGATTTAAAAATACATTTATGGTTCTGTGAGTGTGGAAAAAAAAAAAGTTTTGTGTCTGAATCAGTCGTATGAATTTTGATCTTCGATTCAGATGAAGTTTTTTATTATTTCTGCGACTATCCCAACATGCCGATTTGAGTCTTATACTGCCATTAATTTTGTCCAACTTGTCCCAAGTTCTCCTAAATGACCACAGATTGAATATCTTAGACATTCCCTTTGTAATGAAGTGGTGCTGTTTAAGGCCTATGTGACCTCATAACACGTTCAGACAGAATTCCAGCTCATTGTTATGTTCAGGACTTCTCCAGCCTTCACCCAGGGATCATCTGTGGAGTCTGAGTCTGTCTGACTTACGCCTTTTCCACTCTAACAGTTTCATTGGCCCAATATTTAATAATATTTTGCAGAATTAAGGATTGTGAAGTTGTTCATGCAAAAAAATTACTGAAGTTGACATTTGCTTTGATTTGTACATTGTTTTCTTTGCTCTGTAGGTGTTTTGTCTGACAATGGCCGTTTACCTATAACTGGTGATGTCATTACTGCGTTTGGTAAGATGATGAGTGCACACCGTGGGGAGGTCATCTGCTCCGTCACTACAGCTCAGGTACATACAGTTGGACTGACAATTGATGACCTCATATCAGCAGTGTCTTAATACACACCAGCTAATGTTGCATTGTCCTCTTCAGCCACTAGATGCAGCTAATCTGGCCGACCTGAAAGTGGCTCTGAAGGGCTTCCTGCAGAAGGGCGAGACCATCAAGCTGGAGACAAAGGTACGATCACACACACCTGCTCCCACTACGAATACAGCTGACGGCTTTTCTAATAGATTTGTTAGTAATCTGTTGTTCCACCTGTACCTCCTCCACAGTCTGACCCTGCCATCCTGGGCGGCATGATCGTCAACATCGGGGACAAATATGTGGACATGTCCACAAAGACAAAGATCCAGAAGCTGACCAAGCTCATCAGAGATAGCTAAGTCCTGTGGACTTACGAAGACCATCCGGATAAATGCTTATAAATGTACATTGCAACCTGTTCTAGCACTGCAACTGCTCCAAATCCAGTGTCTATGGTCAAGTTCATATTATGTATTAAAAATCCTGAAAATAAGCAAATGTCCTTGTGTTGTCATTGAGACCGAATGGAGGCAGAAGTGTTTTCCTGTTAAATGTAAGCAATCGTTGTTTACTCATATGAATTCATCGAGTTGGAGAGAAGAATGTTAGTTATTTAGGATGATGATTATGGAGGCCATTGCCTTTCCGTTAGGTCTGTGTTTTGTTCACAACGCTGCTGATCGGCCCAGTTTCCTTGTAGCTGTGTGTTGTGTTGTGCGCATGCGCGATCGGCGCATCCTGTTTTATTAATTTTTTTCCCCCTGACGAAAATGGCTGCCTCTCATCAAAACCTCTGCTGAACGGATTTAATAAGCAAAAGAAACCGAGAACAAAGCGGTGCACAGGGCGCTGATGGCGAGCGGGGTGTAGGCTTTGCAGCGCGTCTCAAACATGTTGAGGCTGTCATAGCACGAACATGTCTGCGGCTCCAGTTTAACCCTCACCTGCCCACGATACGCCGACAAATGAGGTACGAACTGTTCATTTACTTTGTTTAAATAATCGCGCAATTATTGTATACTAGTCATATGAATGTGGTGCATGTCGGGTTTCTTTGCCAACGACTACAACTGCCTCGGTTTACCTCGACATCTGTAATGTGTGTTACAACGCTGCAAGGCCTGTTTGTCCCACACAAAGTAAGATGGTAAAAATGCTCCATAGAGGTGTGTGTGTGTGTGTTTGTGTGTATGAGCACACGTGGTTTCGTTTCTGCTACCTAACATTTTGATTTTGCTTTTGTTTTCTTTGCACTCAGACAGAAAATGATGCATCAAGTGAGCAGCAGCAGCAGCAGCAGTGATTACTGCATAAGTGCCCTGACAGATGACTGTCACCCGGGCAGCCACTTTGACTTATGCAGCACACAATCAAGCAAGTTCTACGCCTCCCCTACAAACTCTGCTTTGCAGCTGTCCCTGGCTGGTCTGCCTCCTTTGCCACAGGGCATTCACAAATCCATGGCATGTCAAATGCAAGCGTCCCAGAACGACTTCCAACCCCAGCCGGTGAGAATCAGGGGCGGTGAGGCTCCGGGGCCCGATGGCTCCAAGAATAAAAAGGGCATGGTGAAGTCAGGTCGGCGAGGGCGGCCATCAGGGACCACAAAGTCGGCCGGTTACCGCACAAGTACTGGACGCCCACTTGGGACCACGAGAGCGGCTGGGTTCAAAACCAGCCCCGGAAGGCCCCTCGGCACCACCAAAGCAGCAGGGTACAAAGTCAGCCCCGGCAGGCCCCCCGGCAGCATTAAGAGTCTAGCTCGGCTCAAAAAGCTGGAGTTCGGTTGCGATAACACCAAGAAACTGGACTTTAGTAACTGCATCGGCTCCAAGAAACTGGACTTCTCCAGTTGTGACGTCCCACATTTTCCTTACGCCCTAATGGAGAAAAGAGACCTCTGTGAGCCCAGCGGCAAAGTGGATCCAAACGAATAATCCTCCAGCTCTGAACACATCTGCGTGCATGAAGAAGAGGATGCAGAATAAAACGTCAAAGTGCGGGATGAAAGAAAATGGCTGAATCTATTTTCATGCCACAACCTTTGACACCATCCTCATAATAAAAGGCTGATTGACTCCTACATAGAAAGTATGTTATTCCTGTCTGACAGAGGTGCATGCATAATGAATTAACCAGTAAAAATGAACTAGGTAAAGAAGTCTGTGCATCTGTGTTTGTTTCAGGACTTCTTGCTCCCTTTGTGTTTCTGTTTCCACATAACAGCGTCTCTCTCCAGGTCCTTGACACATTTTTTTTTTTTTATAATTACAACAATTCCTTTTTTCCAGAGAGAACATGTGACCTTTGTGCTTTTGTTGTTTTTTTGTATTGTCCAGTGCAATATGTGTTTCAATTTATACTATTATCCTGTTTCATACCTAGAATGAAAAAACTGCAATACATTTTGTAATCTGCTCGATCTGGGAAATACTCGATGCACATTATCATTTTGAAAACAGTATTTGTTATTTTTACACTTTGTAAATTATTTGAATATGTATTGTTATAACCTTTTTGTCCTCAAACACAAGCAAGTAAACCCACGCTGACGTTTATGTTATTATGGTGTTTATTAGGAAAAAAAATAACTTCAATTACCAGTAAAAAATAAAAAGAATCTTCGTGGATTATGTAATAAATACAAATGTGTTAATGTGGAACCAAAATAAAGAAATGGTCTTTACCAAACCATTTCCTCTCTGTCACCTTAGTGTGTAATTCCCCCTGTGGACGCTAGAGGCCGCATATCCCCAGACAATAGCAATCAACTTGTTTTAACACCTTTATTTGCAGGGCTTTAATTAAAATGATCCCTTCCACGCTTCGTGCTCCCACTTTGCCTTCGTGTCCTTACACGATGTGATGGCGGCATCGAATTAAAAAGCCCAAACAAAGCCCGTGTTGTGCTGCCATAAGCGCCAGGCAGCTGATCCAGTGTGGGGCTGTGCTCAGCAAGTACCCACTCGCGTTTATCTGGTGTTTCCACTGAGATTAGAGGAGAAATACACACATTTAGACATGTGAGGCAATATTGTCTGTAAAGAGGTAAGTTCCTCTGCTGTCAAGTCGACGTAGAAGGCTGGATGCTCTTTGTTTGATCTTTACGGACCGGCCCACTGCAGCGACTCTATTGTGCTGCCCGTGTGTGTGTATGTGTGCGTGTGTGTGTGCGCGTCAGTGGATCTATTCCGGATCCATGTTTGTGTAACCTGAAAATAAGTTGTAAAACGATCAGTGATTGTTTGATCGAGGTTAAAGCCCGGTTCATATCCTGGTTTGCCGCCTCTCTCTCTTCCCCTCTCCCTCTGTGTCTCTCTGCCTCTCTCCCCCTCTCTCTCTCTCGTAGCGGCCTGTTTCCTCACGTCAGGACTCTGGAGAGCCAACATGGCGCACGGAGCTTTGCCTTTGACCACACAGGCCCCGGGTTCCTGTTTGCACACTGCGATCGCTTTCTCTCTCTCTACGCTTCACACACACACAAGCAATCACCTCTCCGGCCTGCTCGCCTGCCACTTCGGCCGGAGTTTAAACCCAGAAACGGCGTGCAAAACGCACACACACTTCAAACCGGAACAATTCCTACAAAGCAAATTCATTCATTCGCGTGTTAATCGTGTCATATCTCTGTTATTACCCACTAATGATTGAAAGTTCACCTGGAAGCGCAGGCGCGTGTACGTGCGTGTGTGTATCTGTGTCAGTGTGTGTGTGTGTGTGTGTGTGCGTGTGCGTGTGTTAGAGGAGGGTGAGTGTCACGGCCCTCTGCAGACGGGGGGTTGGGTAGCCGTGCCGATTGGTTGCTGCTCACCAACACACTCAGTCTGGGTGCTTGTTCTAACACAACCGGGGCCACTTCGACATCCAGAGCACTTTAAAAACATCATGTAGTGAAATAAGCCGCCCCGTGGCTGTTAGGCGACCGGTTGTGGGCACGGCGATCCTCGGCGGCTGTTGTTGATAACGCGGCGTAATGGAGATCGGCGTGTTATCTGGTGTTTTGAGGTGACAGTGCTCAGAGGGCCGCCGCTGATGAGGCGATGAGGCGCAGAGAGAATGAGAGCGGTGCCTCGGCCTACTACTAGTGCTGCCGCGGTCGGGATTGTGCAGATCCGCTTCCACAAACCGAGACAAACACTCGCCCTGTGCCACATTACCAAGCAGCCGTCGTTGTTGGCTTTCTGGTTGAGCGACGTTTCAAATGGTGAGTTTTCCGTGTTTTTTTCCACGTGTTGACGGTGTTGTGAACTTGTTTCGATCAGTCTCTCTGTGTGTGTATGTGTGTGTCTTTTTTTTGTTGGCCGTGTTTTAATCGTGTGTGTCGGTGTGAGGCTGTAGCTTGTTTGTGTGATGGCACAGTGTCACCACCTCCAGTACAGCCGGAGCGACTCCTCCATTGACTGGAGCAGCCAGCGATCGCCATGACCCGCTACCGTCAGACAAAGCGAGACTATTTTCGGTTAGTTTGTGAATGGAAACGGGCTGGAAGCGGCGGCAGCAGCAGCAGCGGGGCCGGTGCTTGTGTCCTCGGTTTTGTCTTAAGTCGCTCGGCTGGCCTGTAGTATGGAGGCCATGTACCAGAGAGAGGGAGAGAGAGAGAGTGTGTGTCTCTGTGTGTGTGTGTGAGTGCATGCTCCTTTATATGCTCTTTGGCTGCACGGTTGTTCTTTTATTTCCGCGATATCTTAGCCGGGCTGTCAGCACGTTTTGTTGCATTGCAGCGATACGAACACATTTCCTCTTGGAGGGAAAGTTACACGAGACGTTTTCTTTCCTCTGACCTGCATCTTTTTTTTGTGTTGTTTTGACAGGATAGAGCCATGACAACATGAATCAGTCCTACAGACCGGCTGTTCGGGTAAGCTCGGTGTTCGGCTCAGGCCAGCCGGAGCTCAGGCCCCCCAATGGCCTCACCACCACTTCCTACGGAAACCAATGTGGCAGTGTCAAGCGTGGGTCAGAGCAGCAGTCGGCCCCCTTGCTGCCATCCTCCAGCCTCAAACAGACAGCAGTCCATGGGTACAATCAGCCAGACCGGTCCCACTGCTACAGCCCTCTGAGGAGGCTACAGGACCTGAACACTGTGGTCAGTAGGCCTGACCTGGAGGGCCATCAGAGGGACCTCCACGCCAGGAGCCGCCTGCACTGTGCGAGCCCCATAAGCGACGATGACGGGTTTGAGGCCCCGTCGGTCCAGCTGCCTCCTTCTCCGTGCAACGACGACATGGAGTCCTTCGAAGTCCTGCAGGACGTGGACAGAGACAGCCTCTCCCCCCACAGCCCCGACAGCATGGAGCACTGTTCCCCCATCCCCAACGGATACTTGCATTTTGAGTCCACGCTGTTTGACAGTGGAGACATTAAGGAGGAGGACGAGGAGGAGGATGAGGAGGAGGACGAGGACGGGGGTCATGAGGAGCTGACACCTTTTCATCACTCCCCAAAATGGACTCGGGACAGAGCTGTAGCGGAGCGTAAAAGCACCACGTGCGGCTCCAGGGTGGATAATCAGAGAAGATACAAGCCTTCTGTCTTTAACCTGATGTCCAAAACTATATCTGAACTCAACCCGACACTAAGCCCCAGCGCACTGCCTGAAATCAGTATGGGGGACGGGTGGAGCGTGGGTGAGGAATCGGACAGTGACGGGGAAGTCGCCTCACCCGACCCCGGCCTCATTTCACCAGCTGGCACAAACTCTAACGTGAGTCCTGACCGCCCCTGATACTGTGTCTCCTTGTGGAACAAAGGAGACGGGATGGTTTGTCTCGGTCTTCAGGAAAGACGACTTTGTTACGTTAAGAATTTTATTATACCCGGACATTCCCTGGTATTATCATGAGAGCAAAGCTATCATTAAGTAAATTAAAGAGAAAGACAAAACAATAAGTAGCAGATCGTAATTAGTACTGCCATATTGGGCAATCCCTATATTTTCCAAACCTAGAATGCTAAACAGATCATCCAGAGTGTATTGTTTTTATCTAAAAGGACTCTGTGATATAGCAAGAGTGAGTAATATTAACAGTTCCTTGTCCTCATCAGTCCAACAGCCCAAAGAAAAGACCTCTTCCCACAGTGAAATACCTGGAAGGGGACCTGGTGTGGGCTAAGTTCAACCGGCGGCCCTGGTGGCCCTGCCAGGTCACCAGTGACCCCCAGCAGAAGAACCACTCCAAAATGAAAGGTGAGTGAGTGATTACTGACGAGTAGAGGAGCTGAGAGGGTTTGATTTGGAATTTTACAGTCAAATTTATTTCCATGACAGGTCCTGAGCCTATCAGCAGCATTTTAAAAGAGCTTCCATTTGCTTTAGCTTTGTGAGAGCCTGCACAGGCGCAACACTTCCAAGATAACATTCAACATTCCACCCACAGCCAAACATCAGTGTTTTGCTTCTCAGTGTGCCTAGCTCATAATGTCTGCTTTATTCCCATGACTCTCCAGTGCCCAGTCCTCGTCCTTGTCGAATGTATTTTCTGGAGACAATTGGTGAGATCCTAGAACGTGCCTGGGTCCCCGGGACTGCCGTCCTTCCTTTTGAAGGAGGACATCAGTTTGGAGAGCTTCCAGTGCTCAGACGGCGAGGCAAGCAGAAGGAGAAGGACTATAAGTACACGGTAAATGAAGAAGATGTCCGTATGAACTTACGTATATATGTAGGCTCACCTGAAACATCTTGTTTGAATACTGTGCTTTGTTCTTGGCAGATCCCTAAAAGTTTGATGACGGCGTGGAAAGTCAGTGTGGCAGAAGCCGAGCGTCAACTCCCAGAGAGACGACGTGAACATGTGCTTAGTCCATCAGTCAACGGAGAGGAAAGCATTCTCAGCCCACTTCCTACTGAAAAACCACAGGAGGCCCCCAGTGTCTCTGTGGACCCCAGCAACTCTCCTTCACCCAGTACGGCTCCCAATAAAGCTGAGAACCATCTCAGCACAAAGCCGGTCGCACTTCAAACAACAAACAAAAGCAAAGCTTGTAAGAAGAAGAAGAAATGCTTATCGGACATATTTGGCCACATATTCAGCGGTTCAAAGGAGTCGTCCAACATCGCAAACGTGGTGGATCAGTTTCATACGGCAGCTCCTGCACCGAAGGAAGAACCTAACGACTCCCCTTATGCAGACCTGGATTCCGTTCCGATACTGCATCGCCCCAAACGCACTCAAATCTCCCCGTTGCGGAACTCAGGCGGAAGGTCGAGGAAAGGACCGGGCGCAGCCAAAACAAAAGCAAAGAGCTCCGCCAAGGTGGACTATTGTGCGGAGTCTTGCGATTCCTCGAGTGTTTCTACACATAAACTGATTGCTGTTGACGTAAAGTCGAAACAGGGTTCGGGCAGCTGTAATGAACAGAACAGTTCTACTGATAAGCACTCACTGGATCTTCCTGCCAGCAGTCGTCTGATCACAGGCGCCCTGAAAGCAGAAGAAGAGACGGAACTCAGAGAGGCACTGGCTTCCGGCCAAATCACAGCAGATGATGGCATTTATGTTGGTCATGATAATTCACCTTCTGTTCAGAGGAAAATAACTACATATCCTAAGCGGGAATCACCCACCAGCGTCTCTTCCTGTACCAGTAGCCGCTCTCCCAAAAGGCGCGCAAGAAAGCCCGATAAGAGGCAGATTCGTAACGGTTCGTTGATGAAGTGTCTCAACTCCGGTGCGTCTGCCGTCTCCCCTGCTAAGATCAAGACGGAGAACATGGTATCGGATATATCCTCTTCCTCGCCACCCTCGTCGCTCTCTCCAGTAGACGGGTTACAGGATGTGAAGGAGCTCACCTTTAAATCTCTGGTGAAGGACGACAGCTGCGACTCGGAGTCGAGCTTGTTTCGGCCGGATTCCAACTACAAGTTCAGTACTTTTCTGATGCTGCTAAAGGACATGCACGATACCAGAGCAAAGGAAGGTAAGCCGCTAATCCTGCCGCCCTCGCCGGTGCTGATCAAGGAGGAACCCATGGTCATCCCCACGGCTACAGGGGCCAACCTGCTGGGGGGTTCCTGCGACGGTTTGACATGGGACAGGGTGATGGGGATCAAAACGGAGAATGGTCAGGCAGGGAAACTCCCATCGTCCCAAAACACTGTGGTCAAAACCAAGAACAGGACTAAAGCCGTGATGGCAAACAATAACTACAACTGTGAAGCGATGTCCGTCGCCGCTCAGACAGGGAGCACGGACAAGCCGCGACGAAAGCAAAGACTTCCCGCCAAACTGAAAGTTCGAATACCCGGTCTGTCCTCTGATCTGGCTCAGATGGCGTACGGCAGGGAGTTTGTTACCGGCCACTCCGACTTGGCTAATAACGCGTCCCGTCTTCCCGCCAGTGCCAACGCGTGCGGCAGTTACCTCGACAGGACCTCAGAACCTGCCGTGGCTCCAAAGAAGCGCTGGCAGGCGTTCGAGGATGCTGTTGCAAACGTGGCCCAAGTGGTGGGTTTAAGCGTGGCGGCGGCAGCCGTGGCAGCGACCCCTCCTGAGGTTCTGGGCTCCTACGCTACAGCAGAATCCCCTGAGTTTGATCTCAGGCCAGGAGTTGAGATGCAAATGGACTTCCCAGATTCAAACAGCTTGACCGGTAAGATGTTTACACGCTGCAGTTTAGTTTGTTGACTGTGATGGGAAAAATGACTTTTAAGTGGTAAACAGTGTTTCTTTTGTGTTTAAACAGGACACTCGGAAAACAAAAGACTCCGCAAACCAACTAAAAGACTCCTGGAGTCCACAGAGGACTACGAACAAATATTTACTACAAAGAAGAAATCGAGGAGAAACACAACTGAACTTTCCAAATTGGTAATGACAACAACAACAACAACAACAACAACAATGCATCCATCCCTCCGTACAGATCCACGACACGACACTGCATTACTGACATTTTGACAACTACAGAGAGAGAGAGGCCGGCTGAGTGCTGCTTGATTTGCATCCAACTTTCCAAGAATCCATGATGTGTTTTTCAGCAACATGTTTGGTTTGCTGCTGCTGTTACTAGGCAGATTTCTTGCTGGCTCATTGTCAGTTTAACTTACAGGAAAAGCACAATACTAATAGTATTAATAATATGATCTTTAAGTATCTCAATAAGCCAGTGAGCGCAGGGCCCTGATGGTGGCACAGCTCATTGGAATGCAGCTGCCATTAATGTTATCAATAACAATCAATAACTTTCAAATCCCATATCATATTCACCATGTCGTCACTTTGAACCAAGCTTCTTTCAACATACTGTATGTTTTGGGTTAATACCTGGCTTCCTGTCTGTCTGTCTCTCAGTTCGCTGGTGTAAGCGGTGAAAATGTTACACAGCTGCTGTCGGGGGCGATTTCACCAGATTCCGATTTCAGCGGCACGCTCGGGACCGTTACCTCAGCCTCGGCCTCCCTGCAGCCCGCCGAGGCTCCGGCAGCACTGATGGAGCAAAGTGCGTCTCAGGATGAGCCTCCTGCTGAATCGCCGCGCTCGGTGTCGCCGGCCACAACACAACCAGCCCTCGCCGCGGAGACGGCAGAGGGAGCAGATCTACCTCCTGAATCTGGTAAGGAGCAGAAGCTGGTGGAGTCAGTAGCTTTGTAGTAAAGGCTGAAATATTTAGAAAACTGACTGTGAAATATAAATTTTGAATCGTTTTGACCACAGGCACTGAGTCTATAGTTCAAGAAAGAAAGAGGCCAAGGAAGCTGTCACACAAAGTCCTTGACTGCACCATAGAAGAAGTGGCTGCAACTCCTACAAAGAAGAAGGTGTGTTGAGACGGCTTTCTACACAGTGCAGACCGCCGCTTGGAATGCTTCTTGAAGTGTGTGTGTGTGTGTGTGAGTTCAAAACATATCTGTTTTTTCATCTAGGAGCCGAAGCGACAGAGTGGCATTACCTCAGAGGGGAAGACGTCCATCAAAGACACTCAGGTACAACAAATGACTCAAACATCCTGGTGGTTCCCTCTCGTGCCTGTAATCTGTCCTAAACGAAAGGAAACCGTGCTGTGAACAGGTTGTGAAGAAGGAGACTCCCGTACCCGGCACGTCGTCTGCCTCCGTCCCTGCCCCAGCCGGGCCATTGGAGCCCGGGGACGACCTCGGCTCCTTCACGCCAAATAGGCCGCCAAGCCCTGCAGAATCCAAAACCCCCAAGCAGGAGGCGGACACGGAAGGCTGCAGTATTGGGGAAGAACAAGACTTAACCACTGGATCGCCGACTGCCGAGCTCTCCAAGTTGGAGGTCAGTATGTCCACCAGTCCAGCGTGTGAAATCCATCACAGAAGACTAGAACCTACATCACAAACGCTCCTTCTTCTTCTTCTTCTTCCTCTCTAGGTGCAGCCCATTAGTTTGAATCACAGCCTCCCCTCTCAGTTGGATGTAAAAGGGAAAATCGGAGCTACAACCTTGAAGGAGAACGTCTGTCAGGTGAGTAAACACACACACACGCACACACACACACACGCAAGTTTTGTTCCTTTTCATCTGGATCGTTTCTCCCAGTTTGTTAAAGTGTGCGTTTGTTGGCAGGTGTGCGAGAGGACCGGCGAGCTGCTGGTGTGCGACGGTCACTGCTTTGGAGCCTTTCACCCGCAGTGTATCGGCCTGTCGGAGGCACCGAAGAGGAAGTTCTTATGCCGGGAATGCCGCACTGGTGGGTACAGAGCGCCAACGAGCGTAATTGATCCTAAAACGCGATCCTTATGGTCCGATTCTGTCTCCCTTCCGTTTCAGGTGCTCACATATGCTTCGTCTGTAAGAAGTCTGGTAATGGCGTGAAGCGATGCATGATCCCCCTGTGTGGGAAGTTCTACCACCCGGAATGCATCACGGCCTACGGCGGCACGCAGCCGCAAAACAAAGGCTTCCGCTGCTCCCTGCACGTCTGTCTGTCCTGCCACATCACCAACCCCCTCAACGTCCAAGGAGCCAAAGGTTAGAGTCCAGTTTTTACCTGCAGGGTCACCGGGATGAAAGCTTTGGTATTGACTTGACATGTTGTCGTTGAAATCCACCGACTTGTCGTGAGTTCAAGTTAACTGTCTGTCTGTCGCTCATGAGTGTATTTGACTGAGATTGCTTTGATTGCTGTTAAGGCTTAGTGGTAATGTTTGACTTATTGCTGATTGCCTCTGATTGATCTACTGTTGCCTCTCTATTGGTACAAAGCTGTTAAATCAGGCTGTTGCCACACATGATTGTGTTCTAATCCGCTCCTCTCTCTCCCGTGTTGTGCCGTAGGTCGACTGGCTCGCTGTGTGCGCTGCCCGGTGGCCTACCATGCCAATGACAACTGCATGGCAGCGGGCAGCTTGGTGCTGGCAAACAACAGCTTCCTCTGTCCAAACCACTTCACTCCACGAAAAGGCTGCAAGAACCACGAACACATCAACGTCAGCTGGTGCTTTGTCTGCTCCGAAGGTGAGGCTGATCCACTCGACGTAATTGGAGCTCATTGGAGTACGTTGCTCTTGGTGAAACTGACCCGGAGGCTTTGCGAGAACGTCCCAGAGGACCTTCAACTGGTGGAATCACCGTCACATTAAATACAGATATTTTTCATACTCCATAACAGCAACAGAGCTCTGCATGCTTAAAGGCCCAGCGAGCTGATTGTATGACATAATGCTCTTTCAAATTAGTTTGTAGTAACCACAAATGCAAAGTAGTTGATGGTGTTCTGTTGCCAGTTACTGTCAGTTTCTGTGTCTTACATTGTAAATTGTCCAAACAAGCTGTCGCTGTAGCTTTAGGGTCTTGTAGCCCAGTGATTGATTTAATCAAGCATGAAGGAATGAAGGTGATTAGGAGCAACATGAGGTAGTAGCCTTGCTGAGTGGTGTGTTGTTGTGTCCTGTAGGGGGCAGTCTCCTGTGCTGTGAAGCCTGTCCTGCTGCTTTCCACCGAGAATGTCTGAACATAGACATGCCTCAGGGAAGCTGGTTCTGCAACGACTGCAAAGCTGGGAAGAAACCTCGAATCAAAGACATCCTATGGGTCAAATGGGGGCGTTACAGGTACGAGCTCACCGTGACATCGCTTTAATGACGGTTTTTGACGACAGATGATGTAACCCATATCCCTCCTCTGATCTTATTGGTTAAGGTGGTGGCCTGCAGAGGTGTGTATGGCCAAAGATGTTCCCAATAACATCTTGAGGATGAAGCACGAGGTGGGAGAGTTCCCGGTTCAGTTCTTCGGCTCCAAAGATTTCGTGTGGACGTACCAGGCCAGAGTCTTCCCTTACATGGAGGGCGACACTCACAACATAGAGAAAATGGGCAAAGGCTGTGATGCAGTGTATAAGAAGGGTAGGTACCTAAGAACCAAATACTTTTATTCAGTGTTTCCATTTTCTGCTTCTCCTTGGACAGATTTTAGTGGAATATTGGACTTCTGTCTCGAAGATGCACAGTGGATCGTAGACATTTATTAAAATGTAGTAATATCTTTGCCTTGGCTTCGTGCTATAATGGTAATAATCTTAATATTCTTTGTCCTTGTAGCTCTGAGTGAAGCAGCAGAGAGATTCAAAGAGCTCCAAGCAGAAAAGGAGATGCGGCAGCTTCAGGAGGACAGAAAGAACGACAAGAAACCTCCTCCGTACAAACACATCAAGGTACTGTGGATCACAAAGAGTCGTCTGTGCTGCTGAGGTCACAAACGCTGCAAAATCTGACCCGTTGCCTCTGTGTTTAAGGTCAACCGGCCCATTGGGAAAGTGCAGATCATCACGGCGGACCTGTCAGAGATCCCGCGCTGTAACTGCAAGGCGTCCGACGAGAACCCGTGCGGCATCGACTCGGAGTGCATCAACCGCATGCTGTTGTACGAGTGCCACCCTCAGGTGTGTGCGGCGGGGGAGCGATGTCAGAATCAGGCCTTCACAAAGCGCCAGTACACCGTCGTGGAGATTTTCAGGACGCTGTCCCGTGGCTGGGGTCTACGGAGCGACAGCGACCTCAAGAAGGTGGGTCGAAGGAAACGTTTCCTTCAAAAAATGCACATTCCTTCCCCCTTTCCTATGTTTCCTCATCCTTTCTTCCTTCTTCTTAGGGGGCATTTGTGAGCGAATACGTGGGAGAGATGGTGGATGAAGAAGAATGTCGAGCCAGGATCAGACACGCTCAGGAACACGACATCTGTAACTTCTACATGCTTACACTGGACAAGGTGAGACGAGGGGACGTAAACACCCAACCATGATCATCCAAACACAGAGTAAGTGTTTGTTCCGTGTCCTGAAACTGTTTGTGTGTTATTCCAGGACCGGATCATCGATGCCGGGCCCAAAGGAAACCAGGCTCGCTTCATGAACCACTGCTGCCAACCCAACTGCGAGACTCAGAAGTGGACTGTGAATGGAGACACCAGGGTGGGGCTGTTTGCTCTACAAGACGTCGCAAAAGGTTTGAGGAGCACAAGCTATTCATCCCTGTTTGTTTCGTGTGGATATTGCAGATTGGGTCAATAAATGGCAAAATACAAAGCGGAATTTTGTATAGATCTAATTGTGCTTGTTCAAACAGGTGTGGAGCTCACGTTCAACTACAACCTGGAGTGTCGGGGCAATGGGAAGACTGTGTGTAAATGTGGAGCGCCAAACTGCAGCGGCTTCCTGGGTGTTCGACCAAAGGTAAAAGTTCAATCATGTTCAGTCATTCGGAAGGCCAGACGATGAGTGTATGATGTGTACGAGCAGGTTCAGCCATTCAGAAGACCAGATCATGAGTGTACGAGCAGTGTCAAGACTCCTATTGTATGACGTGTCTGTGTGCAGAACCAACCGCCAGCTGAGAAACTGAAAGAAGGAGGGAGGAGGAAGGTCACGGGGAAGAAGAAGACCAGGCAACAAGTGACCAAGGAGAGGGAGGACGAGTGCTTCAGCTGTGGAGACGGGGGACAGATAGTGTCCTGTAAGAAACCTGGTTGCCCCAAAGTCTACCATGCCGACTGTCTCAACCTGGCAAAGAGGCCTGCAGGCAAGTGGAACTAACCTACACCACATCAGGAGTCTCCTTTGAAAGCATCATTTCCTCCTGTAGTCGCCACGAGTCTCAGATTTGAGTTGTTTTGATCACTACACAAACTAAGGGGGTTCTACTGCACCCAACACATTTTAAAATTCCATTTGAGAACATTCCAAGCGACCAGGGAGCCTGACAGGGTCCAGTTATTTCACACTGAATCAGGCTTAGTATTGGGCAATGAGTCCTGCTGGGTCACTCTGGCTTTAGGTATTCAGACAGTCTTAGTCTCATACTTCATCTTACACCCTCACAAAGCCTAATTAGAGTTGAAGTTTTTTGTGTGAATAATTTCTCCTAAACAGATTCCAGTTTTGAAAATGAGAAAGGAACCAACGTTATCACATGGCTTAACCGTGACTCAGTAAAGGCATCTGCTTTGTCTAAACATCAAACAAGTGTCATCTGTCTTGAGTAATAATAGTGAACTTGTTTCCAGGGCGATGGGAGTGTCCGTGGCACCAGTGTGACATCTGTGGCAAAGAAGCAGCCTCTTTCTGTGAGATGTGCCCCAACTCCTTCTGCAAAGAGCATCGGGAAGGCATGCTCTTCATCTCCAAGCTGGACGGGAAACTGTCCTGCAGTGAACATGACCCCTGTGGTCCTGACCCGCTAGAGCCAGGGGAGATCCGCGAATACATGCCCAACATGACCTCCCTGAGGCCCGGGACCATGGCCATGGCCATGCCTGTCCTTTCCTCCCTGGTCTCCGACCCCAGAGCTCACCCTGCTGCTCCCCTCCCTCCCTCTGCTGAGCCGGCTGGAAAGGAGCCTCCACCTCCTCCTCGTCTCTACATCAACACAAAGACTGCCACCTCCAGTTTCATTCCGAGCAGTAGGTCCTACGTCCCAAACAGGACTGACGGGACGGCCTTCTCCACTCCTACCTCCCCTGAGGACAAAGGAGAGGACGGTGAGGTAGAGGATGGAGAGGTGTGTCGGTTAGAAGTTGAAGAGGAGGAGGAAGAGGAGGATGAGGAAGCGGAGGACGATGATGAGGAAGTGGAGGATGAGGAAGCTGAGGATGAGGAGGCAGAGGAGGAGGAAGCGGAGGATGAGGAAGGGGAGGATGAGGAGGCGGAGGATGAGGAGGCAGAGGATGAGGAAGCAGAGGATGAGGGCGAAATGGAGGAGATGGAGATAGTAGAAGATGAGGAGGAAGAACCTTTGGGGGAAGAGGACGAGGATGACCCTTTAGGGGAAGAGGACGAGGATGAACCTTTAGGGGACGAAGAGGAGGAAGGTGAGGAGGAAGAAGGGGATGTGTATGACACTTGGGGTGGCTACGTGGATGACGAGGACGGAGAGGTGGAGGGGGAGGACATGAACGAGTGGGGCACTGTGGAGGACGATGACAAGTGAAGGCCAAGTCACCTCCCTCCCCTCCCCCCAACTCCATCCATTCCTTCATCATAACTACTCAGCAGATGCTCTTGATAGACATTGAAGAACAAAAGTACTTGTAGAAAGACAGAGTTTGTTCTTTCCGTACCTCCTTGAATGCAGCACTGCCTTCAGTTTGGTACTGCATTGCCTTCTCATCCCTGGACAGTAGGGATGTGTACCGGTGCTAATGCTCGAGGACTGACTCACTCAGTCCCTTTATACTGTTGATATGTTCATTTGTGTCTGGTGCTGTTATCTCCTTTTGTTCTTTCTCTCGACATTGTTTACAGTTTTTGGTCTTTTTTAACGTTTGGAACATAAGAAAAAGGTGAGAAGTTTCGCCCCGTCGTTCCTGTCTTGTTGTTACCACCATCCTAGCCATGTCTTTTTTTTAAATCAAAAGAAATGTTCTCAGTCAGACACAATGATAACTGTATGGTGCTTTGGACGAATGAAAAAAAATAAACCCACTGGAGTCGGTAAGGCTGCAGATGATTCTTCTCACAGCAAACGTCGCCGTGTCATTTTGTGATTCTTCTTCGGCATGATGCAGATATCTTTGGAGAGGTTGCGGTGGGCGTGATTTCAATTTAGAGACACTATGCAACAAGTCGTGTGTGTCTCAAATGTATGTTGCATCATTCCTATATCAAGACGTGAATCATCCCATTAACAACTGTGACATCATTCATGAAGTGGTGGGGTAAATGAGCAAGGGTGCTTCCATTCATGATTTCATTGACAACTTCCATTCATGGCTCCCACTACTACTGTCATAATGGAAATACAAATAAAAAAAACCGAATTAAAATGTCAATTAAATTAAAAAACGTCCTATGTTGACGTACTTTCATACATGCAAACAAGTTCAGGCAGTGTCCACTAGATGTCGCACTCGCCAACTGGTTTCCTTAACGCGCCACATTAACAGGATGTGACGTAGGTCGAGTTGATGTAAAATGGCGACGGTGGTGGCGTTCTAAAAACACAACTGAGCTAACGAGCTAACACAGGCTCCAAGATACGGAAGAGGCCGCCTGCTCTACCAAGGAGCAAGGAACAACTGCGTTATTTTAATCTTGTCCAGGTAAGCAATTCAATGTTGTACTACTTATGAGCTATTTCCTAGTTATTCCAGTTATTAACGGCGAGTTAACATTGAGCTTAGGTTGCACAACAAACAGCCTGTTGAACGTGAACCGTAAACAATGGCTAATATTAAAAAATATATTCCTCAGATTACAGAAAGCGTTTGCTACATGTGTAATAGTTAATAGTTAAATAAAGAGGTGTGCTCTCGGGCAGGTAGCGCCATGGCGGAGCTGATTACCCCCATCCCAATCCCGGTCCCGGTCCCTGAGGGGATGGTGGGTCTGGATGAGCCCAAGAAGATGACCAGGGAGGACTGGAGGAAGAAGAAGGAGCTGGAGGAGCAGAGGAAGCTGGGAAACGCTCCAGCCGAGGTGGACGAGGAGGGGAAGTGAGTTGTGGAACCCCGAATAATAGGAGGAGAGACTCTTGTCAAAGCTGGACGGTTCTGGACCTCTGAATGTCTTGTGGTTCTGTTTCTCTTCAGGGACATCAACCCTCACATCCCGCAGTACATCTCATCAGTACCGTGGTACATCGACCCGTCTAAGAGGCCCACGCTGAAGCATCAGAGGCCGCAGGAGGAGAATGAGCCGCAGTTCTCAAACATTGCAGAGTGGTACAAGAGAGGAGTGCAAGAGGTCAGAATGAGGGCGGATTTATAACAACAAAGCTTATTAAAGTGAATATTACTCGTGGTAATATCTGAAATTGTCTCTGCAGGGCGCAGTCGTCACCAAATTCCGTAAAGGTTCTTGCGAAAACTGCGGCGCAATGACGCACAAGAAGAAAGACTGTTTAGAGGTAAAGCTGATCAAACCTTCCAAACAACCTTCCGTCTCTCAATTGCTTTAAATTTTGTTAATTATCCTTCATTATATCTGTTCACGTCTTGGCTTCGCTTTCCTCTCACCAGAGACCCAGAAAAGTGGGAGCAAAGTTCACCGGCACAAGCATCGCTCCGGATGAACACAGTCAGATCCTGCTGGATTTGGACTACGATGGCAAGCGGGATCGCTGGAACGGCTACGACCCAGAAGAACACCACCGCATCGTGGAGGAGTACGCCAAAGTAGACCTGGTAAGCAGTCCAGTGCAGGGGTTAAGCCGATCTTGGTTAAGCTTAAGATCGAGCAATTGAGAATACTAAACTGAATGACATCACTCAGTATTTACATGTTATTACACTGTTTTATCTGAGTTAACTGGATTCTATAACATGACTATCTGTTTTCTTCAGGCCAAAAGGACACTAAAGGCCCATAAGCTTCAGGATGAGTTGGCTTCAGGGAAACTGGACCAAACTGTAAGTATTCAGTCATGTCCGCATCTATTGAATGTTGTTATGAAGGGACACATGCAGGATTGTCCAAGAACTTCAGCTAAAACCACTATGACTTCAAGATTTAATACAGGGAATTGTTTTTTCTTTCTGCAGGAGCGGGAACATGGCAGCGAAGATGAAGATGAAGATAAATATGCCGATGACATCGACATGCCGGGTCAGAACTTTGACTCCAAGAGACGAATCACAGTCAGGAATCTGCGTATCAGAGAAGACACAGCTAAAGTAAGAGGCACTCACTCACTCTGTTAGGATGGAACGCTTTTACCGATTAACTAAACAAATGCAAAGGAGACATTGGGAGAGGAGTGTGGTAAACAAGACGGGAGAGTGACTGAGCTTGTGTTTTGCTTCTCGCAGTACCTAAGGAATCTGGATCCAAACTCTGCCTACTACGATCCCAAGACTCGAGCGATGAGAGAGAACCCGTACTCCAACACCGGCATGAATCCTGATGAGTAAGCTGCTGTTTATCTCTGCACTCCTCTCAGATTCTTATTGAGTTTCCCTTGAGGTAACTTTCTCCACCTGATGTGTCTGACAGAGTCGGCTATGCTGGAGACAACTTTGCACGCTACAGCGGCGACACCATCACCATGGCTCAGACACAGCGTGAGTTTACTTATTACTCTCTTACACTCAGACTATTTTTCTGTCTTTGTAGCTTTGGTTACTAGTGTCAATGTGTTGTGTGTGTGTGTGTGTGTGTTAGTGTTTGCCTGGGAGGCCTACGAGAGAGGATCAGAGGTGCATCTGCAGGCCGACCCCACCAAGCTGGAGCTGCTGCACAGCTCCTTCAAGGTCAAGAAGGAGGACTTCAAAGAAATGCAGAGGGAGAGCATCCTGGAAAGGGTATGTGGCCGACAGCGCTTGAACGTAGCAGCAGTCAAATATCTGTGTGTTCATCCTAGTAGATGGGTTTACTCTGTGTGTGTGTGTGTGTGTGTCCAACAGTATGGAGGCCAAGAGCACCTGGATGCTCCTCCACGGGAGCTGCTGTTGGCCCAGACAGAAGACTATGTGGAATATTCTCGGCACGGCGCTGTGCTGAAGGGCCTGGAGAAGGCTGTGGCCCGGTCCAAGTACGAGGAGGACGTGCTCCTCAACAACCACACTGTAAGGACGGCAGGAGAAGAACATGGAGCCCTTTGTTGCCGTGCCTATTCTGAACATGAAAGCTAATAAGGTAGTTTTGTTACAGTTGATTCATTGAGCAAACGTGTGGTGTGTGTGTGTGTGCAGTGTATCTGGGGTTCCTACTGGAAGGATGGTTGCTGGGGTTACCAGTGCTGTCATTCCATGGTCAAGCAGAGTTACTGCACAGGAGAGGCAGGAATCGCTACAGTGAGTAGACCTCCCCTCAGCGTTCACACACTGTTCAGTGCACAGACAACTAGAGCCTATAACTGACCCATGTTCTCTTTTGTCCTCAATATTATAAAGAACAATACCAGCTGTGTTCCATTTGAGGAAGGCCTGATTGAACCCGAGGAGGAGGAGGAAGAAGAAAGGCCCAAAACTCTCGTGGAGGTAAGTAAACAAGATTTGTACGTAGATGATGAAAGCAGTAGAGATTGTTTGTCCTCATCACACGTGTGGATTTTATTCTATTCTTATTTACGCTCGTGTTTCTTATAACCAGATACATAAGGAGAAGATGAAAGAGAAGAAGAAGAAAAAGAAGAGCAGGAAGAACAAGAAGCACGACACTGATAGTGAATCAGAAGATGAAGAGAAAAAGAAAGAGAAGTTAAAGAAGGTAAAGTGTGTGTGTGTGTGTTTTTTTTGTGTGTGTGTTTGTGTGTGTTTTTGTGTGGTTCTGAGTTCATATGTGTGCATGTGTGGTTTAATGTTTGTGCTGTGTGTGGGTGTGTGTTCCTTGTAGGCCCTGGAAGCAGAGGCCAAGAGGCTGAAGCAAGTGGAGTCGATGATGCAGCTGGACGAGAGGAAGAGGCCGTACAGCAGCCTGCAGGAGGTGAAGGAGCCCACAGAGGAGGAGATGGAGGCATTCCGTATGAAGCGTAGTCGCCCTGACGATCCCATGGCCTCCTTCCTGGGACAGTGATCTCCTCTTACTCTCCACCTCTCCCCCTGACAGCTCTGCCAGTCCAATAATGGCTCCAACTCTTGCATCACATAACCAGGTTGATTGGCAGCAGTGTGGAGATAAACACAACAAACAAACATGTACAGTATTTAGTGAGTTTCATTTGATACTTCTGGCACCATAGGAGGTTAAGTTGTAATGTGTACTTTTGATTGTGCTTAATGTCACTGAGAGAAAAAAATCTGATTTTTCCTAGATGTCCATTTTACTTATTGACTTAATTTCAGTCAAACACAAAGTGGAGTCACATTTGCTTCTTGTGGAATAAAACCATTTTATATGAAAGTATGTATTTGTCTATCATTTTTGGAAGGAATATATAAATCACACATAGCTTGAGTTATCCTTAATGATGAAGGTGTGTTGTACATAGTTTTCCCTGGTGTGTAACAGTCTCACCTGCTGTGACCTTTGAGGAAGAGACTCAGTGGTGTTGAATCACTGTTTACATTTCTTAGCGATGAACTTGTATGACCCAGTTACTCATTACTTTAATTCAGTTGTGTTCCTAAGCTCCACCTCACACACACTCACATGCATATATGTGTTGTACATTTGGCTTAACGTCTAAACTGGATACAAAAGATCTGTGAATACAAAGCACTGCCTCACCCAGACATTTTTAGATAGTATTGGTCAGTGATACAAACACAAACATCTGGAAGTCTTTATTTCACAGCCCACCCTCTTGGATTAATTTAGCAAAAGTTACATGAGAAACTTCTGGGGCTTGTCAGCTAAAATGCACAAACTTTACCTGAATTCCACCTAACAAACTAAGTAGATTGACATTCTCATTCTTGCCATGATTGTTACGTTAATGACTGTTTTCCACCAGCACACACAGATGCGTCACCCTGCCGGCTGTGCAATGCTGCTGTGCTGAGCTGAATCCAGTGACGTCATGGTGAAAGTATTTGTTGGCAGAGTGAACTTGCTTAAACAGGGCGGATGTTATGGAGAGCGATCCAGTGTGCTGTGTAGCGTTCTCTTTGCAATCCTCCCCAACAATGCTATCTCCTCCGATTATTAGGAATCATGCAGGAACACTCGTAGCTTCTGTAGGAAAAGGATCTGGATTGTGCTGAAGAATGCCCGTAGGTCATAGTTTCTTGGCTGGTGAGTTCTTTCTCCGTTCGTTTCTGTCCTCCCACATTCTCTTTAAGAAAGTCTGAATGTTCTGAATAATTCATGCATGAACGATGTAGCCTGTCTCTCATAATCCAAGTATTCATAGCATTAATGTGACCTCATCATTTAGGTGATAAAGGTTGCTGTACGTGTTTTCAAGCAATTTTGGATGTGCGAGAAAATGTGCATGTCTCTGTCTTTGTCTTTCAGTCAAATCTGACTTTTGTGTGTTTTGTTGAACGACATTCTCATCTTCTGATCCCGCAGTGGCCATCATGTTCCAGATATGTGTGGTGTCCTGTTTGCTGTCACTTGTCTATTCCCAGTCGCCATATTCCTCAGTCAAGAGAGGTCGCAACATCACTATCCACTCCTCCCAGCTAGTGTGTAGTCTGCCTGGTCCTGTGGGGTCAGCAGGGCACCCCGGAGCCCCAGGATCACCAGGGACCGTGGGTCCCATGGGAGCCACAGGGAAGGACGGCCCAGATGGGAAAGACGGAGAGAAGGGCGGAAAGGGCGATAGAGGTCACTATTGACTTACTTGCAATTTACTCAATTTCCATTTACAAGTTCCTCTCACAACAGAATATTTGTTGTTTTATACTAAAATGTTTTGCTATTCAGACATTTCTTTGATCTTATTTGTCAGGTGATCCAGGGAAGCCCGGGAACCCAGGAAAACCAGGTGTGAAAGGTCGTGAAGGTGTGATCGGCAAGGCTGGACCCCGTGGACTGAAGGGGTTACGTGGTCCGGCAGGGCTGTCTGGAAAGCGTGGACAAAAGGGTGATGTGGGTGACGTGGGGGAACAAGGGGCCGCAGGAGGCTGCAGCTGTGGAAAAGCAGCCCGCTCAGCCTTCTCTGTCGCTGTGACCAAGAGCTACCCTAAAGAGCGAATGCCCATCCGCTTTAACCGGATCATGCTCAATGAAGGAAACCACTACAACTCCACCAGTGGGAAATTTGTCTGTGCAATCCCTGGGGTCTATTACTTCACCTATGATATCACACTGGCTAATAAACATCTGGCCATTGGATTGGTCCACAATGGACAGTACAAGATCAAGACATTTGACGCAAACACAGGGAACAATGATGTGTCGTCTGGTTCCACCGTTCTCCAGCTGCGGGAGTCAGACCAGGTTTGGCTGCAGATCTTCTACTCGGAGCAGAATGGGCTTTTCTTTGACCCCTTCTGGACAGACAGCACCTTCACTGGTTTCCTTATTTACCCTGACCAGGACTATCTCCATGAGGCTGATCGAAAAGCAAACAGTAATGCTGAAGGTGGCAGTTAATGGACCTTGAAACTGTTTCCATCAGACATGAAGCAATTACCACAATTGTGTGTGTAAATATTGTTTATGGGTTTGCTTAACAATGGTGAGCATTAGCAGCTGGCATAGGGTTGCTATGTAACAAGTTCTGACACCAGATGGCGCACAAGGGTTGAATTCAACTTTACAAGTGGTTTAAATTAAGCTCAACAGTGGAAACTGATGTGATTTGGCTATAATTCCCATTGTGTTATAATGCCAAAATGAATCATTTTATTTAAGTTTCTAGAATTTTTCTAAGGGGTAACTGAAGTATTTTCCTCCTCCGGTTTATTAACATTTTTTCACCTGGTATGACTTTTATCCATTGTCCCCTTAGAGAAAAATCGGTTATAGACAGGCTGTGTATTTTGTTAAAGCTGCGCATGAATGTAACCCTGCGGCAGCATGTAGTGTATCAGAGCATACAGCTCATACTCATAATTAGTTTAGTCAACACTAATAGCTTATTACTTTATGCTGCTGTCACTTTTCAATAACATCACTCACAAACCCTACTATAATAAGTGTACTATAATGTAATATAATAAACAAACTGGTGGAAAAATAAATCTATTGATCCCAATAATTATAGTTTTATCAAAGCTAATTTAAAAAAAATCATTTATCTGACTGATAAAATATAAAGATATCGGTTGTGTAAAGATAAAAACATACTGAAGAGGTTTTCTTGTAATTTCATCGCGGGCTGTAATTGACTACAACTCCCAGACACCTCAGTTATTGATGTTGATATCTATCTGTCACGTGTTTGCCAGTCACGATGGCCGAGTGTGCTGTGATACATTAAATATTTGTATTTAAAGATATAAAAACGGCCGGGTCACAGTATATCCCTTTCCAATAAGCCCATAAATAAACAGAAAACAGTATGTTCTATGGTACAGGAGTAGCACGAAGAACAGCGTTATAAATGTGGGAATTAATGCCAATAGTTCGGTTGTGTTTTTGTAGTTCTAATGCGGATTTGATTGACCACAACTCCCATACTGCACCGCGCATGCAGCCTCACGTCTAGTGCACGAGCCTCACACCGCAACAGCAGCAGCTGGTGCAGCCGAGCAGGCTACTTTGTTACAGCGGAGCCACCGGAGCGAAGCGGCGGAGGAAAACGCTCGAAAAGTGCCTACGGTTCGGCGGAGACGGCAGAACCAAACGCTTCTCGCCGGGATTCGTCGGTGGCCGCTGTTTTACCAACTTGTCAAGGGATTTGAACTCTCACTTTTCGCCGAAAAAAGAGGGCAAAGGCAAAGTTGAGACGAAGAGGAGTTCTCCCATTCAGGATGTCGGACTGAGACAAAGGGGTCTGGGGGCATTTCCCGACGGAGCGGTGAGTGGCACATGGAACATCCAGCCAGATGGAAAGTTTCTCCAGTTTCTGGCCTGGACAAAGATCAGATACATCGCCGTGCTGACCGTTCTCGTTTTGTTGCCTTTGTGTTTTGTTTTGTAAATGAGGCGAATATATGTTGAGCCCCGTGGCCAGTTAACTTGTTTCGGCTCACTATTTGGTCGGTGTCTCGTGGCGAAGTACGTGTTGGAAGTGACAAGCAAAGCGTGAATTCGACAACAAATTTCCGTCGAGATACACAGAATGATTTAAAGTTACTTCGCCGTAGGTTGCTCAGATTAGTTTGACTTGTTGTACTGTCGAGAGGACATTTAACTGAGGCATTTAAATTCCCGTGCGTGGAAAATGGCCTGTAGTGGTGGAAGCCTCAAACGAATGGACAGAACATCAAAACAGACTTATTAAATCATCTCAAAGCGAAAACAAAGCCTTTACAACGTGCTGAAGAAAGCCTACAACCCATATAGAATAAATAGAGACATTTAGTTCATTCGCAGTTAATCCAATCTTACATTTTCCACAGGTAACTTACATTTCCATGGCCACTGAGCATGCGGCTTAGTGAAGTACTTTCAATTTGTTTCTGCAGGTCATACTTGAGTGTTGGAACCTCCTCTGGATGGGAAAGATGGAGAGAGAGTTGCAATGGTGGAAAGGACAGCTGGCAGCAGATATCCATCAGTCTCTCCGCATCAAGGTGAGTCTGTTTTAGAGCATTATAAGCAGAAAAAACATGTTATTTTGTTCCCAGTATGAACCAAATCTGTCTCAATTTATGGTTGAGATGACGTACAATACCATAAACAAACAATGTCCAGCTTTTCTGTGTGTTCTACTGTTTCTTACTCATATCTGACAGTTTGAATATAGGCTTGTGTGATCCCAACATAGTCTTCTTGGTACAGTTTGTTTGTAATGCACACGGCATTAAAAGCTGGGAGGAAAATCTGATTACTTTGCAGTGTTGTATATTTAAACATGATTTAAATTAAATTACATGGAGGAGTTAAGGCTCATTAATTGTGAATGTCTTAATTAACCTTGTAGGGTGATCATATTTCTTCCCATGAGTCACTTCAGTAGAGACATCTGTCACTAGCCTGGCGTCTTCAAACGGCGAAGCCTGGGCTCTGTTGCCAACTTTACACTGAGGAAATTAATACAGATTAGGTTTTAGATATGAGGGGATTGTATGTGCTGGAGAGGGGATGACTGTGTACAATTTAGATTGGAGTATATCAGCATGTGGATCAGCTGCCTGTCTCTCTCGCTGTAGTTCACTCTCATGACTCATTTACTTACACACTGTTTGATTCAGTTTACTCATGCTGGCCGCTGACTCAGAACGAGCCCCCTGTCAGTTAGCATGAGAGTCTGCGTGCAGCGCTGCCAATGAAACGACTCACTTTGATGTTGAGGCAGAGAGATGTCATATGAAATGATGTATAGTTATTTGTAATGTCAAATATTGTCTGGTGTTACAGTTTGAAGCCCTGTAATCATGTTTTGGTGAGAGCTCAGGCAACAGGCTTTACAATAGAGTCAGTGGAATAAGTCAAAGGTGGAACAATGAAACCAGTTCGTCTTGATGGAAACTGTTTTCATTGCTTTGTTGTTACGCTCTGTAGTTTTAAGTTCAGCTGCAAGACCTGTTAAAGTGTAATTCCTCCTGAAAAATAGTCACCCCACCACCAAAATGTAATACTAAGAGTTATATGCACAAAAGAATTACCAATGTTAAAACACTATTTACACACCATAATAGAGAAGATGGAGGATTACAGGATCAGTGTTATCTATCAGGATGATTATGCTTCCCTGTCCGTCATGGCTGCCCAGTGTGTCTGCGTTCATCATATTTGATTAAGGACCTATCAATTGTCAATCTCTCAGATCCCACTAGGAACCTTAAGTATTCACTTGAAGGTTAAATACAATAGTCTTGATTTACCCACCGTGCTTTAGTGTAGCATATTCAAACCCATGCGGTGACTGGACGTGTGTCATGTCAGATAAAGGAATATCATGCAGTACAGTTCAGCTGTGATGGCAGAGAATGGTGGATTTGATAACCGAGCAATGTGCAAAGCCCTCACACTGTTCAGATTTCCTCCATGGCGTCTGCTCCCCCACAGCCTCATCCAGTCTTAATGACGTTTGCTGCAGTGGTAATGCCCTGATGTGGGAGATAGCGCTGGTGTGTAGCATGTGGCAAATTATCAGACATGCAAATCAGGCAGAGGCAGCTGTGGAATCCTTAATTACGGTGCGGGTCTCCCACAAAGGCACCTCTCCGCCCCACACACCCCCCCCACCCCGACCCCTCCCAGCCCCCCTGGCTCCAGCAACCCCCCCTCCCACCCACCCCCCCCCCCCCCCCATCTCCATTCTCCTGCAGCCCTCGGACCCCCAGACAGACAGATGGACCGGAGGCTCTGGGGCTGTGGGGATGGGCTGGTATGGTTGGCCGGGGCTCAGTGGGGTGGAGTCGCTACATGTGGATTTGGGAGGAGAGTGTTACTGTTTATTTTAGGGTCAGGCCCAACAATCAGTATTGTTTAAGTTTTGCTCACAATAAATAGTTGACAGTTTGTGTAAGGCGATCCCTGTGGGTGAAGTGTGTGTGTTCTGCTGGAAGCTACTAAGCATAGGTTGTTTATCTGGGTGGCTTCTGTAGAGCTGCACTTTAAAAGTAGACTGGGACTGTGAACTGGCCTAGGGACAGGAAAGTTGCTACACAAACACAATGTCCTGACCCATTGTGGATGTTTTCTGTGTTAGGACCCTTTACTCTAATCGATTGATCCGCAATCCCTTATGAAATCCAGAGAGATTCTCTAGAAATAAATGCAGACAGTGTAACTATGCAACAAGATTTTTGTTTTCACATCGTAAAGCTGATTTTATTTCAACTAGAGAGGGTTTTCTCCCTGTTTCCTGTAGCTGACTGGTGAGACGCCCCGAGCTGATTCAAAGCTAATGCCCCGAGTGTCTCCCTCTCCACTTTGAAACACATGCAGCTAATTGAACATGAATAGGAGATGTGCTAGGGGTGAAACCTAATCCTATCTGCTCCTCATCCTCCTCCACTGAGATAACCAAGCCCCTAATCACCGATCACCATCTCTCACACACACACACACGCACACGCACACACCCTTACTACCTCAACCCCCTGCTCAGAGACCCCTGCAATGACCCAAATTAGCTCCTGTTCTCTTCGGTAATGGAGAATTAAATTGAACTGAGGCATTTCTAACGGTACATATAGTCTTGTTCATGATACGCCTGTTTTCTACCTACATCAGCCTTCCTGATACCATCTAAAGCCAGTCTGCAGGCAACATGCATGACCGACCATTATTATGTATATTTTTTTTACAACCCGGTTGTTTCTCCTCTGCTGCTATCTTCCCCGTGTGGTTTTCTGCCCCCCCTCCTCACCATTCTACCCTTCTTCCCCTGCAGGAGCTGAAGTTGCCGGTCTACCGGGCCCATTCCCCACAGATTGGCATGCGCCGGTACTTTGCAGACTTGTTGGCCATCCTGAGTAACCGCTACCAGCTATGTCCCACAGCGCGGCACTTGGCTGTCTATCTGCTCGACTTGTTCATGGACCACTACGACGTGGCTGTCAAGCAGCTTTATGTCATCGCCCTGTCCTGCCTGCTCTTAGCCAGTAAGTCCCTTTACAGCCTCTCAGCTATTTCTCCACACCCAGTCCCATTTGGCATGATTTTCACCTAGTTGGTTTGCTCAGTGTCAGATCGAATCTTCATCTCTTTCTTTGTGAGATTTAGATGTCTTTGAATTTATATTTTATCTTGGTCTTAAAGCTATTGAGGCTTTACTAAGGTTATGTTTTGTCTTTTCTCCTTGAATGTTTCATTCATTGCGACTGCTTGGATGCATTTAGGTGAAAGCTGCCAGTAAACCTGAGCTATGGCATAAATCTTCAGAGAGAACAAAGATACTCTGACTGTGGTTTATGCACAGATGGTGCAAGGTGAAACATTTCCAGTAACAAGGGCAACCTGGGTTGAGCTCAGGAAACCCTGGTGTTGTTTGTTTCAGCTCCACTTTTCTGACTGATGTGATAACCTGTAATGACAGTTTACTGTTAGCAGTGATGTTGTTTTGAAAAAACAAAACAATGTGGCCATTGTTTGAGGAGAAACCTGGTCTGTCTGTTTGTGTCTCAACATTTATATTGGAGTCTTTGATCCTGGCTGTAATAACAGGTCTGGGCCTGTTGTTGTTGTCCCGTATACTCTGAATCACTATCTCACCTCCCCAAGAAGTCAATGGATGTCATTTTCCCCCTTCTGTCACTGAGGTGCAGCTGGGTTATCTGTGAAAATTCTTGGTAACTTTGGGTTGTCATGCTAACGTCCCTGCTGTGATGAACCCAACCGCTGGCTGACTGAAGGCTCATTCACAGTGACAGCACAGGCTTTGAATTCTTGAATCTATTTGTCTAGACTGACTTGTATTTGTTATTCTTTATTTGTAGCTGCAACCATTCCTTAGATGTCTGTGTTGGAGTAGAGTAGAGGGGGTGATGGCTCGGTCTGATAACTAGTAACCATTGTGCTTCAATGCTGTTAAATATAAATTAGATTCTGCCTTTGTGTTTGTGTGTTTCATGCAAAGCATTTGTGATAATATTTCTTCCTCTGCTCATGCAGGCTGTGGCAGTGTTATTAGTGTCTCTGTGTCTGTCTGGTGATTAACAGACTGTGAGGTTTTCTGTACATTAATGCAGCCCTTGGCATCATGGGTAATTAGACTAATGATGCCGTCAAAGAGGGAGCCTGGAACCAGGCCCGCACACTTGGGAGGGTGTGTGTGTGTGTGTGTGTGTGTGTGTGTGTGTGTGTGTGTGTGTGTGTGTGTGTGTGTGTGTGTGTGTGTGTGTGTGTGTGTGTGTGTGTGTGTGTGTGTGTGTGTGTGTGTGTGTGTGTGTGTGTGTGTGTGTGTGTGTGTGTGTGTGTGTGTGTGTGTGTGTGTGTGTGTGTGTGTGTGTGTGTGTGCAAACACAGGCCATCTTTGCAATCACAGGGGTCTCAGCGGTAGGATAAATCTGAATATGAGACTTGAAAGAGGTTTTTATTTAAAAGCAATCTAAGGATCCAAGAATAGCTTAAGAGTTTAGGGAGCAATATCAACATCGCCAACCCAGGATGCTCTAATAGATTCATCACATTTTATTATTGAGAAAGGCATCTGGCATTACAATGAGTGTCCAGCTATGGGAGAATTTATTGAGCTTATTTTATACACACAGAAGAGAAGAAAACAACAAGGCACAAAAGAAATAGAAGAGAAGGAAAACGATGAAGGGAACTAAGATGTGTGACGTCCATGTGAATGAGGGCACAGCCATGTTAAAATGACACGACGATGTACAGTAACCGTGGAGACTCGAATGACAGGGTTGTTGGTATGATGATCTTATAGCTGCAGATTTTACAGGGTGACATCATTCCTCTGTACTAGCAGGGGCAAAACGCATCATAGGCTGTGGAAAGAGAGAAAGGGGGGGAGACACGGGGGGCCAAACCAAATAAAAGAGGAGAAATCCCACCCGAACCCCGACCTATTGAAGAGACACACAAATGAGAGCTCTGTTGTATCACATTTTTATTAAATCTTATGATTGTGGTTTTCATTTGTCGTTCTGAAGCCGTCTCTCATGGATCTGATCCCTCCTGGGAGTCTCTGCCGTGATTGACAGACATTGCTTTGGGTTTCCGTCTGTCCCGAGGTGCTTTGGAATCTGGCCTAGTTATTGAACGGCTGCTCCGGGTCCCCTGCCTGCTCTTTGACACACACACACACACACACACACACACACACACACACACACACACACACACACACATACATACATACATACATTGTCTTTCTTTAAACATTTCTGTCTTCTGCAGTTAGTTAATTAATCCCTCCGTCTTTTGTGTCTCTCTGCAGTCACCGCTTAATCCTGTTAGTCTATTATGTGTGTGTTTGTGTGTGAGCTAGAGTATGTATACGCAACCCCATGTGTGTTCATGGATGAACTCATTTTCAGGGTTGAGAATGTTCCGATTGTGCGAGAGCTCGTCTAATTCCCTTAACTCAGAGAAACATATCTTCTGGGGAATTGAATGTCGCTCTCCTTGCGTTTCATTCCCATACACACGGCATCTCTCCAAACTTAAAAGTTTCCATTGTTGTGCTTTTCATGTCCTGCAGTGATCACATCAGTCTTCCTGGCAGGTCCCGGTCCCTGAAGTCACATCTCTGCATACACAAGTTATTTGTTATGCTAAATCCCATCATGGCTGCTCTGCTGCCACTTCAAGAATGTTTAGCATTTTTTCATCACAGTGCCTTTTTGTTTATCAGAGCTCCTTGCTGGAACTATAACTTACTTATTGTGCCCTTGTGTGGATTTGTGTTATGTTGTTGTGAATACTGAACCTGAATCTTATGGGCTTGTGGCGTTTCTGCAGCGCGTTAATGTTTAGGCTGAATCATGTATTTTTTGACGGGTGAACCTGATTGATTGAAGGGTTTCAGATTTAAAAAGCACCCAGAAGCACACCCACACACACATTAACTACACTGTGTACTTACACAGGCCTTAGAGCCCGGGGGTGGGGAGGCACTGTGTGCTGAGGGGCACCTGCCATATGCTCGTCGAGTCAGGCCTCAAACAAAAGCCCATCAATGCAAGCAGGACAGCCAGAGAGCCGGCAGCCAGCAGCCCCTTCCCAGAGAGGGGGAGGGGAGCAGAGTCCAGGGGGTGGAGGTGGCTGTGTGTGCTAGCGTGCTTTCCTTTGGCTATGGGAGGTCGCCATAAGCTAAGAGGGCTACATGATGATATGGTTGCTCTAGCAACCTTGTGATAAACATGGATTTGGTCCTGATTAGCTTAAGGGATTGAACACTATTTTAGATCTGTTAAGAGAGTGCTTGGTTAATTTAGAATAAAATAACATCTGTGAATATCCAATGAAAGTCTAGTTCTTCACAAGACATGAGCGTTTTATGGGCCGTAAGCGTGTGATTGGTTGTGGTGGCGTCCCGTCTGTGTCACTGCTCCCGCTTCGTCATCTCACCTTGTGGGGACGAGCAGGGGGAGCCGTCCTGGGACAGGGCAGCCAGTAAAAACACTCCCACATCCTTGGGGGGTTGGGAAACGAGCAGAGCAATACTTCAAAGGCAGGTTGGCTGCTGATGTTAAACAGGGTAGAAGGGGAGGGAGAGGTGGCGGCCTGCAAAATGGGGCATGTTAGAACCGAACCAGGGCTCCCAGAAATGTAGATGATCAGGAACCCACTTCTCCCATCGCCCCCCCTCCCCCGTCAGAGGTTTGACAATAATTGTAATGGAATTGTCATATGGGGCTCTCTTAATTAATGAAATTATGTTGGGGTGTGTAGACGTGTAGCCCCACATATCCTTTGTTTATTTTAGAGCTCTGGTTTAACTACAGTCCACACACTGCAGTATAAATAACACAATCAGTCATTCAATATTCTATAGTTTAAAGTCTTCAGCTGTTTGTTCCACCTCCATCCTTTGTCTCAGCTATCATCCATAATGCAACGCATGTCTTCAGTCAGGCACAGCCCCCCCCCCCCCACCACACACACACTCTTAAGATTCTCCCTGGTCACCCAGGCGTTAGCATCAAAGGTCAAGGGTCGGCCCAGGCCTACATTGTGAGAGCTGCCGGGTCAGGGGTGGCAACACAGAGGTTCTGTGATCGAGCTGTGACCAATTTCACACCCCCAGTGAAAGATGATGCCGCAAATTAAAAGCATTTAAAGAGCAGAGGAATTTCCTGCACGGCTGTCAAGTCGGAGAGGAAGAGGAAGAGAATGATGAAGGAAAGGAGAAAGGAAGAGAGCTTTGGTTGTTTAGGTCAGACTTCATTTTTCATTGGACTATGAAAGCACAGGAGGATGCACACATATTTGATGCCCTGGTTCTTTAGGAGAGACGTTGTGTTTTGGTAACGAAAATTCCCTGACGCCAGCGAAAGTGGAGACCAGCAGAAACGGGACATTCTATGCATGAGAGTGCAGCTCTCAGGTTTCCTAAAAGCCCCGTATCTGCCCAGCGCCCATCCCCCATCCCCTCCTCAAACAACACACCTGGGAGGAGGCCCTGCATCCAGCCCTTACCTCTGCCTAACCCGTGTCCTCTCACCCCTCACCTGTTGATCCCACCTTTCTCATCCTCTCCAAATGACGTCCACTCACACACTGCCGTACCTCACCTGTGAGGGAAGACGGGAGCTCTGCCCTTCTTATGCATGGAGTTGCTGTTTTCCATCACAGTATCTCTTCTCCGCTCACTGACTTCAGATAGGATCGCTTGGCCACCTGCATTCCAGGTAGACTGAACTCAGAGGAGAGGAATGCACAGTGAAACATAACAGCCACACACACACGCACACGCACACACACACACACACACAGGCTGTAATATACGCTCCACTCTTTTGTTAAGTCAAACCAGCTTGTTGCTCTAAAAATCATTCAGCTGCAGGTTCCTCTGTAGCCGGTTTGTTGATTTTGTTTTGAAAGCAGATCTTTAATCTATGTCATGTTTCTCCTGTTCCTATTCTCCCCACAGTAGAAACCCAGCAGAGTGATCACAGAGCACAATAAGGAGATTGACTCGCACTGCGTCGGCCTTTAGATCAAAGTCTTTGGTGTTGTGTGGTGATTGGGGGCGTTGATGGCCTTCTTTTATTATGGCGGCGTCTGTGTGGACACAGCAGTCCAGCCGCAGACGGATCACTGGATCCAGAGGATGTGAGGGTGAGAGAAAGGGGCGAGTGAGGACTGGGCCCTGGAACTCTCCCCGGTGGGTGTAAACGGCCCCGTTTCACTGCGCTTCCTGTTCTGCAGGGGAGATGCCATTACTGCCTGTGTGCTAATTATCCCTCTGGCCTGTTGGGCTGCAGACCCCCCCTCCCTCCCTCCCTCCCCCCCCCCCCCCCCCAGCCGTCCCCTCTCTCTTCTCTGCTTAATGGTAGGTCGCAACACGAGTGGTAAAACTCACACTCGGTAAGAAGACTCCCCTGCTGCCCCAGACGTGGGCATAAAGAGGTTCATTAAGTCCATCAAAGACGCCCGCAGTACTGACACACTACGGCACACACAGCTCAGAAGACCCACTTTACTATCTACTTCAACAAAGCTCCCATTCTGTTGGTTTGAAACTATTTCAGAGTAAAAGAAGCCCAATCTAAACCCAGCTGAAGGTTATTAGAAATCCAAAGTGGATTTGTGTTATGATGAATCGAACTCATTAACTATATAAAATGGATGTAACGTCATGAATCGCTCCTACAGTCGCCATTCAATTCAAGACCGGCTGTAAATTGATTCTGTTTTGTAGAGGTTATCCATGGATTTCTTACCCGGCTGTGTGTCGGGGAAAGGCTGTGTGTAGTTAAGGTTGCAGGCTCCAGAGTAACCTGACACCTCCTCATCCTCGTTCTAAAAGTTTGAGCAGAAGAGGCCTGCAGGACCGGAGGATTAAAGGCAGTATCGCCCCTCTTCATTGGTCATATAGTCCCATGAGGCCTCAGGCTGTTGCTATGGAAAGGAGGATGTGTTGGGGGTGGGTGGGGGTTCGCCTGAATGAAAGAGAGAAGGAGAGAGAGAGAGAGAGAGAAAGAGAGAGAGATGTTGATCAGGTTGGCTGGCTTTCTCTCAGAAGGTACTTACATATTTCACATAAAGAGCTCCACACACTCCAGTCTAAAGTGACGCATTCTGGGCTTGTTAGGCTAATAGCTTAGCTTCATGGCCAGATGTTGAATAGTAGTGTGCTTAATTACTAATGCTTAGGAAGCCAGCCCACATTCTCAATGGAGCCACTGGTGCCTGGTAACAACGTGTCAACCAGCTGCACGTTGCTGAGCCTCCACTCCCATCTCACTAAGCTCTATTTTTAGATGCAAATGTATTGCTTTTGAATGGAAATCCACCGTCTTGGCATTATGACACACGTTCTTACCTTCAGCAGTGTTCAGAATGATCTGTTCGACGTCTCCTATCGTGTTTTTAATCATCTGAATTCCTTAGTTTGACACGGTGCTGTGTGTCAAATCCTTAAAGCTCGACTCGCTCCCTAATCTGCTCAAACATTTCCAAGCGCAGACAGGTTTTGATAATTAAACATTGTGTCTGTTGAAAGGATACCCAGAGAGAGTCTTGGATGTAATATTGCTTTAATCTTGTGATAAATCTTCCCGTGTCATCGGGCCTGAGAGGAAGCCTGTTTCCATTAGCACAGCACTTTGTAAAGACTCTCAGCATAAGGGGAGGATTGGCAGCCTGCAGCACCACCTGTTCACATCAGACTTTACTCTTTACGCTCAGCACAAAGGCTACAGATTAGAATATTCCTACAATAATAGCAAATAAGAAACACGAGCATGCATTGTTCCATTTCAATACATTCTTAAAGATGTATTGAATACAGAATGAGGCTTGAGATGAGGCTAAATCTTCTGCTGTGACGTTTTGGTTGATTTGTGATGAGTTGAGTTATGTAAGCGTTTGCACATCCTACTATCCTAGCCAGGTGTAAATGCAGTCTGCACACAGGAGACACACACACACACACACACACGCACAAGATAGAATCCGCCTACGAGTCAGAGACGTTGCTCTGTCTTATCTCGCTGCCTGCACCTGGAACACAAACGGTGATCAAAGCACAGGCAGCTGAAGATGAAGAGATCTGATGGACTGACCTCATTAGGTGTCAGATATTGAGATGGTAACCAGACCATAATAGTTAATAATCATGATCACCACTTTGCTAACCTCCCTGTATCTGCTCGTTTTGTTTCTCCAGGTAAATTTGAAGAGAAGGAGGACCGGGTGCCCAAACTGGAGCAGCTGAACTCCCTGGGCTTCATGTGCAGCCTGAACCTGGTGCTCAACAAGAAGGACCTGATCAAGATGGAGCTGCTGCTGCTGGAGACGTTCGGCTGGAATCTCTGCATGCCCACACCCGCTCACTTTATTGACTACTACCTCCATGCCTCTGTGCAGGAGGGGGACCTGTACAACGGCTGGCCCCTCTCCTCCCTCTCCAAGACCAAGGCCTTCATGGACAAGTACACACACTACTTCCTAGAGGTGTCGCTGCAAGGTGAGCGATGGAGGAGCGGCTGCTTTACACGCGCAACTTGACAGTAAAGTGGACAGGGTTGGTCATTGTGTTGTCTCTGTGTTTGTGTGTGTGCGTCTCATAGATCACGCCTTCTTGAGTTTCCGGCCGTCCCAGGTTGCGGCCGCGTGCGTGGCAGCGTCTCGCATTTGCCTCCAGATTTCCCCGAGCTGGACGACGGCGCTGCATCTGCTAACAGGCTACACCTGGGACCACCTCACCCAGTGCATTGAACTCATGCTGCTGTAAGGAGGACACACACACTCGGCTCCCCCCACACTGCCATCAACACACACACACACACACACACACACACAGAGCAGAGGGTTCATGGTTTTAGATAAGAGGCCCGCTGCTTTAATCAACACAGGTTGATTTTGATGAGTTTATCAGACGGGCTATTATCTGATTCTCTAAGCTGAGAGAGATGGATGCTGGGTAATTGTAAATGAGTGCCTCATGGTTTGGTCAGCACACAATGCGTGTGTTTATTCGTCTGTGATTATTTGCACATGTTGATACTGGTTGTGGGCGTTGGAGAGGTTTAGTGCAGGTCAATCTGTGCTCCTCTTCATGTGTTCCACCATGTGTCGTTCCCTTCCATGGTGTTTTCCTCTACATTCAGTGTTTCACTTCTAATTGGCCACTAAATTGTCTCCATATTGATTTTCTTTCCCATGTTGTTGCGATAGTCAGTGAAACGTTTCTGCCTCTCCTTTGCAGCGCTCATGACAACGATGTAAAGGAGGCCAACAAAACCAAATCCACTCCTCCTCACAGGCCGTCCTCTCTGCAGTCACAGCCCCAGACGTCTCACCTCTCCCCGTCGTCGGCAATCCAGAGACCGGCCTCCTCCTCCTCCTCCACCTCCTCCACCTCCACCCCCCAGCAGCTGCTGTTTCAGCCGGACGCATTCCCTCACCTGGCCCAGCATTCGCCATCTCTGTCCCAGCTGCAGGCCTTAGCTGAGTCCCAGGCTCTGGGGCCGATGGTGAACATGTCTCAGGACTTCCTCCAGAGCCACAGAATGGGTTTGCTTACTGGGGCCCCTTCCATTACTCCTGTGGGGGGCTTCCCCTCCTACCCATCCATGACTGCCGGTCTCCAGCCGGGGCCTCGCGCTCTCCCGCTCCAAGGCCCCATCTCCATGCAGATGGCCCTGGCCGGAGAGCCCCGCCACTGCCTGAGCATGGCCTACAGCGGCGGCTACCTGGGGGCCCATCACGCCTTCACAGCCGGCTGCTTCGACAGGTGACGCCAGGAGACGGAGAGAGAACACAAACCCCCCAGGGATTGCACCGCTGTGCATCCGTCCCACCTTCCTCCCCCCAAACATCCATTCACAGACCTCCTCTCTCTCTCCGTCAGCACCGTGGCGCCCTCAGCTCGCCCAGCGCCCTCCTCCCTATCACAGAGACGCCTCAAGCGTAAACAGAGGTCCAAAGGCAACAAAGACCCAGTAGAAGTGATCACACTGACGTAACAGAGACTCAAGTCACACTCAGACGTCAGGACATTTGTTATTGCCATATTTTTGGACCGGTTTCTAACTTTGTTTTCTAACTGTCATCACTGTGAATGAGATGAAAGCAGCAGCAGCAGTCTGATCTGAACAGCGACCTCGTGCAGTGCCTCCTCTCAGCTGTGTGAGAGCTGAGTTCATCATCAGAACACACACACACAGAACATTACGGCTCTCCCATAAGAGCATTTAGCTGCTTCTTTATTTGAATCCAAAAATATGAACACATTTAGAGACATATTAAAAAAAGAGAATTGACTGACCATGTGGGAGGTGGAAGCACACACACACAGACACAGGCTGGGTGACTTGACAGGGAAGCTTGTGTGTCTGTCACTTAAGTATTGGCAAAACTGAAGTATTTCCACTTTCCACAATCTAATGCTGGGAGTCGAGTAGAGCTGCAGGGTCCTACTGTGGATTCCTTCATCACATGAAGCCGAAGAGGAGGTGAGGAATTCATTGTTGTGAGCACAGCAGGTGAGCTCTGCAGCGCTACCGTGCCTGCAGTCTGTCGGGGTTTCTCTCCTCATCTCTCATGTATCCACTTTTCATCTCCAAAGTGCAGCCCTGTGGCAGAGCCCTCTCTCACACACACACAGACACACACACTGGATCCACTCCTCAGGTGAGTGTGGGGCTCTGCAGCCACAGGCCTCCTCCTCCTCCTCCTCTTCTTCCTCGCCCTTTACGTTTGAGCATCTCCGACGCCACTCAAAGAATTGAACAGGACCTGACTGTGACTCTGTTGTTACTGGACCAGCGTGGTGAAGGAGACTCGGGTGTGGGTTGTGCGTTGTGCGTTGTGTATATATGAATTGCTGCTGCCTTTATGAACTGTTGGTTCTACGTCTGTGTTAAAGGACTCCAATGTTTACACGAACCACTGATTATCAGGGACTTGAACAAGATTACTTGAATATGATGCCATTGAAACATGCCATAGCTTTTATTTATGATGCTTTCCTTCTTCTTCTCTTTATTTCTTACTCCTTTTATTTGATGTAGTCTAGCGTTTTATACCAATGTAGAAACCCACACCATTGAATAAGATATTTTAGTTTGTGTTTGTACTCCATTCAAAGAAACTGTGTATCCAGGCTCAGGTTAGTAAGGCGGACACTTCCCTGCCTTGCCGTTATTCTGTGCTCATTGTTGCTTTAAAGTGGAGTTGCTCATGCAGCATCCACACGTTCTGGAATGTTCCCCCTCCTCATCACCGGACCACGGTCTGCTTGGAAATCAGTAACCGACTGCTGAGTTAGCCCGTAGGTTTAAAAAAGTGAACAAGTCTATTTGTATCCCGGTGGAAGAACCCTCGTGGTTACTGGCTACACACACACACACACACACACACACGCGCTCACGCTCACACACATCTGTAGCCAGTCTTCAGTAATTGCTTCCCAAATGTCTGAAGCTGCAGTTCCCAATCGTCCACTTCCTGTGAAAGTGTAAACACATCCAGATTCCCAGTGCCGGTCGCGAGGTTTGACCACTTGTTACCATGGCGACGCCGAAAAAACGACTGCGGACCCCCCAGCGGCGAGGTTGTCTGCTATTTTGCGACTGAATTGAAACCAATGGCTGCTCGGCGTTGTAAGAGAAGCGTGCGTGCGTGCGTGTGTGTGTGTGTGTGTGTTGTTCTTCAGATTAATTTAACCGCGGATGAACGACTTCATACGTCAGAACTGTTGAATCTGCGACGGACACTGGACATCCTGCCGCGTTATAGTGCCTTGTCCTCAGCACCCGTGAATCATTCATTCATCCGTCATCGTGCGTTTCCTCCTCAGATAACACTGAATCTCTCCGTCAGCTTTAGTACGACACGACAACACTAACACAATCACCAAATCTATTCCAGCAAGGCACTGTATGTTCTCCTCCCGCTGAAAACTTGCTTTTTTTTTTATTATACGTACTAAGATACTATGCCTTTACTTTGTCTGTACAGCTTTGTTGTCATTTTTCCCACATTCCCTTTTGTTTTTCGGAGCGTTTCTAGTTGAAGCTTTTGTCTTTTCGATTTCTTTGTGTAGATTTCTCTTTTTCTTTGTAAACTTCAACTTGCTCGCTCCTCATTACTCATGAGCAAACTCTCAGAGGTGCAATACGTTTTCTGTTTTGAAAAAAAATGTCCACAGCCATCACTGTCTGGTGTTCACCACTGGTTCATCCTTTGTTTTTGTAACTTATTGTTTGGATAATTGTGTGATTTGCTGTAGCTTGGTTTTCCTCTAGAGGGCAGTTGGGCTCTGAACACAATGTTGATGTTGCATATTGCAGCCACTTCAAGATTTGATAGATGTCCCGGATACATTTTGTCTTTAGTTTAGAGTTTTGCTGTGCATTTTCCCTCCCACGGTCAAGGTGCAGACGTCACTAGCACCAAACTACAACCTGTCAGATACGAGATCAACAGAATTACTCCACAAACGCCCCGATTTATATTTTTATATCCTGTAGGCTCTGTTTTATGTCACACTGTAAGATAAAAGGATCTCTTATCGAATGTGCCATTGAAAAAATAAACACATGTGAACAGAGTGTTTGGGGTGTGTTCATGTGCGGACGCATGGGTGAAGTGCCTGCAGCTCTTTTGGGAAATGATGGGTTCCACTACATTGCTCATTTGTTCAGGGGGGGAAGTTGATGTAAAAGCTCCCAAAGATAAGCCCAGAAGGGTTTCCACACACTCCTTCAACCGTGACTGCATGCTGTCAGCACAAAGGCCCCCCGTCACAGCATTCATTAAAACAGTGTAATTCTAAACCAAACTGAAGTGTACATTGTTTTTGAGCTGATATGGAAAACAAAGCGTCGCATCTCCCCTTCCCACTCTTACATCATAGGGTGGAATAGCAAACGCACAAGCAAACGCACAAGCAGCAGCACTCAGACCCGCACACAAAGTTACTATTCTCCTCTGCTACACTCCGCCTCCATAACATACGCTCAACTTTCTTCTATGACATTCTGATGTATAGCAATCCATTCAGTGAGTCAATGACGAGGCTCTCTCTCTGTCACACACACCACACACACACATTTACACTTTTACAAAATCCACAATTGTTGACCACCCGCCTTATGTAAAACAGCGCAGTAGATTCTCTGAAATCCTCTAGCCTTGGCTTTGTTCAGCCAGAGAGATAAGAATCCCAAATAATTGCAAATAACGATTAATAGCATCACTTAGACACTAAATAGAGCATTCATTTATGTGTTTCTTCTTCTTTCTCCCCATTTTGTTTACATTTAGTTTCCCCCTTTTCCCTCTCACCACAGCCTATGATGCGTTTAGCAAACTGCTGATAACGGTGGAATGATGTCATGGTGTAACACTGCACCTATGAGATTATCACACTACCAACACTGATGTCATTTGAGTTTCCACGGTTACATTGTGTCGCATTTCACCATATCTCTGCTGGCTGTGGTTGGTTGTTGCCGCTGCTGCTGTTGTTTGTTCCTTCGCCTTCCTTCACACGTACGTCACACATCTTTGCTCTCTCCATTGTTTTCATTCTCATCTTTATCTTTTGTGTCTTGTCTTTGTGAAGCCAGTTGCTTTTTTTTCAATAAAAATATTCAGCAAAACATCTCATTTCATAGAACATATCAAATAGTCTACACTTGCTGTGTGAGTGTAATCACAATTGACCAAGACAGGCTAATGTAGTCGCTGTGTGTTGATGCTGATATCGTGTTAAGACAAAGCTGAATGTGAGCAGCAGCACTAATGTAATGTTGCCCATCTGTAGGGGTGGTATAGAGGGAGGGGGGGGGGGGCAGTGTGGTGCTCAGGGCCGTCAGCCTGATAATGGATCATCGTCACGGTGTCCCAGCCACTTTTGTTTGTGGAGCTCAGAAAAGCTGTGTGCTCGCTTCCTTTAATTTGTCTTCAAGGACGAAATGGAAGCGGGGTTGGGTCACAGTGGGTGGGGGTGTGGGGTGCGGGGGGGGGCTCATTGTCTTATCTTTAGCTGTGCCTCCTGTACATATGGTGTTAAGGGGGGCCAACATTAATAGAATCATTCATCAAGCGCCCGTAGCATAAATCAACACCTGGATCATTTCCTATCATTATACGTTTCTATGTGGTTTCAAAGCCGTACGACATGAAGGCTCCACACCTGGGCTAAAGCTGAGGAAGGAACTCAGAGACGCTGCTATCTTGTGCCAAACGCTTAAAGTTGCACACCGAAGCAATCTTACTGATATAGTTAACCCCTTTAAATCAAACTGTGGCAGTTGACGGTTGAAGGTGAACAGAATTTACACAACTTTGTAATTATATTAAGATGTTTCTGGTCTCTTTGGGTCAATCCAGAAACAGCCTTTTAGTGTCAGTGTGTGTCCTTCAGCATCTGGCCCTCCTACAGCGTTGAGCATGTGGAAGAAGTCAAACACTGCCTGTTTGTGGTGAAATGGAACCATTGTATCTGTTGTCGGGAGGCTGCTATTATTATGGAAATGCAATGGCATCCAATGAATATCAATAATGTAAACTAATTTCCCCCCCTAATGTCGCCTGGAGCCAGAACTAAAGAATTGTGTGTAATTCTAGCACACAAGAAAACAGAACACAACAGATTCATCTAAGAGTGTCCAGTTTGTTGATTCTTCTTCTCAATTCTTGTTTAAATATATCAGAAGGTTTTTCTAATCATTTCATTATTCAGAACAAGCACTGGATGTTCAATTTCAACTTTTAGATAACTCCTACAGTTACTGTTTGTCTTATAAACTACATTATAATTTCTAATTTGTGTCGTTTTGCTTTGTTTGTCAGCAGCAGAGAGTGAGTGTGAGTTTTACCAGGATAGATAGAACATTTAACTGATACACTTTGGGGGCTAAAAGCATTTTTCTGACCAAAATGTTGTTCGTTTACTCAGAACATTTTCTCTGATTCTTATTTTTAAAACGATCCTCTAACATATTTACTTTATTAAATGTTGATTTTTATTTTAGATTGACATTCAAATAAAATGCAAAATACATCTTTGAAGTCAGAATAAGCAAAGTACATGAAGAAACGTATCAAGCATACAAACCTCCATCCTTGTTAAATACACCTGAATGTTGTTGCAGCTTTACATTTTCCATTCTTCCTCTCCACACCTCATGTATGTTTGTCTGAGTGGTGAGCGCCCTCTGCTGTTTCACTGAGGAACGAGCGCGCCCCTTAGCGGTGACAGTGGGAAAAGATCTTTCCTTTCTTTCTCATGGCTGATCCAGTATTTTGGCACAGATAGTAGTTCAGATTATAATGAAGAGAGAGAGAGAGTAACTTTCTTTTTCTCAACATCAGCTCACTGTTTGCTTATTTTGTGTCCTCTCTTCTGGTACATGTGTGTGTTTGTAGCTGAGGGTTGTTTGATCAGGTGGAGTTTAGTAGTTGGTGCAGGTGAAACTCAATGCTCATGCAGCTAATGCAGATAAAGGTGTTTTATCTGTAAAAGAGTCAAGATAACATCTGGATTTACCGACCTTATGTTGCTCTGTGCAGGTCTGAACCAAAGCTGCAACCATACAGGAAGATATCAAATCAGATTAACAACATTTGCTTATTTAGTTAGTAGGATTCATTCTATCTTGTCTCTCTGCAGCATCGCTCATACTGATATAATAAACAGCAAACACCTGTTGCAGCAGCGTCTCAGCGTTTATCATCCCGTGGCTTTGGCCTGCGGCGCTGTTGGCTCAGGTTGTGTGAGTTTGCTCAGGTGTTCAGGATGTCACGTTCGCCCCTCGCAGCTATGGCGGCTCAAACACTCCCCAACACCCGGCCACGGCCCATTAATCAAATATGCATTAAACTATATTCCACCAGGATGTGATACAGAAACCAGCCGGCTCGGTTTGTGTGCCAGCTGAGGTTAACGTGATTAGAAAGCGTTGACAGGGAGCAAAGGTTTCACTTTAACTGCAGTCGACATTTAGTTAATATTACTGCAACAATTAAAGTTAAAAATAAATAAATAACATAGTAAGTTTAATTAAACTGTTGATTTAATGTTATTGATCAAAAATCGGACGTTTTCCAAGCTGCAGTGTCACTTCCTCTGACCCCTGACCTCTGACCTCTTGACTTGTAACAGACAGGCTTCCTCTCCGGCAGGCGCAGGTGTAGCCCCGCCCCTCCAGTTTGATTGAAAGATCGATGACGTCACAGCGAAAAGTTTGATTGAAAAGTATGAAAGTGAGGAAAAACAACTTCCGGTTAAGCATGAGACGCATTTTTGCCCCAATGTGTTTGATTTAGTTTATAAAGTCACATTTGTCTTGGATTGCAAAATGGATTACAAAGTGGGATTCAAACCGAGCAGATGACTACGGATCGGTTCTAAACATCAGGAGTTGAAGACGCTTTGCTCCGGTAAGGTCATTAAAGTCTTTTAACGTGCTGGGGTTAAAGTGCAATCTGCTTTTTGCAAACTGCAGGGGTTTTAATTCACACCTGCTAATGTTCCAGGTCATTTGTTCGATGCTCATGTTCACTGTCGCGTTGAAATGAGCTCATTATACGCTGCTATGCGAGGTTTAACGCCATTCTGCTGCTTGTTATTGTCTCTTTACTCGCCTGATGTTGATCACACGGTCAGATTGTTATCAGATGTTTGTAGATTAAGATCAGGTGTGTGCATGTGTTTGCTTCAGATATCACATGATTCAGCCTAAATACACGGTTAAACATGTGACTTTAGACATTCACCTTTAAATAAGAAGCATTTGTCCCCATTTTATTCCCCTTTTATCATTAAAGCAGTGAGGCAGTAAAGCAGAGACTATTTAAGCATTTAATTTAGATTTAATGATTACATTTACTACATCATCTATTCCATTCTTGATGTATCAGTTTTGAGTTTAAGATTGTATATTATAGAATTTAGAGTGAACATTCTGTCTATTTATAACTCTTAGTTCGAATGTGGTGCTTATTTCCTTAGATACAAAACCCCGAGCCAGCAGTGTTTCCATTTCCTGTTTCTAAGTTGAGCGGCTGTATTTATCACAGTTTTACATCGGAAATTATATAAACACAATATACATCTCAAACTCATTCCTATTCAGTTCAGCTGCCAAGTGAGTCATCTTAGTAATTGAGCCAAACTGGCTGCTGAGCTTCTGCTTTGGCGTGTTTGGAGCCACAGGTCAGTGAACCAATAAGAGAGCAGTAGCATCAGACTCTCCCCTTATCTGTTAACATCTCCTCTCTTTCCGGAGTCTGCATGTTTGACACCCAAACTGTGTGTCGGTTGAGTGAACTCAGTCCGCCGCGTGTAATGGCAGCCGAGCACAGCAGCGCGTGTGTGTGTGTGTGTGTGTGTGTGTGTGTGTGTGTGTGTGTGTGTGTGTGTGTGTGTGTGTGTGGGTGTGGGTGTGGGGGTGGGTGTGTGTGTGTGTGTGTGTGTGTGTGTTGGCTCAACTGTGTGTCCTGTGACCGTCTGTCAGGCCTGTGATGCAGCTGAGAGCCTCTGCCTTCACACCCTGTTCATTTGTTAATCAAACACGGCCTGTTCCAATGTAACTGGCCCACAGGCATGGAAACCATCATAGAAGTAAAGAACATTTAACCCTCTACAGCCAAACTAGCTCCCCGCAGTTTCTTGTGTTCTCTCACTGTAATCATCCATAGAAAGTGCTGCTCTGGATCTAAACTGACTCCACATGAAGTATTTTAAGTTGAATTAAATACAAATCCATCCACAGTTGCCTCTGGAAGTGTTTTCCTGTGACATACAACAAAACATCTGTATTTCTTTAATAGACTGGCTTCTTGCGCAATGTTGCCCCATGACAGGAAGTGACTGAGAAGATGTTGTGTAGATGTACATGCTGTTAAAAGGAGAAACAGATTGTTCGCATGAAAAGTTTCGCTTCCGTCTTTGTGCTTTTTAAAGAAATAACGCCAAAGGTTCTATTTTACACACAAGGGACCTCGTGAGTGAATGTTTGCTTTAAGTCTGTTGTGGTTGAGTTAAGAGTGATGTGTAGTTCAAAATGAGGCTCAAACCCAAAGGTGGTACATTGGCCGTCATCATAGCTCAGTGCTGCATTTTTATTCAAGCAAGATGGAAACTTGTTACAGGGAAGTTGAAAGTACAGCAGACATGTTCCTGCTTTAGGTTACTTCACTTCTTCTGCATTCCCACAGGTATCGTCCCCCCCCTCCCCCCCCCCCCCCTGTACCCCTCACAGCCTCCCCTCCTCTCCAACATGTTGAGTCCTGCAAAATCAGATCCTCTTGCTTATGCGTTTGAAAGTCACGCCCTGCTCTCCTGGGATTGTGCAACTCTAGAGGTCAGGGTAAAGAAGAGATGAGAAGAAAATACATAATGAAGTCTCTTTTCTGCACTTCTTTACTGTGTGAGGACCTTCTTCTTCTTCTCTTACCATGACTAGTTTGTCTTCTACTATTTCTGCTGTGAAGAGGTACTTAGGGAACTGCACAGAGATGGTTCCCCCCTCCAGGGTGACGGGCGCCTGAGGTCACACGGGGAGAAGGGTTACAAAGCCAAACGGACTCGGTTTCATGTTCATTTATATCTGCATCTCTGACCTGCGTCCAAAATCTCTGCCCTGTCACGAACCCACCTTGAATTTGCTATCCGTCATAGTTGTCAGCTCGCATTCCTGGCCGGCGCTGAAGTTATTGGACCAGGTCCAGCCGGGGACGGACTGGGTCCAGGTGAAGTTGTCCCCATCCTGAACCACCTCCGTCTCCACTTTGTAGTCGGTCTTGGCATTGAGGAGCCCTGTGACACAGCAAGCCCAAGAGCCACAAGGTTCATGTCAGTGTCGACTCCAGCGTATCTATTCTGTCATATAAGATGACTTGCATATCAAAAGCAAAGAATGGATCCCAGTCAGTACCTATGGCCTCCAGAAACGTCTCGTAGTTCTCTTGGCTCTCCAGCTGGTATTTCCCTGTGAAAGCCATGATGGTGAAAGAAGAGAAGGGAAGGGAAGGAAAGAGTAGAGGGAAGGAAGTGTGTGTGAGGCAGATGACGAGAGAGGAGTGGCCTGCTGCAGATCCTCCGTCTTCATACTCTCCCCCGAATCACTCACACAGGCTGAAGTGTGTTTGACAGGAGAGGAAAAGACAGGTTTGACAGTCCCACTGAATGAAAACTGTCAGTTGTTTCTCTACACTTTGTCATGGCAAATATGATGTAATCTAGTAACCATCTGAGGTATTTCCTTCCACGAGCCGGTGCAGCCGGGGTTCATCAAGAGCTTTGGGTTTGTTTTGCAAGCTGGTGCAGGTTGAGCTGCTCACAGATCAAACCTGCACAGGGGCGTGTTATGACAGCGTCTGTAGCATCAAGATGAATGAGATGATTTATTTATTTGTCCTGAACACACACTGTTGTTGTACTCTATATGTGGGCCTGACACTTTGTTATTCTGAGGCCTTTATCTAGCTCGTGATAAGGAGGCAGTAAACTAAGCTCGGATCGAAAGATAAATACCTTTTTTCTTTCCTTTTCCTTCAAATTTGACTTAGTGGAATGTTTTTAGGAGTGAGTGATCGGCTGGCACTCTTCCTCTTTAAATGCCATCATTCATTGGGAGCCGGATGGAGCTCGCTGACATCCACGCTACATCTTGTAATTTGATGTGAAATGAAGTGTGTGTGCTGTAAGTGAAGGGTTATTTAGAGGAGAGGCGTTCGTCTGGAGAGAGGCTGATGAGACAAACGGCTCCTAAGTGAATTAGCAGATGATGAAGAGTCTCCTCTTTTTTTAAAAAATGTGTGTTTCTTCAGTCTGCATCTCAGCTGTTCCCCAGATGAGCCTTTATTAACCCCTTCAGTCATTTCCTCCGCGCTTTTATTTACGCAAAATAACAGTCGGCCCATGTGTGTGTGTGTGTATGTGCAGCAACAGTTTCCATGACGACAAAATGTGCATTCTTTTGACTCGTCACACTCGACACGGCAGGCGGGCGTCTCCTTTGATGACATCGCCTTTGTGGGGTTGAATTATGAGCGATGGCGGTGAAGCCTTTCATCCGGTTTCAAGCATTTGTGGCTGCAGAGGAAGAAGAAGAAGACGAAGACGAAGTGTCGTTCTTCAATGTTACAATGTTACAGAGGGTAACACTGTATTCTTATTGTTTCTCCTCTGTGCTGGTTGTGCAGACGTGTGCCTCAGGTGCTCTGGCGGCTGATCCGTCATTAAGAGTGCAACCAGTCAGCTCTTTTATTTATCCCTGCTGGGTGTAAATCTCCTCCTCTAAGTGACGACCTAATGCCCGCCCTTCACCTCAGACTCATAGCTCAGAGTGAGCAAGCAGATTTATGTCTTCATCAAGCACGTATACCTCATGCGCAACTGGCCTCGCTTCCTTTCAGACGTCGACATACACAGTGACGAGGCGACTTGTCCGTTAATTGATGTATCGACCTCTGACCTTTCCCCAGCAACACAGACGATGACTGCAGCTTACTGTGCGCACACCGGATAAATTAGGTTATAGTTTATTTCCACAACATATCATGAAGATATCAAGTGACTGCCACAGAAAAGTGAGAATTTTTTCTTAGCACACATTTTATACATAAATCGGTCACATTCAGTGTTTTTACAGGGGTCAAAGGGCAAACTGACGTGGGTGAAGGAGAAGCTGGGATGGCTTCAGGTTCTCTGAATGTCTCGTTCATCCCCCCCCCCCCCTCAAAAATCTTATTTTCCTAACTCAAAAAGCATGCATTGGTTTCCTTCTGATCAACCAGAGGGGTGGGGGAACAGTCACTTTAGCGTCAAGTGTCTTTAAAGTCTTTGATTTGTCCGTCTGTTGAAGCAAACATTGGCTCTTTTTTGTTCACAGAAACAGTAACATAGGACACACACACCTCTGATACAGCAGCACAGGCGCTCACATGGACCACTAACAGCAAGAACCACCCACTGACTCACTGACTGACTGACGCAGGATCATGTGACACGTGTACAGATCTGGTACAGACGCCACTTTTGTTGTTGTTGTTGGTTATAAATCTACATATGGACTGAATCAGGAGGTCCAGGCTCAGTAAGACTCAGTCGCAGTCACACCTTGTCGTCGGGGGTGATGTTGCCTTTGTTGACGCCTCCCCTGTCTCTATTCTTCATAAAGGAGAAGGGGAAAAACCCTGCGGCGGTTTCCTCTAAATGCGTGGCCTCGCCTCTCCTGCCCCCCAGGTGGGGCTGGTAGTCCGTGGGGCTGCCGGGCAGGAGGGTGGGCGTGGGCGGGGTGGGGGTGGCGGCCCCCCAGATGTAGACCGTCTCCCCCTCGGGGCAGGTGGGGAGACCCTTGCACAGGTAGCTGGGGCTGGGGCTGGCCGAGGACGGCAGAGTGCGCTGGCTGCCGTTCAGGAAGCTGGAGTTGTGCTCGGCGGAGCCTTTACGCGAGTTTCCAGTGGAGCTGATGTTGGAGGAGCGGTAGTTGTAAGACTTCCACCTGGGTTGTTTCCGCTGGTGGCACTGGCAGCGGAGGATGCGGATGAAGGCCATCTTGAACTCGCGGTTGTAGCAAGGGTAGATGATGGGGTTCAGGCAGCTGTTAAAGTAGCCCAGCCAGAAGATGACTTTGAAGAGCACGTCAGGCGGCCGCAGGTCCGCATTAAAAGAGCCTGGAGACAAACGGAGAGGGAGAGAGGAAGAGGAAACATTTGTAGCAGGGATGGAACTGAACACACACACACGCACACACACACACATGCATACAATTACAGTCGTTCTAACAAAACTGGATGACTTCAACTACTTCTGTTTTTTTGTGCACGCACGCACGCACGCACGCACGCACGCACACACACACACACACACACACACACACACACACACACACACACACACACACACACACACAGAGTTAGCTTCCCCTTAAAGCCATACTTTTATACCGATTCCTTTTTCGCCTCCGGCTGTTCGCCAGGTTACATTTTGGCCAGCAGGTGGCAGCATTGAACAGGATTATCGTGTCTGCGTGCAGCCTGAACACTAAGCACCGGAGTAAAAGATGGACGAGGCAAAGACGCCGTTTTACATGAGACTTATTGACTTCTGAGCGAGAGAGAGAGAAAGGCTGTAACAAGCAATTAGCAGATAAAGTGTTTCCTTTTCACAGCCAGTGTGTGAGTGTATCACAGCGCCTCCATTTGGAACACGCTCACTGCAGCACTGAGGGAGTGTGACGGGCCCACATTCCTCGCTGGATAAATACTTTTAAGGGCAGACGAGACGTTTAAGTGCAAATGAAACGGCGGCCTGCAGTTTGTAACCCACTTACAATATGGGTTACAAATTGCGTGTGCGTGTGCGTGTGCGTGTGCGTGTGCGTGTGCGTGTGATATCTCTTTCTGCACTGTGTTGGATTTGGCACGTCGCGGGAATATTTTACAATCGCAGAAATTCTTTGTGACTGAAACGGTCTCACAGCAGATTACAGGCTCTGTTTCTGGCCCGGTGTCAGTCTTCCCTCGGCCTTCTCTCCTCCTGCTGCCGAGGTTTGGACGGAGGAATGATAACAGCTAATGAGGTGAGAGGGAAGAGAGGCGGGGGGCTTCCGGAATGAACTCGGGGAAACTATTGAGCACAGCGAGTGTGTGAATGACCTGATGAGATTGGGTGTGAAAGCAAGGCTGTGTTTGTGTGTGGGCAGATGTGAGTGTGAGACTGTTTCTGTCCACCAACACACACGCCTGGCAGAGGGAGGGACGTCCTTAAATTAATATCACATTCCTGGTGAGGACGACGAGGATGCGGCATAATCTGGAGCTTTGGAGTGTGAAATTACCTCCGGCAAGATCTTCCAGGCAGATGGACGACGCAGCTTGGTGTCTTATCAGATCGTCAGCTTTTACAACCATTACATGTAATGAGCCTTTCTACATGATGAGTCATTATGTGGTACAAAAGAGAGAGAGAGAAAGGGCGAGGTTGATTCCTGTCATACATGCATGTCGCCCTGTGAGTCTCAATCAATCTGTGTTCCCTTCATTCTGATCCTCACCCAAGTCGTAACAACAATAATTTAATGTCATTAATGTCTTTGCTGGACCTATTATTTAATCAATCATCCTCCCGCCTGTCAGCTTTGCGTGTCATAACGCAACCTCCACCTAACGTTTACCTTCGCCGTGCACAAACTCTTCCTCCCTACGAAACGGCTGCAGCTGATTTGTGGAGTTTCTAACCTGAGCCACGGCGTTTCTATTAGATTGGTTTGGACTTATTCCCATATTTTGAAGCCATTTTGCGGTTAATTTAAGTGTTTTTTAGGGCGTTATTTTAGTCTTGCATCATCCAAACCTTTGTGAAGTGTTCCCTGATATTTCTTTGTACAGTTTTCTATTTATTGCTCTAACATTGATTGCAAGCAGCCTCAGACCATGATGCCCACCTCCACCAGGCTTCATAGGTGGAGTAAAGTGTTCATGTTAGAGCCCCGTCATGTCCCTTTGTCTGTCCCTAGACCGTTGTCCCTAGAGACGGACCACTGCAGGATACCCACTCCAAGGCAGAGCGGCAACTCCACGTTCACTCAACATTCCTCCCTTTTGTAATGCAATTCTCACTGGGGCTTTAGAAGCTTTAGAGCCAGATGCATCTCTTAAGTTCTCCTAAATTCCTCTGAAATTTGTTTTGACTGAGTCTCGGTCCAAAGGCACAGAGCCGCAGCAGAGTGTCGGTGTTCCCTTTTAGAGAGCAGGGCAGCTCTAAACCCACACAAATCTTATCTGTATCCAAATAGCTTTTAAGAGAAGTCATTAAACCGCAGGCTCACTAAGGCAGACGTGGATGTTTAAATGCGTGTCATTAGTTTAGGCAGGCTGTTTATTAGCCTGATGTAGGCGGACATCAGAACCACACGGGACGCGGCGATGAATGCAGAACTCCCATCACGTCCGTCTCGCCACCCTACGTGATTACGCAACAGAGCGAGGACTGGACTCGGAGGGGAGAATGATCGATTTCACTCCCGCCCCCCCATTCTCTTTATCCCCTCACTGGCATCACTCACACGGTTACGTAATCTTATTTAAGTGGCTGTCCACTGGTGAAAATAGCATGAGAACATACCAGCCAGCAGGAAGAGACACATTCATCCACAGGACAGAAGGCCGAGGGCATTCAGGCTGCATTTTCCGGAACTCATCTCAGAGTCTGGCAACCACCGCTCTCTCTCGCTCTCTCTGTCTTTGTCTCTCTCTCTCTCTCTCTCTGTCTCTCTCTTTGCGTAATCGGTGGCTGAAAAACCAACTCCTAATGAAGCATATTACTCAATTGTTGTGGGATTAAAGTAATACTTACTTCCTTGTATATTTATTAATGCAATATAAATTGGTATTAATCCATTTGTAACACTTTAAACTTGCACACTTATTGGCGTTATATTAATAACAGATCATATTGTGACGTTTCTGAATGGGTTTATCTAATATGTAGATAAAAGAACTTGCTCATAATTACTAAAACATTACTAAATACAAAAGCAAGCTGATCTTTGATATTGATTATTAATATACTAATCATCAACACTAGATAATATTGATTAAAACAACGACAATAGTTTGTGACTGTTAATAGATATCTTTGTTCTATAGGCATGAGTTTAGATCCGTCGCTAAGATAGTAATGAGGCTCTATCTTGGGTGTAAGTGTGTACAGTGGATGTTGTGGATGTTGTGCGCTGCGTTCACTCTCTCACACTGAAGTTTCTGGGCTTGGGCCAGCAGCTGGAAAACACGAGTGCGCTGTGAAGCTGCACTGAGGTCACCCGGGTCTCAGATGGGCCGTAACTTTGGTATCTGCCCGGACAAACACAGCTGTGTGACTCAGCCTGAGACCCCTGCTGAGACCCAAACATGGGTCAGTGCCAGCCGGCCTCACCGCCACCTCCTCACACCAGCGCAGGATGAGGAAGAGTGGCAGAAACGCACAAAGGAACCTCGCTGACAGCACAGCTTCCTGCGCTCGGAGATGTTTACTTCTGCCGCCTTTACTTCCACATAAACATCGGCCTGTCATCAGCCATTGAAGCGTGTTTATGTTGACAGGCTTTAGTATAGACCAAGGAGCATCCTGGGATACAGGACAATGGTATAGAGCGGACCGTGGCTGTGTTTTGGTTGTCGGTCTAACCTTGTGTGTGTGTGTGTGTGTGTGTGTGTGTGTGTGTGTGTGTGTGTGTGTGTGTGTGTGTGTGTGTGTGTGTGTGTGTGTGTGTGTGTGTGTGTGTGTGTGTGTGTGTGTGTGTGTGTGTGTGTGTGTGTGTGTGTGTGTGTGCGCGCGCCTCCTTCCTGAGACACACGGCTCGCTGTGAAACACAGGAACATCTTAACAAAACACGACATCCTGTTATTCTCGGTATTTGGAAGAGGTGATGTGCCATGTAGATACACACACACATGAACACACACACGTACAATCCGCTCCCCTGCAACGCTCACATCCTGTTACATAACCTATCCATAAGTATGATTAATGCTTCTTGATCTAAAGGGACAGAGATGTTATTGCCCTCTCAGATTGCTTTTCGATGAGGCCGTGCCATGAGGCTATTTTTGGAAAATTGGGCCGACGTCCCAGAGGGGCGCCCTGTGCCCTGTGGCCTCTTCAGCGCCGCTCCGTCACCTCCCCTCTTCTTCTTCCTCATGGCTTTGACACTCTGCATTCTCATTACTCTTTCCCCAATCGTAAAACATTTCAATTACCCCCCCGAGGCGCAGTGGGCCCAGCAGCACAACACGGGAAGACAATACACTCACAGACACACAGACACACACACGGACACAGCCTCGCCAGAACAGAAACACTTGGTTAACACGTGAAAGTGTTGGTTTGTCGCACCACTTGCTGAATGGGACATTAAAGCCTGTGCTGGGTGTTAAAGAGCCCGGGGGAAGGAGATGCAGTGACATAACACATGAGGAATCCTGATTTCTCTTCCGTGCTTGAGTTTGGAGATGGGAGAAGAAAAAGAGCTCTGCAACAAACACACACTATGTTCTCCACGTGCAAATCTGCCCCCCTGCACCTGTGGGTGATTGAGCTGTCGGATATCTCATTTATAAAGTAGTATTCAAACTCAAAATGCTTTCTTTAACCTCTCCAAATGAGATCAAATGAAAAGTTCTCAATCTCTCTCTTGTCATTTTAATGTGTTCATTCATCGTGTTTTAACTTCACAGTCTTGACTGGACTGAAAAATGAAGTTCTCTTGGTCCAAACACACTTCTATCTGGAGAGTTTGAGCCCCGGTGTGGACGGATTCTTGTGTCAGAGATAAGAATTATGTCGTATTATGTTTTTTAACCAAAACGTCCGGAAGTATTCCTGTGAAGGATCCGTTGGCCTGCTCTCACTCGTGTGTCATTTCTTACACACGGAGGCTGAAATGTGTCAAGTTACTGCATATAGACTGTGTGTAGACTGTGTGTGTGTGTGAAACGTTGGATCTTTGCCAGACGAACTGAAACTTTATCTTTGTGTATCTTTGCGGTAATATTTCTAACAGTGAAGTGTGTGTACCTTGGTTTGCTCTGAGCATCGGGCTTAAAAGGAAACAATAACTCAAAATCTGAGGAGGGAACGACTCCGACTTTGGTGCTTGTAGCTGTGCTCGGGCCATTTATGTACAAAAACAAAAACACGGGATTATCCCAGGCTGTGATCCGTCAGAAACGTCACTTTAGGGTAGAAATGTGCAGCGTCTGGACTCTGTCTCTCTCTCTCCATCTTTGTGCAGTTCTGATTCTTTTACAAATCACCGTTGACGGAGGAGAGAAGCAAACAAAGACACAGCAGTTAACGCACACACACACACACACACACACACACACACACACACACACACACACACACACACACACACACACACACACACACACACACACACACACACACACACACACACACACACACTCAGAGATCACTACGTGCTGTGCGTTATGTCTACATACCAGTGATGCGTGTGTGTGAGAGGAAGGAGCCGGGTAATGGAGTGTGAGACAGGAAATCCCTCAGTGGGTGGAGACTAATGAAGACTTGAGGAGTGAAAGGAGGAAGAGTGCCACTGTCCAATCAGACGAGCTGTAGTTCACGGTAGACGGGCGACTTATCAGATACACAAAGTCAGAATTGATAATCTGAGAGGAAGAGGAGGCAGAGTTACGCTTTGATAATCTGGATATTAATTGTATTCTTAAAGCTGTAGCCTGCCAGAGCTTTTCTGTATACGGTTCTTCATCATAGAAGAGTCCTCTCTCCATCCGGCAGTGAAGAATGGGCGTGAAATGAGGCTTTCTGGTGCTTTGTCACAGGCGATCAGTATGCCACAGCACATCTGAACACAGACCTGCACCCTGGGGGATTCTTGGCAGTTGGTTGATTAGAGTTGCGTAAACAGGCCCCCCTCCCCCCTGAACCCCGAACCCCCTAGACTCTGCAGTTTTGGAGCCGTTTGGATCCGCACCTTTTTTTGAAAACAGCAAGATATATGTGTGTGTGTGTGTGTTTGGTGTCTACCTGCAAAATGCCTCCAGGCAAAAGAATCCCTGCTATGTGACATAGCATTGTGTGTGTGTGTGTGTGTGTGTGTGTGTGTGTGTGTGTGTGTGTGTGTGTGTGTGTGTGTGTGTGTGTGTGTGTGTGTGTGTGTGGGCGCATAAACACTCTCCCCATGTGACAAAAGTAATGATATACACAAACCGCCTCATATTAACACAAACTGCCTCTGTCACACACACAGTTGTGCACAAACACTACTCAACCATAACCCACAATGGATCACAGATCATCTCCAGTCAACCACTTGCTCGCTGCTCCACACACACACACACACTCTCGCTTCCCAAACTACATCAGCACATAAGTGCATAATTTATATCTTAAGCTTCTCAATACAACACGGCCCCCTGGCTCACACCGCAAAATATATAGTGTAATATCCTCTGCACTGAGCCGTGACACTGAGGTCTTGATCACTTGCCAGTCTCTGTTGCATCAGGGGGGCATCAGGGGGGCATCAGGGGGGCCCCGGCCCCCGCAGGCCTGTGGATGGAGCGCTGGGTGCAGTGGGAGGCGGTGCTTCACTTCACCCCAGAAAATCAGGGAGTTGAGCAAAACCAACACGGCTCATGTTTAGATTAGCTTATGAAAAATTCCATCTAAGACGCTCTTACTTATTTGTGGTTACAGTTGATTTTTTTTTTGTTATTTGGAAAGGAAATAGTTTATAAGTGGAAAATGTTCCATTGGGTCAAAAATGTAAATTGCTCCTGAGCCGGCTGTCAGCTGATGTGATCACTTTAACAGATGCTCCTCTGCTGCGGTGCCACATTCTGAGCTTATAATGATCTAATATATGGGTCATGTTGTTTTCACTCACATGAATCTAAAGTGACCACCAGCATCTATCAAAGCCCACTCAGGTTTGGTGACTGTTCACGGCAGCAAATGGGACCCGAGAGGTTTTTCACTACCAGCTATACATCAGATTTAGTGAGCGGCTCCACTTGCTCTCCCTGCTTTGCTTCAGCAGAGTTCACTAACCGACTTTATCCTGGGCTGGGAAGACTCCAGATAAAGTCATGTTCACTTTGAGACGGGGTTCATGCTGTTAGGAAACTCCTGAAGAAGTTGTGAAGTTCAGAAATCGTGTTTTGGAAAAGTCATGGAGAGACGAACGGAGCAAAAGTTTTGGAAAAGTCATTGACGTTTGAAAGAGATTTGTTTTCATTGTTCTTATTTAGATGACAGAAAGTGCTCACTGTTTATAATTCCATAAGTCCCATCTCTGGGGTCCATGCCCATGTGTCACCATAGCAACCTAGTCTAGGGAAGGCCACACAGACTTGAATGTCATTTAAGTATGAAGATGCTGCTGTCTGTCTCCATTAGAGTCCAGATGAAGCAGGAAAGGCAACTGCGTACTTAGATGTCACAGTATTCAAATTCATTTCTGTTTATATAACTTTTATGTTTTATCTGCATTATCCCAAATCTCAATACAAGGTTTCATTTTTCAACAGATAGAAACATAAAAACACACAATAGCAAGTTAAGATGTGGAAGTTTAGTCTGAAGTTGTGTAAACTCTTTGGTCTAAGTGTGAGAGCGTCTGAGGAAGACTTACCTATGGGCAAGGCGAGGAAGAAGGGCAGCCAACAAAGCGTAAACATGCCGACCACTACTCCCAAAGTTTTAGCCGCCTTCTTCTCCCGAGAGAACTTGAGCAGCTTGACGGTGAGTGAGCTCCGGGTCTGCGTCGCTCGGCCCTTCCCGGAGCTGCCGGGCTCCTCCTGCACCTGTGTGCCCTTGTGGATCCGGAGGGTGAGCTCGCCCGAGTTCATCCTCTCCCGCAACACACCAGCCTCCAGGTTCTTAGTGGTCCGTTTGGCGACGATGTACACTTGGAAGTACATCGCCAGAATAACGATCAGCGGGATGTAGAAGGAGCCGAGGGAGGAGAAGAGCGCGTAAAAGGGCTCCTCGGTGATGGGACACACCGTGTCGTCCTGCGACGGCGCCTGCTTCCAGCCGAACAGCGGCCCGATGGAGATGACCACCGACAGCACCCACACGCCGACCATGGCCATCAGAGCCCGCTTCTCCGTCACGATGCCCGGGTACTGCAGCGGGTGGCTCACTCCGATGTAGCGGTCGATGGAGATGGCGCACAGGCTCATGATGGACGCGGTGCAGCACAGCACGTCCACCGCCGCCCAGATGTCACAGAAGATCCGGCCGAACACCCAGTAGTCCAAGATCTCTAGAGTGGCGGACACCGGCAGCACCGTGGTGCTCAGCAGCAGGTCGGCGATGGCCAGGTTGATGATGAAGTAGTTGGTCGCCGTCCGCAGGTGCCTGTTGCACACGACGGAGAGGATGACGAGGATGTTGCCGGCGATGGCGAAGACGATGAAAGCCCCCAGCACCATGGCGAGCGGGACGGCCCGCCTGAGGTCCACTTCGCTGTGCTGTGTGGCGTTGGTGAAGTTGCCCCGGGGTGACGCGTCCGGCGCCGAGGAACCGTTCTCCCACAAGTTCGTGACATAGTCAGTGCTCAGATTCATGTTGAGTCAAACGGTCCTCCATAGCAGGATCACTTTAACTGCGACTCGCGAAAGAGCTTTGGCGCAAAACAAGAAGAAATAAACAATCAAACCCCGGGTTAAGTGAGTTGAGTACGCATGTTTTTACCCACAAAAAAAATAGTGTGCGTATGACTTGAAATCGGCGCTTGGATGTTTGAGTAGATGAGCCGAAAGAAGCGCCAGGAGACGAATTCACAGTGCAGCTCCGCTCCGTCCAGTCCCCATGCTGCTGCTGCTCTCCTGAGGGCTGCGAGGAGCAGTGAGGGGGCAGCAATCAACTCCTGCCTCCCCTGCAACACACACACACACTCACACACCCACGCGCACACACGCACACACACAGAGGGAAAGGGAGATACCAAGTTTGAACAGGAGCCCTATTGCGCAAGATTCCCAAGATGCCAAATTCTCATGAACATTTTGCCAACACCTTCCTCCGAGTTTTCCACAAACATCACATTTCTTGTTGTGTCACTTTTGCGAGGGATCCATTTTCCCTTTCTGAGGGGACACATTGAGCTGAAACTATCCTGACATTCTTGCCTTTGCTCTTTATAAAACACACACAGCTAGATTAGTCTGCAGACAGAGGCTGCATTGTGCCGCCGGTGCATCCCTGAGAATGAAGATGATGATCACACGGGCGGTTAAGCAGATTAATACCTTGCAGGGTCAAAGTCATGAAGTTCACGAGCAGATCCCAGAGTTCTCCACAGAGTTCTCCCCAGCTGCAGGTATTTCTCCTTGGAATTTCTATGTTTGGTCAAACGTTGGACCTGACTGATGACTTAATTAACCGGCTGAGTGAAGCTTCAAGTTCACATTCCTGACATGACTCTTCCTCCTGCTTTTGAACCCGTGTTTTTTCTCTTCAAGTGGAGCACAAATCAAAACCTTCTCAGCAAAGCCTTATGATTTTAGGACACAATGTGAACAAACGGAAATAATGATCTCTCTCTCTTAACAAGCTGCCTGGCTCAGCTGTGACGCCTGTATTGAATATGTCTCTCCCAGATCTCTCACACGTTCACACCCACTCCGTGTTGTTCATAACGTCTCTGGAGGTTTTCTCATCATATTGTCCTGCAGCTCAGGCTGTTCAATCTCATCTCCTCTTCTCCTTTTTGTAAGCAAATTTGCAACTACTGTACAACATTTCCACATAAAGCTACATTGACAGTTTTATGGCTGTTCTACAGATTCTCACTAATGTTTCCCAGTATAAATTGCCATATTATTATATATATATAGAAGCCATCTGAATATACTGTGTTTAAATCGGTATCATATGTAATTACTCATTATTTATGGACTTCTCCAATATTCCATCTTTATGCGGCGAACATAAACTTCCCTGTGTGTTTACTGAGAGGAGATTTGTGTGTTTTCTTCCTCTCATTATGAAATTTTAATGTTAACTGGAACATTTTGCTCTCTCCCTCTCCCCCTCTCCATTCTCTCTATTTTTTCTCTCTTTCTCTCCCCTCTCCATTCTCTCTCTCTCTCTCTCTCTCTCTCTCTCCTCGTCATGTAGCGATGACTTAACAGCATCTCCTCATAGAAGCACCAGGAGCTTCAGACCACAAGCATGGGGAGAGATAAATGGCAGTTGTTGGGTTTGGGTTGAGGATTACACAGCACAAATACACAACCCAGGATAGTAGACATAAGTTGTCGGTGTTCAGGAATGTTCTGAGCGTTTGTGCCTGAGCTTTCCACCGCAGCATCTGCTGGTTTTCCATGAGGCAATGCAGAAACTTTATTTATTTACAATTTACAACCTGTTCTTGTCTCGAGGCCCCATGGAGAGCACGCTGGCAACAATCCTGATGACTTGTACGCTCAGGAATCATTCAAAGCGTTGCCAGTAAATTTACGCTTGTAATCATGCTGACTTTCTAATGAGTTTATATAGATTTGATTAAGCCCAGTGGAGTAAATTAGCATCTTAACAGGCACAGAACAGAATCACTGCTCCGTTCCCTGAGAGGGAGAAGACTTTGCACATTTTGTTTAGTGAACTTAATTGATCGATGCAGGGAAATTTATCTCTCTAGGAACAGGGGGCGCGCACACACACACACACACACACACACACACACACACACACGCTCACACTCAGATCTATGGCCTAGTACCTTGCTCGAGGGCAGTGGCAGGAACGTCTACTTTATCCATTATTTTGATGCGTAGTTGGAGAGAAACCTGTGCAAAAGAGGACAACGATGCAAAGTTCAACTCAGAATATAAAAGTGTATCTAAAGAACCTCCACCAACCAACATGAAGGAGCTCTAAAGCACCAAGAGTGGATCCAAGAGTCAAAGTTTCCATCAGACAAAGTAGAAAAGAGCTCTGGGTGTTTACGGTGCGAGGCAGCATTCAGAGAGAAGCTGGCTTCAGGACGCCTACACACACACACACACACACACACATACACCAGGGTGCTCGGCTATATGAAACATCCTGGCATAGAGGAGGAAGAAGATCAGTCTGCTGGTGTTGTATCAATGAATTCATATCTAAGAATTGATTTGAGTGTTTGGATGAAGTGCATCACTCTGCCCATCCCACAAGATCGAACACGCCGAGCTTTGAAACAACGTAGACGCTTTGCCGACTGTGCGGAGAGAGAGAGAGAGAGAGAAGGAGAGAAGATGGGAAAGAGAGATAGGGAGGGGGAGAGAGAGGCTGCCAGAGTGCTTCAGGTGAAACAACAACACAACATCTTCATAACTTTTAAGGGGGAATTCAGCCTCAGCTTCAGCTTCAGCCATGATGTCTCTGACCGTCTGTCTGTCTCTCTGTCTGTCTGTCTTTGGGCTTTAGTGGTGAGGATTTGCCTCCAGCACAAGAAGCTCAACTTGTCGTTCTTGTACTTGCATAAGCTATGGAAGCAGTTTGGCGGCTTGTTAAAGGCTCACCTGGCACTCAGGCACCTTACTGTAGTATGTTGTTATTATGTAGTGCTTTGAGTGTTAATCAAACAGAAATTAAGTCGTTGTGTAGACAGAGGATAAATCCAGGAATTTATTGCCTAGTTTTTCTTTTTCCCCCTCCGAGTTCAAGTTTGTTTGAATAGCACAATAGCACATGCACAGTGCTTCAAAGGGCTTTACAGGCTCACGCAACCTTGGGGGAGGCGATTTAAAGAGATTCCATCTCTTTGAACGGCCACGTCTGCAATATTGGAGCTGTAGGTGTGGAAAAGCAACAAACTGGAGACGGAGGAGATGTGAAAATAGAATAAATCAAACGCGAGTCCTGATGCATTACTAAGACTGCGAGTCCTCAGAGTTGTAGTCAACATTAAAGACTGTAGCCTGGAGTCTTCTTGACCCTTCACCCCTGCTTCTGCATCGTTGTTTGTCATTGAATCCTTTCTGAGGTCTGCTGATTGCTATAGTGTGCCTACTAACGCAACATGTTGGGCGTTATCCGGTCCAACCCGGACAAGCAGGCCGTCCTCGTAACAGTCAATATTAACATAGATGAGCTTTATAGCCGTGTGTATGACAGGTGCGCTGCCAGGCAGGTGACCACAAACGCACCACAGGAACTCTAAAACTTAATTAGCCAGGCCAAACCCTAAACGCCTTTGCTTGGCTTCTCCTAACATTCCGTGACCTCAGACACGACTGTGGAAATATGATTCTGAAAAGCAAATTTGGCCCCCGGGATGCAAATGAGCCCGAAAGCAATTAACTACTTTCTAGCACATAAAGCATTCTCATTTTATGAAATGGCTGCTGTAATAGTTGTGTTGATGTTTTTGTAACCACAGCAGGCAGATGCCAGCTGGTAGTGAAGCCCACACACAGCTAATCTGCAGCGGCCCACCTGGATGAGTGGGATCCCGCTGCTTGCTCCCGTTGAGTCCCTGCCGCGCCATATATGGATGATGTTGTGTAATGTGCTTGGAGCCAGAGAATAGTTTTTTTTGTTGTGTAACGGCTTTTTGGGTTTTTGAAGCAATCCTGAATAGACCGGAGAGATGCACCGGTTCTGATTGTCTCACTCCTCTCAGATTCCTTAAAGGCTTTCCTGTGCAATAATAGGATAAAATACAAGGAATAACAAGATGAAGGGCGGTGAAATACCAGAACACATTGCTTAGCTTCATGCGGTGATGTGAAATTCTCTGGATTTGTCGTGTTGATTGCTAATCATTCCCTGGATATGTAGAATCATTTCTCTAAATAGAACCGCAGTGCCTGAAGAGAAGCTCCTAATGGCTCAGAATGCCTTTGTCACGACTAAATAACATTCCTGAAAACATTAATAAGGCCGCGAGCTCCAAGTGATCCATGTTGGTGTTTTTCCTTAATTAACAAAAGAATCATAATGCAGATGTAGTTTGAATGTGCTTTGTTACTGCAGATGTGTGGTGGATTTGTTTTTCGGTCGCTCTGGATTCTCATTTTCAGCTCTTTTGACAGTAGCTTTTGACGGATGATCGCGGTAATAAAAACCAGATGGTGTTCAATACCTAACGCAGAGACGCAAAGAAAAAAAAAAAAACGAAAAATCGGAAAGAAAAACAGACAAGAGACTGGAGCGCTCTCACCCTGAGCTGATCAGTCAAAGTCAACCGATAAACCACCGCCACTCTGCTCTCCCAGCCAACAGACCCTAAACCGACCTCAGGCAACGTTGCGTCTTGATAAGAATGGAAACAAAACTGGGAAAGAAACGTTCTAATGTTAATATGACAAAGTTGCATAAGCGTTGTGCTCAACTGGATATGGAAACTCGGCTTCTAGGACGACAGGAAGTGCAGGCGCAGCATATGGCGGGTTAATTTCAGCAGGCCAGTCCAGTGGCAGTCTCTCACCCATGCTCAAGGGTGCTGTGGCAGGGCTGAGGGTCTGTGGGTGGTCTCTATCTCGCTTTCTCTCTATCGCTCTCTCCCCCATGAGAAGTTTATTCATAGATGTCGTTTATGTGGAATTGCTGTATACGAAGGCCAGGCCACAGGAATTCACGCGGTGCAGCGATCAGAAGAAACTTTAGAAGCGTGAAACAGGAGTAACGTATAGACTTTCCTGTTCCTACTGACACCAACAAATGACTATACGACCACAAGAAGAACCCAACACATCGTTCCACTTCAGCAGGTTGAGTCAAAGCTGTTTTTGGCATATTGAGGACATCTCAAACTTTCTCATTTTCACACTTTGTTCGTAATCTGATACACACTGGTATGAATGTGCGCGGCTGGAATACACCGAGGCGTCCTCTGAGTTTTCCATAAAAATAATGCGTTGACAGTAATATTCCATTTTTGTCTTTCAACACCTTGCTGGCCCTTGGACGAATCGAGAGAGTGACGGCATCTGGCTTCTTTCAAAGGACCTGAAACACTTTGAATCGTCTGGGCAGATGTGCCAGATGTCGCGCATTTCTCCGCAACCACAATGCAGAAAGCAGACACGGAAGACGCTCGTCTGCAGGAGATGAGTTCATAATTTTTTTTCCAACAAAAGTCTGGGTTACTGCTGAATGATTCTGCTTCTGGATTATTTTGAGATATGGTTGAATTTTTTGGACCGGATTGTCATTTGAAACAGGAAACCTTTATAAGTGGTCATTTTCAACAAATCGTCTACTTTTTTCTTGCCTCTCCAAACTATGGACCTGTGTGTCTTCAAAGTGCGGCCTCAAAATGTCTCCCACAGTTTAACATTCAAGCGAAAAAGATGAAAGCAGAGATATTTTGCTCGGTATTAGCGAGCTAGTATGTAAGTTTGTTGACAATAAATTCCACCCAAACGCAGCTTCCCAGCCCCTCAGCCTGTCGGGTTCACAAGAAGGAGCTGTTTTGTTTGGGCGTTGACCATTCCGAATTAGCCACGGCTTTGATCGGTTGTCTCTAAATCACAGCTTTCCGCAGGGGAGCGTCTGAAAGTTACTCTCACAGTAATGTGGTGTTCAAGCACCCATTTGGAGTGTAAGGTTGTACTGGCAAGCGTTCCCCTCACGACTGGTTGGATGGTTGTAGGTTTGTTATTTAATGGGTGCTTCGACACAACGGTGCCATAATTTCCAGAAGGTTTTAATGAATTAGACCACATTTTTCACACTCACACCTAATGCAAGAATAAGGAACACCAGTCGACCTGATGGTGGCGCTATAACAACAACGACAACAGTGGGAACTTCCAATCCGTTCCTATAATATCGTCACACTTACTTGGATCAGCAGCAGCAGCAGGACAATTTAAGGCCGACAACAAGGTTTTTGTGTTTGCATCACAGTTTTGGAGCGACTCAGCAGGCATCGGCCAGCGAAGAGTAATGAAAAGACAAGAAAATGGGCTTCATCGATAAAGCTCAGCTGCCAGGGCGCCGGGGGAGATTGAGCGGTTTTGGCCTCACGCTGCAGCTGATAAATCTTCTATGTCTGACTTGTATGGAGCCCTGGGCACCGCTGAGCTTATCTGCTGCGGGGATTCTTTCTGACTCTCCCTTATTGCTCAGCGCTCTCCGGCTCTAGTTTGTTTACCTCCTCGCTGTTCATCTTTGCCATCACAGCTGCCCTCGGTGACAATGGCGGCCCACATGGGCGTACACACATCATTCTGGGGGGGTGGCATTTAGTGCGGCACATCAATATGGTTCCTGCCGTTCTGGAAATGAACAGCTGGCAAGGAGCGCCATTTCCACCCTCCCCGTGGGAAAAAGTGCAAGTCCAGCACTTTCTAAATCACTTGGCTATTTATATTAGAGTTGGAAGCGGCGAAGGTTGGGAGCACCACTTAATTTTGATAAAGGTCCACCGTGGTACCTGGCTGACCCCCATCCAAAGTGCTCGCAGCGGCATAATCAATGTGTAGGAGCACAATGTTTGACAAAGACAAAGGCAGAGGGTGTAGGAGTGTGTGTGTGTGTGGGGGTGTGTGAGGCTGTTGTCTGGTCGTCGGTGGGTCCGTCCATCAGCGGGAATTCTTGGCCGATGATGCAGCGTTTGAGGCTGGAAATGGCCTGGCATGGCTCCATCCTCTGTGCACGCAGAGTGCTGCTGAGTGGACGCTTTAGCCGCGTGGCGCAGGCCGACCATTAGATGATTGCCTCTGAGGTTTTGTGAAGGGAGTGGGACTTGTTATGTCAGCGAGGCAGACTTTGATCCCTTGCAAACCAATGTAACATCACTGGAGCTTCAGAAAAAGCTTCCTGTGTTGTTTTCTGACACATTTGGCCCCCCGAGTCCTGCCGGCTTTGAAATCACTACAGGAAATGACGCTGTGACGTCTGCTGACGACTCTGAAAGGCGTCTCAAGGTTTAAGATTGATGGTATTGCTGCATCGATTTCCCTTTTAAATCCCCGTACCAGATGAAATCAGGGACTTAATCCAAGTAATCCACGTCAAATGACAGGTTGTTGGTTCTGCAAAGTGCAGCGTCGCAAACGCACTGTCGCACAAAACAAAGAGAAGCCTGAGCTATTCCCCCCTGCAATCAAACCTGTCTGCACATCTCCATTCAAATTGAATGCTGCCTTATTCCACCTGGGAGAAACTAGCAGTGTGTGTGTATATGTGTGTGTGTGTGTGTGTGTGTGGGAAGAAATATGCTGCTCATAATCAAAACAATAGAATAGAGCATTGACTTGTGTGTGTGTGTGTACTTTCCTCTTTGTGTATTTAGAGTGTAAGATTGATTGACACTTTTGGCACAGATTGTGATTGAAGATGTGTGTGTGAGGCCATTGTGGTTATTTTGCAGAACAAATAGGGCTGACAATTTGCTATCGACATGTGAATAACAACAGTTCAGATAAATGATAGCGTTTCAGCCGCCTTTGTTCCTTTCCCTTTGACACCAAACCGTTAGCTGATGGGATTCAGCAGAAGCGTTTCCTCGAAAAAAAACTCGGATCTCTAAAACAGCGAGCGCCACCATTATCCCTCCATCTCCGTCCTCTATCTGTCCGTCAAAGGCACACCTGTGTTTTTCCTGTGCTGAGCTCATATCTGTGTGTTTTTATCAGTGTTTCGCTTCAAACTGAACCCGGCTGCTCCGGCTGTCACACTTTAACACATTACAACCTGTAAAAGCCTCATTAAAATTCTGCAGTTACGATATATGAAGGACGTGTTTACATTGTTTTCCTTCGCATTCGTGTGAGATAAACTTTTCAAATTAAGCTGAGGAAGTAGGACGTAAAGCTGTCTCTGTAAGTTATTATTATGGATTATTTGAGATATAAAGGTCTGGGTGCGCTTGTGTGTAGATTTTTTTCTTCCTGCCGTACCCCCGGAGCGTTTATTGAAGCCTCGCAAAGTTTCATAACGGAGGCATAAATCAATACGCGTGGATTCAAAATGGTCGTTTATATAATGGTGTGTTTAGGCGTGATTATTTTGTTGACTGGAGTCTTTTTCTTTCGACACTTCTGCTCTGATTGAGTCACGGCGATATGTAAAGACGTTTGGCTTGTGCGACTTCTTCCCTCGCCAGACTGGTTCAAGGTGAAGTCGGAGCTTTAGACTTTATCTCTTCCTCCGAGCAATCTATTCCTTATATGCAGACTAATATAAAATATGCTTCCGTCAGTGTGTATTGGAAAATGTAGCTGTAGACGTGAAGGCATTCGGGCCGCATGTTGGGCCGCCTGCCAGAAACAGCAACAAGGTCATGAATCGGGCGCCCGCCGCCTCTCATGTGAGCGTCATGCGTGTTCTCCCTTTCCACCGGTGTGAGTCGGATTCTCTAGATTCAATGAAGCTGTGAATGTGTGAGTGTGTGTGACAGGCCGAGGTGTTCCGTGTCTCTCACCCAGTTGATGCTGGGAAAAGCTCCAGCTCCCGTTACTGCACAGGATTAAGCCCTGTAGGGAATGTGTGTATGGCTGATGGTGCGTTTGATGTCGGTCTCATATCGCGCTCACCAAAGATGGCTTCTATTCTACTGTGCTGTATTTTTATCACTGGATTGATTAATGTTTTGAAAGGCGTTAAATTAAAACCGCGTAATTACATAATGTGAATCGCTGTGAAGCTGTAATTGAATTCTATGTAAACCACTGAGGCTGGATGCACACACAGACACACACACACACACACAGACACACACACACACACACACACACACACGCAGGAACCTTCTAGATCATCAGATGTCGATGGAACATATGAGACACGCCGACGCCTTTAGGGCCGGATTTACTAAGCATGATGCAAAGGATCATCCAGCAGCATCGCACGATTTAAATTTAGCGGCATTGTTAAGATTTTAAGATGTTAAGAATGATGATGTAACTGAGCTGAATGCATTGATGCTATTTTGGAGGCTTCTTGCTTCATTTTCATCAGAATCTCTCTCTCTCTGTCTCTTTCTCTCTCTCTCTCTCTTTCTCTCTCCCTCTCCCCCTCTCCATTCTCTCTATTTTTTTTCTCTCTTTCTCTCCTCTCTCTCTCTCTCTCTCTCTCTCTCTCTCTCTCTCTCTCTCTCTCTCTCTCTCTCTCTCTCTCTCTCTCTCTCTCTCTCTCTCTGGTTTAAAGATACATCATTCAGTAAGTTAAGTACATTTTTTCAAGTTTACTTCTTTATTTAAGTTTGATTCCACAGATGTTGACTGAAAGAAACTTGGGGTTGCTTGACAGGCAGAAGATTACAAATAAGAAGCAGCTGCAGATGGATCGACATTGTTTTCAGAACCTCTCTCCTCAGAATGACAGCAGCTGATATGCAATCTAGGGCAGCAAAGCAGTTAACACCTGTGTTTCAAAGACGGTAAATCATAGACGCAAATATCTTTGCAACAACGGCGGGCAACCGTGATAAATCGGCCATTAGGAGCCGTATGCATACATTTCCATTTGTTTACCTCAGAACTATACCATGCCCTTTCAGACTGGATCGTAAATATTGACGCCGACAGGATTCAGAGCAGATCAGAGGAGATGATGTAAGCTGTTTACAAAGGTCACACTACAGAATGTGGCAAAGAATCTTGACTTTTCTCCTCATCGCTGGAATTAGAGACACATAATCTGAACCTAAACTATGTAGAAACGTGTGTATAGACACAGCAGTGACTGGGAAATGCTTGATTTTGGATCCATAAAAGAAATGTGAGAGATATTACAGTATGAAATATCACATAAGAGGATTTGTATGCGGGCATATTGGGTCATTGTGACATGTTGCTTGGTTGTTTTTATTTCGCCGGATAAAAGAACACAGCTGCCAGTGGGTGTCGGTGGCTCGCAGCTTCTCTGAAAATCTGGAGGAAACGAGTAAATCCATCTCTTCCCAGGGTGTTACAGGTACCAAAACAAACAGCTCAGAGAGGAAATAGCTCAAAGAAAAAAAGTGGCTCAGCCAGATAAACAAAAGTGCAGGGACATAGTGAGAAAATAGGAAATTGCCACACTGTTGATGCATCTAATTTCCTCTGTGTGAGGTAAAGAATCGGTGCATCTATTTGAAGAGTCCGCCTGTTGTTGTTAAGTTGAGGTGCTCATCCCACACTCATCTTTCATTTCTCACGTGATTCAGTTTATTTTGAGCCGCTAAAGCCCATCAAAGCCCATCTGGTCCTTGGAAAATATCTCATGCATTCAGAAGGAATGCACACTGTGACACTGTGTAATAAAGAGCAACAAACTGAGACTCTGGGTCGCAGTTTGAATCTACAGGAAGCCTTTCTCCACCATACACAACATATATTTATAGAAAATAACAAGTCAGTTTGCCGATGGAACGAGACCCCTTTTCTCATAGTGTAGTCCTGTTTCGTCAGCGAAGACATCTGACATTAAACGAGGTCTTTGAAAGCAGCAAGTGGTTTCTGATAATACGACCACAGACTCGGACTGCTTTACCGCAGAGTCCAGGTCAGGGCAGCCCCCCTGTAGAGAAAGAAAAGCTGCAAGTACATCAAATGGCCTTCTCTCCAGGAAAACATCTTTCCGAGGACCCCGCTGCCTTCTATACATCAATAAAAACATGGACAGGACGGCTGTGGTGGAGCTGGTATGTGCTGTTGAAGGTCATTGGTCCTGCGGCAGTTTTCCATCACATCTACTAAAAGCAAAAACACGCCACTAAAGAGCAGGAGAAGCAATCAGGACTTGGCTCCATCCAAATCATCAACCCTCTAATAATGATGACTCCCAGTGGAAATACTGATGTTATTACTCCACTACAGAAATGTGACACATGTACTTCAACAATTGTACTTTACAGACGTGTATTTGATCAGTCAAAATATCATCATTTGACTTCATGAACATTTGTTCTCCTCAAAACTGTGACAACTGAGTACAAAATTGTAGGATTTGATACAAAAACTGTTTTGGAAAACCCGGGTAATACATTTTTTTCTTTTATGGGGACGTTCAGTTCAAAGGTTCTTTAAAGGCCACAGTGTAAAAAGGTCTCTTACAGCGCCACCATGAGGCCGACTGATACCATAATTAAACAGGTTCTTCCCTGGATCATGTCCGACCTGCCTATCAAGTTTTAATGAAACCTGTCAATCACTTTCTGACATGTCCTGCTCACAGACAGACAGACGAACAACATAACCTCTTTGGTTGCCATTTATGACTGGAACACAAATTAGTTTACAGGTATGCATGCAGGTTGTTTATATCTTCAATTATTTCCAGTTTTAAAGACACAAGCCGCCCTGACATAAACGATCCGAGCGCTTCTTGTGCTTCAGATTGTACCTTGGTTCACCTTTTGGACGGGCTCCATGTGACTGGGAGAGGCTGCTGTGTGCGGTTGGTATTTTCCTTGAACCACCCTACAGCTGGGAGGCTTTATTAGATCCAGTATGGGAAGAGAGATGCTTTCCTGGCAGGACAGACACATCAGTCCCAAAGGTAGATGTTGTATTTATAGGCTGGTATGTTTTTATGCCATCATAAATTTGAGCTACTGAGAAATGTCACAGTGTGCGGACATGAAGTGAATCCTCAAAATTGAAGTCGATACTGCTAACAGATTGTATGGATTTGCTGAGGGTGCTGACAGTAATCATGGAGCTGTTTGATATGCGAGTGATTTGTGGCTGCACCACAAACTGGAAAAGGTCACTCATACTGCAGACAAACAGGAAATAACAAAAAAGCATGCGGACGCTCAACATGAACACACACACACACACACAGCCAACAACACTCTGTATAGGAACTTTGATTTCACTCCAACTTCCACACCTTTAGTATCCAATCTCCATATCTGGATACTTGCATCTGATGTGATGGCATTAAAAGCTCTGTTATTCTGTCTCAGCTGTCATCAGATCTCAGCATGTGTGTGCAGTGGGCTGTGGTTATACACACTCCAGGTACAGGTCTCGTTTTGAAATATCATTATTAATGAGAGTAAGAAGAGCCATGAAGATGTGGTGGGATTTTTTTTCCAACCCACTTCCGACTGTCATATTTCTCCCCCTCTTGGCATTAGAATTTCTCCCTCGCTGCTTAGCAAAGCGGGGGTGTAGACAGCCACATGCTATCTCCACATGACACAGGATGTCACCGCTCACCTCTCTATACCTGTCAGACTTCCCTGGTGAGTTTAGCACCAACTGTGTCCTTAGGAAATCAAGGCCATACCACCACCAAGGTCTCTCACGTGGTGGGGAACCCCGGCGGAGAACAAGTCCTCATCACTTTTTAATACAGGATGTAAATGGGGTCTAATGTTATGGTTTGTCATTCCGTGCGAGGAAAACAACTTAATCTAAATAATCTGTGTTTTGCAGCTCTTTAAAATGTCTGTTTATATTAGTAGAGAATAGTTTGAGTACAGTTTAATGGGACACACCTGCTACTAAAGCGGCCAGACTTAGAAATCCTCCGGTCTGTTGGCATTGATCATCTGAGAGTCTTTTGGGAAGACTTGCCAGAAGTGATGCAATAATGCAGGGAAAAGAGTACATGAGTCCAAACAAACTTTATAAATAAGTCCCCCCAAAAAAGTCTTAACAGATAGCTCTCTTGACATTGCCCATAGCCAAGCCTGTGTGATGAGGGAGATATTTCCATCCTGAGAATTGTGGTGGACCATGAGATCCTTGAGCAGTGAGGAGGAGCAGGGAGTATTTGTGTATATAATCGAAAAATAGGATGTAGGCTGGATGTAGTGTGTAGTGGCCACGGTGTGAAGTGCAGCTGTGGATGAAATACATGGAAAGAAAACAAAGGCTTGTACAGACGCACATTCAGTCACAAAGATACATCATGTATAATATAGAATTGAAGAAATATTCTATTAACCCTTTCAGTGACATAATTTAATCTGGTAAATTATGGATTAATACATGCTAGTTGGTGTTGCAAAGGCATTGATGCCAAAAGTTGGTGGAGCAGAATTCTATGTAGCTACTGGATGATTTGTCAGTGTGTCATGTGTTTAGATGATATCTGCATAGCTCTGAACATTTGGACAGATGTTTGGTAAATTATTAATGCAATTACTGAACAACACAGGGCCCAACACGGAGCCTTGCGGGACCATTTATGGTGCATTCTTGGAAATTTCTGGTCCAGTAGAGAAATGATAAAAACATAATGTGATAATTTCAGATGCATAATGAGTGACATAAAAGGGCTTAATTGTATGCACATGTGTGTAGTATCCATTCATATATGACCTACATTGTACTCTTGTGCTACCTCCTCTCAGGCGTTGGTTGCTTAGATCACTGCACATGAAGATGTTTTCTCTATATCCTGTTCTGGCACAGAGCTTTAGCTTTGAAAGGATGCAAAACTATATAAAATATGTTGTGGTAGGGAGAATTTCCAATTAAAAAAAATGTGCATTTTTCAAGAGATCCCATTTATATTCAGAGCTACGAAGACCTGCATCGCATCATATTATATTATGTTTGTGTGATTCATGTTTGTGGGCAGTGTGCCAGCTCAGCCAAAGAAAGACTCTTAATGTAAATGCTTTATGTGCACCCGAGTAAGAATCCGGAGATCTGCTCTGGAGGAACTGATAAGAATGAAAGGGCTGTCGTGACTGTATTTATAATTTATAGTTTAATACATCTGTGGTTTGGATTGTGATGCTGCATACAATGCTTCATGTTTTCCACCCCCTTCCCCCCCCTCACCTGCTTTGCTAAATCAGAACTGTTCACTCGATCAGGATTGAGAGCCACTTGTCTGCAGACGTCACATGTTGTCTAGCATGCTGATGATATGGGAGTACGCTCGTTGCTGTCCCAGAATAGTTTCCATTGTATCGTACCGCCTACTGTTGCATCTGTCACAGACACCGGGATTATTTTGGTCCCTGAGTTTCTTCTTCAGTTTTGTTTCAGTATTTATTTGATTCAGCACTGCTTTGCATTGAGTCATTCCGGGTTCCAGTAAACATACAGAGATCTGAGGAAAAACAAGCTAAACACAAGTATTTTAAAAATGTCAGTCATACCTCTGGGGAATTGGCAGTCTTGCAAGCTCCTCCCAGCATTCCTGAACCACTCCTGCCTGGAGTCGGAATCAGCCGGAGTGAGGAGTGGAGATGGTTTGAGACGAAGAGTTTTGCGTCCAAACATCGTAAACTTCTTTAAGTGAAGAACAAATTGGGTTTGAAACTTATCCAGCTTCCTCCCCTTTGAAAAATGTTTGATTTTATTTAGTATTTTTCACAGCAAATTCAGTTTGTAATTCAATTTATTAACCAGCAACTGCAGCGTACACTCTCTACATGCTAATTGGAAATGTTGACTGTCTACATCTTTGTTAGGCCTTTTAAACTCCCTTTGGGCTGCTGACTCCAAAACCAATTACAACCATTTGTTTGCCCAGGACGATCTCTCTCTCTCTCTCCCTCTCTCTCCTCCCTCTGCCCTCCTCTCCCTCCATTTGGGAGATGGCTGCTTATGAAGCTATTTTCTTAATTAGTAACGAAAAGGTGCTGTTCAATTTGAGCTCAGGTAATGGATCAATGCCCCGGGTGATGGTGATGAGAGACAGCTAATTTCAAGGAACGTTGATTTTTGGAGAGCTGACAGTGTGAGGTTGAATAACTAGATATTCATTTTTATTAACAGTGTGTTCATGATGAATATTGTAGTGAAAGGGGATTAATCTAATATTACCTCCTATAAACTGGGGAAAGGGTTTGAATTACCATGACAACATTTACTGCTGAGTCTGTCAAAATGGATTAAAGGCATTTATCTACTAAAGCCAGCCCTGCCTCGGTTTAACCATTGGATAAATGTGAATATTAGTACGTATTTAGGCAGTTAGGCACTCTGAGTTAGGCAGTTAGGCAACACAGATTGATATTTGGAGTATGACTGACTTCTTTTGTATGTAGTGAGGTCTTTTCTCGAAGTACTCCTGGATCTCCTTGTGAGTATTCATTCCGTATGTTCTTGCATCTCTTCGTGAGTTGTGTGTATTCATTCCGTATGTTCTTGCATCTCCTCATGAGTTGTGTGTATTGTCTTCAAACGTCTTGGAACTACGTTGTTGCTGATTCAAACTCATCAGCAGTGTTTACAGACGGCTGCTGTCCACCTGTTTGGATTGGCACTAACTTCTCTTTACAAACGATATTGTTTGGTCTTCTGAGCTCCTCCAAACACGCATCAAAGGAGTTCCTCCACTGGAGTCAGAGCTGCAGCATGGTCTGGGCACCACAATGGCTCCTGATGTCTTGGTGCACTACCAATGTAAATTCCTGAGTTCCTGTTAATCTTCCCAGTGGTTTAAGAGACAGCTCTGAATAAAGCTGCTTGATGTATTCTGCAGAGGACATAAACTCCAGCTACATATTTGATCAATGTGAGGACCACCTGATATCTATATAATGTAGATCACATTATGGTAATTGCTTTTAAATGAGAGGCTCATACACAGACTGGGCATGGATTACATTCACAATCACCCGCTGGTCATTAACCAAAGCCTCGTAATGGCTTCCATATTCAAATAACTATGAATGATTTGTAGTGCATAAATCCCTACACACGTATTGAATAACATAATAACACAATTGTATACTACTTATATTTGATCTGCAGCTTTAAGATTTGCCATTTAGAGCTTAATCAAAACTAAGCAGCGTACGTGTAGTATTGTAATTCCGGAAAATCCACAGGGATTATTTAGACCAAACTCTGGTAATGGTGGTAATTTCAATGACAGCATGAGTCAACAGTAATTGCTACCAGACCGGAGCCACTGTGGTTGACTGAGCTCATCTGGCCCAAGGCAGATGCTGCACTGCAGTGTGTTGTTTTGGTGTGTTTTGCTCCCCACTTGTCTTTGTGAAGTCTGATATCTGTCAGCCAACCGGATCATAATCTCAGCCATGACTTTGTCCTTGATCCCTCAGAGGAGACTTTTATTTCACCCACGCCGACTTTGAAACAGCTCTAACACACTCTGAAACTTTGCCGTTATACGGTAAACACTGCTGTGTAGAGCTACAGCACCCCACGAACCACTTTGACTGCCTGCGTGATACAAAACGAACCCGGCGGGATGTATCAACTTGGTTTTCCCTAGGAGCAAAGCATACTGGGAAGGCACATCCGGCCCTAAACTACGGAAATTCTTCAGCTTGTTAAGCATCTGTGGTCATGTAAGGCCGACTCGATGAGGCTGGATGACAAATGTTGACGTTTGTTTCCGAAAACTCGCACATGAGGACTAGCTGCTTCCTTCATGGATGACGTCACGCCAAAGAGAAACAATATGTCACGCTACAATAACTTACGTAAACAATTTGGCACTGGCTGAGCCCCATACATCAAAAATCTACGTGGAAAAATATTGCTTTAGTGTCGAAGACCACAGTGGATGCAGAATGACCACAGACGATCTCTGAAGCCCACTGATGCTTCCCCAGTAAGACGCGATAAGCAGCACAAGCCTGTAGGATTAAGTGCCAAGCTTACACAGTATGGAATTGATCGCGCTCAGTAAGATGATCAATAAAGTGCAATGACTCAAAGCTCCAATAACTACATAATGCAGTGTAAGGGAATTCCTCTGAGCTTTATTATGAATTAGATGTAATTAAATGTGATTTGGGGTGTCCGGCAAACACTTCCTGTCATATAACATGGCACTGTGCCGTTGTTGGTCATAGTAGCTGGGTTGGAATCAGTTCCTCCATTCCTTCCTATGATAGTTGCTCAGGTTTCAGGCTCTGTTCTGTGTTTGGTGGTCAGTCTGCAAAGAGCTTGTCATTCCAAAGTGCCATGGTTGCCAGCGTTTATTCATTTTCAAGAGGTTGGAAAGCCCTGCAATGTCCCACCATTAACCATTAATCCACCATTAAACTGTCTGGCCGCTGTTTGTTTAAGAGAGTTTCATTGCATTAACGCTGCTTGTCAATGCGGTGAATCATGGCACCAGCGTTTGCCAAATCACGCCCTGTTTTCGACAGATGAAATCTCAGAGGGACCCATTCAAATCCCTTCCATTATTATACATGCAAAACAGTGGCTTTCTGTGGCCTGGAGGTCTACAGCCCCTGCGGCATCGACCACACTCGCCCCGATGGGTAATCCAGCTATGTACACGCACTGTCTGGTATGCGTAAGACCATATAAGCTTCTGTTCTCATTAGTGGCTTCCTGTCTGCCCCTGTCCTTCTCGTGAGTCCTAACCAAAGGCTGCTGTAACCATCTTCCCATGTGAAAGCTGTCTGGCCTTGCCAAAAAGGCCATACATCTCCTTCATCACGGATACCCACACTCCCATTCTCCATCTGCTGCTCCTTTTTTTTCTTTTTTTTCCTCTATTCGTTTGTGTGAGGTAAGCAGGACTGGACAAGAGCACTAAATAATAAAAGTGGCCGGAATTTTCATCTCTCCGTGATTCCCCCCGGTGTATTTCTGTGAAGTAGGCCATTCAGAGCTTTCCCAGTGGAATTACCCTTTAGCTGTGTTAAATGAGGACAAAGAACTCCAGGATTTTTGTTATCCTGATGCACTGAGGCTCAACAAGCAAGGGCAAAGTAGACCCTGGAAGTCCATAAGCAGTGCTTAATGTGGGCCATAAAGCCACAGTAAGTTGCAGCGCTGTGTGAAGTGGCCTGCCTATAGGGAATAGACATCAGCCTGAGCCCGGTGCATGCTGAGCATACCAAACACCAGCTGACCAAAGTGTTTAGTGACGACATCAGGAAGGTTAGGAATTGATTATCGTTGGAGACGAAAACATGCAGCTTGTTATTTATGATCGCATTTCTTCAATTCCTCTGTTTACACAATTACTGTGTGTTTGTATTGGGAAGTGTCACTGTATGTGTTACGCAAACTGTAGGGAGAAAAGGCCCGATTCAAGAACAACAACAGGAAACATAAAACATTGTTTGTTGTGAAATAGCTTCTATTCACAACTTATCTGCCAAGTGTGGGAAACTTTTACTATTTAAATATGAGCGGTGTTATAATAACTTGTTTAACTTATTTAGATTTTCTACATCTATCAGATTGTTTTCTCACAGTTCCATGCCCCGAGGAGACAACAAGGACCTCCATCAAGCTGACGCATTATTTATGTTAGACCGTCTTTTCCCATAAAGTCTAAGAATCCAAATAGTAATTTTATATTTAAAGCTGCAATCGCTAATAAAATTAGAAATGGAATGAATCAAACAATTTCTTGCCTGGAGGAAGTGTTCAACATAACCAAAGCAAAACAAATCTTCTTAGAGAGATTCCCTTTGTTTGAATTCTAATATATCTGGAGAAAATTTCATTTGAAACATTTAAATATTCAGGCAGCTTTGTTTGGCTCTGAGCTTTAAACCTCCAACTTTAATTTATTGTTTCTGCACCGTTTCTGTGGCTTTTGGACTTTTGTGCTCGATGGTGCAGATCTGTGTGAGCACTGAGAAACGAGAAGGTCAAAGTCTTAAAGAGACCGCGTCTAAACTGGCATGTTTCCACTCAGCGTGCAAAGTGGACCAATCTTTATCACATGAAAGTACTGCAAAGGAGTTGGGATAAACCAAATGATGGAAATGAGAACTTGTTAATCTGAATATGGCCTCTTGAAATCAGCAGCCTGTAAGATTGAACATGATTGACAAATGAGGTTGTGATGCCCCTTGTGGTAATATGATAAAAGTTACATATTGTAGCTGTAATTGTATACAAAGTTCATTTTCACTAGTATGCAGTATTGTATCTTGTGGTTTTTGTTTTATTTTCATGCAACATTGATGTGCTCTCGTGTCATGTTTCAATTCACCTCAATATAACTTAATTAAACCCTTCAGGGCAAGAATTTGGCAGCTGGAGGCCTCACACAACGCGGGGAAAAAACACACACGGTTAAAGGAGCATGTGATCTGGTTGAACATGCTATAAAGCCGTGATAATAAAGCGCTAGTGGTTTGTCCTGAATACATTTGCCTTTATATGCCATCTGTTGAGCACAATGTGGTAAAACAGCATCAAAACAACAACTGGCACTTTCCGGCACAGACGCGACAGCTTGTTGAGCCACAGCTGTCTCTGCTCAGGGAGAGTAAATAATATATGGAGTGAAAGTCTCAAGAGTTCACCGTTGATGAAAAATCACACTTTTGGATAACGGGATGCTAACGACGACCCGCTTAAAAAAACATAACAATCTCGACACGCCGCCATTTTTCATGAGGTGGAGGTTTTGTATTAAACCTCTGATGCTTGACGCTCTTATTTTCCAGACCAGTGAAAGTTTAATGAGTTTGATAAATTCACTGATGGTGTGGATGAATGCGGTGCACGCTGGTGGTAACCGTGGCACCCAAAATGAAACACTTAGGATATAATGTCATGATCATTTGTTAGACACGGCATGTAATTAGAGCTGATGGTATATGCAGCTGTAGCTCTGACGACACGTCGGAGCGTATCCGCTGATACATCAAACGCAGCATAAACACCTTTATCCGAGGGAACAATACCTCATTTGCTTTGTTTCTCACTATCTGAGCTCGGCAGATTTGCGGTTCTATACGTTGGCATGGCGATGTCTCCAGTCTTTTGTATTCTCTTCTTGTTTTTGTTGTCCAACCTTCTTCTCCTTAATTATATTCTCTTCATATTGCATATTATACATCATTTTAAGTATCAGACACGCGTCCCTGTGAATGCTGGCAGCACCAATCATAGCCCCCTTCTTCTTCTCCATCGCTGCAGTTGATGGCTTTGTGCTAATATCTAATGTTGCCTTCTGAAATCAATAGTTTTAATGGTTTTGTGCGCCTCGGACTTTGCGTCTATTGCGATCATTTTATTCCGCTTGGTAATAACTTATCTTGTTATTGTCCATCAAATGTGCTTTGGCAGAACAGTATTTGAGCCTGTGCTGTGCCGTGCTGTGCTCGGCTGGAGGGACTTCCATGTTCTGGGTTCTGATCCCAGTGTGCCAGCTCTGAATCAATGTGTAAACTGCCAACAACACACACACACACAGGAATCCACACGGCTGAATACAAACAATCTGACAAGTTTGCGTGTTGTAGTTTAGCGGCCAGATGTCAAAAGCAACATTCTAAAGGTGATGTAAATCTGTGTGTGGTGAAGCGTCTCGTCCTGTAACAGTGTTCGATTGTACTCAAAAGGGCAAAACAATGACGTCATCATCATCAATCACGGCGTCATCTCTGGGTAAATGTGGTTTTTTACACCTGAGCTAATTGTATCTCCCCCCACACATGTCGGTAATGTGATCTATACAGTAAACCCACTGATTGGACACACTTGGTTCAGTGGTCCCGTCCTCAGGATCAGACGCTGTGACTCACCTCCCCACCCACCCCTCCCCTTCCAGCTCTCCTCCCTCTGTGCACTGGGACTCCCAGTAGTGTCTGGATGCCTCCTCCATCACAAATACTTTCCCTGACATATTTTCCGGGATTTTATTTATTTATTTTTAATGGCTGAATGTCGGCCAAGCGGTTAGGAATTATTCATCTCATCCTCCTCTCTGACAACGTGTAGGTCTGGAGCGGGGAATGTATTGAAGTTCTGTATCCGATGATCTCGTATGACTATTTCTGAATTGAATAGCATGAAAGTGCCTGTTGTAATGAAACTTGGCTGTTAGATGTTTGAATCAGAGGTTTGTAGATTTGTCAGCGGTGGTCCGGGGGCGATCAGTGTCCTGTCAATAACCTGGTACCTTCAATCACAGAGAGACAGAGCTCTAAGTGGAGGCCTGCTGTGCTTTGGCGTAGGTGCGGGCTCCTTTTCTTCTCCATTGTTTTTGACACGCTTAAAGATGCAGCAGATGTCTGGGATCGGATTTTTCCAAATCTCTTTGTTTTGTAGTTGCAGAACGTCTGCAAGCAGTTGGGAACTATTAATCTGTCCCTACTCTCTTAAAATGTGTTGCCCTGAAGTGGAGAATGTCATTTTCCTTTGCGGATTCCACACGACTGTGGCCTTGACACAAGAGGAAACATTAATACAAATGTGCCACTGTGTAGTTAGCATGATATTCAAACATCTCCCCCATGCTCCTCCATTCAAGACAAACAGTCTCATGGATGTGGACGTAGATGTCGTGTCCTTTTATGGTGAAGCTGAATGTTGTTTCATCTGTCCTGCCCCAGAGCGCTCCGCCTTCATGAATTGTCACCCAGTGTATCTATACTTCATTTAAAAAGCCATTAAAGGAGGAATACATCCCTGCTCTGCGTTTGTCCATGTGATTCTACTAAAAGGTGTATTTACAGGAGGGAAATGCAGGTGGCAGATGTTTTCATTTCACACCTGGAGAGTTTCTGTTGACTGCGTGTTGTGTATCTTATCTCTGTGTTCCACCTTCGTGTTCAGTATCTGTTTCTAAGCCAATTGGTCGATCAGTCTCTTTATGATAATATGTAATTGCATTTGTGACGTGTTTAATGAAGAGAGCGTCCGTGTCCGTATAATGTACTGAATATCTTCAGCGGACCTTTCCCCCCCTCTTCATCATTTTGAATGGTGGAAGCTTTGACTGCATTCATCCTCCTCATTATGTCCTCTGAAGCAGGACAACCCAGCTCTTATCATCATCATTCCCATGGTTACAGTATGAGTGGAGTCATTATTCATATTTGTGAGACTGTTAATGCAGATATCTTCCCACCTATTATGGCTCAGGTTGATCTGCTCGCTTAAATGAATTTCTGTCGTGTATCTCATCAAATGTCATAAAGTCGGCGCCTGATCTCTGAGCAGCTTCTACGCGCTTTATATCTACAAATTTATCGACTGGGAACAATCAGCTACAATCGCACTATTAAAAATGAACGTGTGTGTGTGTGTGTGTGTGTGTGTGTGTGTGTGTGTGTGTGTGTGTGTGTGTGTGTGTGTGTGTGTGTGTGTGTGTGTGTGTGTGTGTGTGTGTGTGTGTGTGTGTGTGTGTGTGTGTGTGTGTGTGTGTGTGTGTGTGTGTGTGTGTGTGTGTGTGTGTGTGCAAACCTGCGTCCCCACGGGGGGTTTAAATTTAGACTTTGTCTCCAAAATATAGTGAAGAGGAGTTTGCTTTTAGATTTTGGCTCATGTTGGTCAACAGAATTTTCCCGCAGCTGTCTCCATCAGTTTGTCTCCACTGTCATGCGTGTGATGGCTTTCCTGCTCGTACGTGTGTATGTGTGGCACATATTCAGAATTTTACATTGAATAGCTTAGGTTTAGTGATTTTCCAAAGGCATGTAAAGACATTTGGACAGCTGTCAACAATTACAATGAATCAATAATCAATCCATTTGTGACATTATAGCTGTGCTTTACTGTAATTCAGCTTGAGGAGTGAACAGTGGCATAAAGTTTTTATATTGTTGTTGTTTTTATAGTAATCGTAGTTGTTTGATGGAATAATATTTAATGGAAGTCTGGGAATCAAATCAACTTTTTACTTCTGATCTGACTGATGTATTACTGGAATGTAAATGTTGTGTAAATCTACTTTACAAGCAGCAGCATTAACAGAATTACAAATCCAAGCCAAGTATTTCTAAAGGTGAATGAAGGAGATTCAGTGTCTGGCTGTCATGGTGTCGCCCTGCAGGAGGACTTCCAGATGTTTCCTCTTAAGACCTTGACCACTGATTTAGATGATGATACTATAATAAAACACGGGCCTTATTCTTTATTTTCTATGAAATAGTTTATAGGCGTACTTACTGGTCACTGTGTATAGACGGTGGAGCTTTATTGCTCTGTATACGTCTGTGTACATTCTTTGCAGATTGGTTTATTTTTATTAGCAGTGTGGAGTTTCTGTAACAAATTTTGCTTGTTGAGCTGTCATCATTTGTCATATATTTATATTTTAAATGAATGCTGCTTTCATTACATAATATTCTGGCTGTATTTACAGGGCTGAAGTGTGCAGTAAAGAAATGTGGTATTACAGATTAACAAAAAGAGGCCAAGCAGGCATTTACTCCATGTACTATAGTGAAAACAGGCAACATTAGAAAGTCATCAAACATTTGATGCAATAAATACAACAAATGGCTGATTGTTGCTCTTAAGAAAGGAGGCAGCAAGCTTTCTGGTTTTCTTGGACGGCTCGGCGCTGCGGGTCATCCAAGGCCAGAGGCTGAGTTTAACTTGGCTCATAGGCAGTTAAAGCTGTCAGAGATTCAGCCCATCTATAATAACCCCCGTCTACCCCTGACAACAAAACAACTACAGCAACTACAGCAACTACAGCTCAACTAAAGGGACAATCCGCACTCAGATCCGCACTAAGCTCTTTGTCTCTGCCGGTGTGGAGCTGCACACTGGATGCAGGTGAGACTCGACGTGCTGAGTGTGCAGAAGGAGCAACAATGGCCTCAAAGTGGCTGTTTAACTTCATCTGTGACAGTTTCCTCTTCGTGGCCAGCCACTTCCATTCCATGCTGATTGAAATTGGCGATCCGGTGCTGACGCAGTTCAATCCCCGTCCTGGGAGATTCCCTAGTTTTGCTCTGCTAATAGGATGAGACGTCCTCCACTGCTCATGCGTCCCGTCAAAGGCTGCTGAAGCTTTGTCGTTCTCGGTTTGTTGTCTTTTCCTGTTAAGACCTGTAAGGATTGTCATTGACGTACTGAAATGCTTCCACAACTTTCTCTATATTTGCTCTTGACAATATCTTCCAAAATCCAGATTTATGCATTTTTACTACAAAAGGGACTTCACTCAGCTTGAACTCTTGAACAAACTTTGGCCCTGGCCGTCACTTTGTTATCACACCTGCGTGCGATCCAGCGTTTGTCCTCCGTCCTTCCATCTGTCAGGCTGATAGCTTGGACAGTTGTAATCTGATTTGGATCCAGTGTGTCAGGTTGATTTGGCAGCTGCAGTAACCACTTTGACAGTTAACTTTTCACTTTATAATGTTCAAACTTTTGAACCCTATGTCATAGAATGAATCTCTCTGGCTTAATAGATTTTCGGCCGTTTGTTTTGCATCTCTTCCTACAAATTTGGTGGACCAAATTTGAGTGTACATGAGTGTAACATTTTACAATTTGCATTCACTTGTTATGCATAAATGGAAACATCAGTCAAATAAATGCTGGCGCCACAACAACAGTGAAGTTTTGTCAAAAACGCCAGAACCTGTTAGTGCAGAATCCAAATTCAGTTGCTTCTATCAATGCAGACCCACTGGAACCCAGCAGATTGAACAGTTCAGTTTCACAAGAGAAATGTAAATGTGAGTGTCTGGGCCAAGTCGGAAAAACCAATTTTCGGTTTAATACAACATCATAGTTGCTCAGCATGGAGCGCAGACACCATCAATCTATAGCTGTGAAAGAGAGGATGTGTTTGGGGGGTTTCCATGGTTGGCATTGTTTACTGGCTGTCAAGTGCCTGCCAACTCACTGTGTGATTGGTCCAGCTGTTGTTTGTCCATGGGTGTGTGTGTGTGTGTGTGTGTGTGTGTGTGTGTCTGCCTGTGTGTGTGTGTGTGTGTGTCATCAGTGCCATTCCTGTGGCTAGGCACCCTGTACCTCTGCCTTTGTTTTAAATCTACTTGTAAAAGCACTCGAGCCGAAACATTACTTTCAATAATGTGATTCTCAGGGTGGAAGAAGCATAATACCAAACCTAACAGCTAAAGATCACTGTCTTCAAATGGCTCATATTGTGAGCAACATACTGTAAGAGACGCCTCCCAACCTGATCGTCCGCTTCTGAACTGCACGATGCTGTGACCTCCTCAGGCCTATAAAACCATGAAGCGAACAGAGAAGGAAAAGCTCTTTTGTTTGAACTTGCAGACATATACAAACTGTGATGGTGGGCTGCTGCACATTAAAGGGTCTCCAGCTAGAATTAGAGTGAGAGCAAGAGAGCCAGAGAGCCAGAGCTCTGCTGTCACAATAAAAACCACAGCAGCGGCACCACGCTGACTTCACAATCCACAACAGAGCTCAAGGTTGCATAACAACTTAAAAAGGTAAACCGATGCAGGAAAACAGAGCGATTGAAGGAATAAGTGAAACGACAAATGTAACAGATATAAACGGGTAAGAAAATAGTACAAGTGACACAAATATAAAAGCAGTGCTGTGACCCGATTGTGTTCATTTGCAACTGCCGGAGATGGTGATCGTGATCCTTTTTAAAGTTGTTCGCCGAATCCGATGCCACCAGTAGGAGGCGCTGGAGAGACGTGACATGTTTCACTTCACAGAGCACAGAAATCATTGTTTCCTATAGGAGTGTAATGAGGATTTCAGTGAAGTCTTGTCCATTTAGGTTAACAGGGTTGTTTTGTGGATTTTATGTCCTGTGAAATTTACTGTTTATTGCAAAATTGTAAATTAAGAAGAGTGTGTTATAATCCACCTGAAGGGACTCGATCCTCCGATAGAGAGATTCTGCTGGACATGGGAAAGAGTTTATTTGGGTGAATTTTAAACAGATTTTATTCCTTTTTTTAATCATTATCCCAATATTATCACAAAAACTCAAACTATCACCTTGTAGCTTCTTCCCCCAGTATTCTGCAGGTCTCTGTGCTGTTGCATGCGACGCTGCATTCTGCCTCTTGTTGCATGAATCTGCATCATACTTCAGAGTTTTTAATGCGTCTGCCCTTGCATTCTTCATACAGGCGTGATTGGTCAAATAAGTTTTATGACTGCGGCTCTGCCAACAGACACAGAGCAGAGCTGAACAATCTGCTGCTGCTGCTGCTTCTGCTGCTGCTGGTCAACATCGTCCTCACAGAATCTCAAATAGCTTCCTGCAACAGAGGATGAGGATTCTTTTCAGTGACAAATTCTTCTTGTTCGCTTGAATCGCTTTATACTAACTTTCCTCCAGCTTCACACACACACACACACACACACACACACACACACACATACAATGGGGACTGAAATGCAGTGATTGATGCTGATATCCTACATGCTGCAGGCCTCATCGCAAATGCCTTTAATTATTTATAAATGTTCTTTTTAGCAGACCGGGTTGCTGCTAGTTGTTTTTGTATGAACCTGGAATAAAGCAAACCTTGGCGCTGTAACGTTATCAAAGCTACTGTGTCCACTTACAGTGAAGAGGGAAGCCAAGAAACCAGAGCTTTCCACCGGGAGCAAATTATATTTAACAAGCTGAGCCGTTTTCACTTTGTCACATAATTAACAAGCTGTTTTTCCTCGTGAAATGTGAGCCAAACGTGCAGCCGGGCAATGGATCCAATTATGCTTGTTCCCTTTTATTGTTAAATCGAGGCAGCGTCCAAATAAATTGAAATTGGTAAAACGTCTCTTTGTCCAGAGAACGCAACGTGGAACGAGATGATACAAGCTTTAACTGAACGCCGAGCAGAAGAAAGTGCTTAGTGGAGCAAATTAGGAGGAAACGCATAATAGTCAGAAAATGCCATTAACACCAAATGAAGTGCTTCATGGTTTTCATTGGAGTTGTACATTCCAAACCCTGCTTTTGGCAGCGTCGGTGTGTGAAAGATGGACAAAGAAATGATTTTGTAAGAGACTCTTCAGCTGCTATTCATCCGTCTGACAGTCCACACGTTGCATCCTCCAGCCATTAACACCTTGGGCCCATTACTCTCTGAGCTTTGCATTAGTTTATTCATTATCACGAACACACACACATGCACACACACACACACAAGCGCTGGACTGGACATGGAAAATGTGCCAGCATGCCATTTGGAAGAGCAGCTATCCTCTCCCTCTCTCTCTGTACTCCCTCTCTCTCTGTACTCACTCTCTCTCTGTCTTTCTCTGTGTTTTAATTACTGTCATTACAGGAAATGGAACAGAAGGATCCGTGTAGTTTCCTCCACTTTGCTTCTCTCGCCCAGTGGTTGAGGAGATCTGTTCCCAGGCCCCCAGGATGTTCCCTCGGCTGACTCATTCCTCATATTCCAGCTCGTGCGTCGCCTTTGACGGCACGGGGGCAACAAATTTGCGACGTAACCTTATCAAAAAAAACGATGTCGGTATGAAAAATATTTTAGTCATTTTTCCCCCCAGTGTGTTCCATATGTGAGCTCACTTTGAAATGCAAAGAGCATTCAGGGCGATGGAGTTGTGTTTCCAGTGCAGCAACTGGCTGTGGCTTCTCTGACAGTAACTGCTCCTGTACCACACTGACAGCAGGAGACGATCTTCTAACGTTCTTTCAAATCCTGTGTAACTCGTGCGGGGAGGATTTTGAATAAAGAATGTATAAAAGTCGTTCCCACTCGCTGTCAGCGCTCAAGTTTACCAACTCCAGCACACAATCTTGTCACATCTGGAGTGTGATTGATGAGCGGCACCGCACAAAAGCTCTATATCCGCCGCAGACAGGAGAGTTTGAAGCTCTCAGCGATAAACAACCAAATATGTCCACATCTCCAGATAATGGATTGATTGCGGTTCTCAAACGATCAATCATCCGGATCTGTGTGTGACTGCTGTGTGCATGTACACAGAGTGGTCAAACAAATCTGGGATTATTGTAATTCTAGAGCGACCTCGCAGGGGCTTACAGGCTTACAGTCGCTCACTCCAAACATTCCATCGTACTTAACCAGGGAGTCACTGCTCTGTGTTACGCACGAGCTGATGAGGCAACTGACTGGAACGACAAATTTCATTTCAGTTTTTTCTAATGTTACTGTGTCTGTGAATTGAAGTGAAGTGAAACTGAAAGTGTGTGTCTGTATCCCACGTAGCCCTGCACACACACGTAGCAGATGTCTAAATAAGCTTTCCAGTGTTTATTTTTTTGATTAGACTGCAGATGCAGCCAGCAACCTGTTAATGGTTTGAGGATTATAATAATAAAGTCATAAGATGAATGAGTAAATATTTGATGAAAGTCAAATCAAACTAATCTAAACTAAATCTAACTAAACATGGAATAATTTCCATTGGAATGCTTCATCTTGTCGTGCCTTTTAATACATTTCCCTTTTGATAAACATCAAATGTTTCCAATGCATTTGTTAGTAGAGTTGGTTGAATATTTACTTCCTCACCGGCTTAATTCAACACTTTTTGTTTATTGACGTTTAGTTGAACTCACTTCTCTCTCCCAGGCTTTCGTGTCCTGCGTCTGTCAATAACACAATAGCTGAGACGGGAGAATGTTTCCAACAATCATTTATTGATGAGATAAGAAACTTTCACAAACATCTCCAGCTCTCCAGACCAAAACACAGGGAGCAGAAATGCGGCTCGCCACAATGCGACTTGTGTTTATCGTCCTCCCATTGATGAAAGAGTTGCAGACAAACCCGCCGCAGCCCACTGAGCACAAACGCTGCTCTTTTGAAACGTACGGCCCCCGGCCAGAGTAAACAGCCGTACAATAGACGCTTGTACAATATCATCCCTCATCCACATTCGCCCCCTCTCTGTTCATATTGGCAGCGACTCTTATTATGAGGCGGGAAGTGAAAACAAACAAAACAAAGTGGAGTTTGGACAGATGTAAGGAATCATGAACGCAAGATGTGTATATATCTCCAGGGAGTGTGTGCATGTAAAAGAAATTAAATTGTTTTCTGAGTCAGCCGCCAGTAATTTACCTAACTCTTTCTTCACCTAATGAGTTTTTAATCTCTCAAGCTTTACAAAGAAAGGGGCAGTAAACCTGGATGACACTTTGACAGATTCTGCTCCTTTAATACTGATCCATCATACGCAACGTTATATTGTGGATCGACTCCATTCAGCTCCAAAGGTTTAGAACCGCAGTATCTGCCGGAAAATCACATCCTTTCATTCCAGTTGAAACATCACGAGTTCCTGTTTTGGACAGGAAACTGTGTAACGAGTTGCCAGTGTGCCTGAAGTGGAAGTGTCTTTTCTTCGCCTAATTGAAATGCTTCAGGCGTCTGTGAGAAACTCAGGCCCGTCCCAGCAGAGACGCAGCCAAGAGAGCTTCACCACCGCAGCCACTGTGTTTCCACGGAGATTGCTGTGCAATTAAAAAGACGTTTCTCTGCGTCTTCACCCCCGGTTTGCAGGATGCAGCATAATGCAAGGAGGGGTTGTGAGGGCAGTGTGGGGTAGAGAGATAGAGAGAGAGAGAGAGACGGCGAGAGAGTGAGAGAGGGTGTATTGGAGATGAGTGGTTCCTATCAAAATGCACTTTACTCTTGGCTGAAACGCACATTTTCTGCAGTATTTCAACTCTTTGTATCAATACAGAGATACTTCCACAACTTGTAAACTTACTGCTGAATACTTTATGTTACTGTAAACATCAGAAGCCCATATAGAACATTTTTTATTGGGATTTCAGTTTCTAAGATTTGTTTTCTGTCAAAGCTTTCCTTCTAGTTATGACAACATTTCACTCACTTTCATTTCATGGCTGAGATCCACCCTGCAGGGTCCAGGTTGACTCTGGACCTGCTGTACTCACTGCAGTCCTCTTTGCATTCCAATAAAACTAACCTTTCATTTAATGGCTGCGTTTGACTTAGCTATTTCACTTTCAATGATGTGTTTTAGAGAAGTAGAGTCGTTTGTTTGAAATCTGTCTGAGCGGCTGAACAACAACAAGGCAACAGTGAGTAAAATGTTCTTGGAAATAAGATTTAAAGCTTGAATCTCTGTGCTGATCCTGTGGAATGTCACATCGGCCCTCACAGGTACATTTTTATACTGACTTAATGCCCTTTCTCCATTGTGTCCGGGCTATGCAGACTTTGCATTTCCTTCCCCTCTTTGTTTAGATTCTCCCTATGAATCCAATAAACACGCCTCATTGGCTGAGGATGGATAATGTGTCTTTTAGATGATAGGACGACTCGGGGAAGTAGACATGCGTGCAGAATGCCTGAAATGCCTTGAGAACATAAATTAATTAGGCCAAATCCCTTCCTTGACCCCCGATGACTGAACCTCAGCTGAGATGTGAGAACTGACATAACATTAAACAGCGGCCATGTTTAAGAAGAATCTTTTGAAAACTGATCTCATAATATTTACTCTTGACTAGAAGAAATGCAAACCCCGCTCGCTGTCTAAGAGTCTTTTAAAGCGAGCCCAGATTTAACCTCCTCGCTATAAATCGCGGCCTGTTGCAGCCTCATCAAACGCTTCCCACCGCCAAGAAGATTTGGGAGTTGAGACCTTTGATTTATGTTCCTGGCTGGTATTTGCACGCCTTGGCTTTCTATACGGAGCTGCAATAAATCAAACCCCTCCCTCCCTGTCTTTAATCGATTCGATCAGAGGCCATTGAAGAGGCGTTAATGCAACAGATTTGCTCTGAATGCTGCAAACCAGCTGCAGTGTGGAGACCTGAGACGTCCTGGTTACGTCTTGAACACACGCCTGGTGCTTCTGCTGTCTCTGACATGTGGGGTAATACTCTTAATGCAGCATCGTGTTCTGGACCTACTGTATCGTTATGTGGAAGTATGTGGAAGTCAAAGAGTGATGGATTTCATCACACACAAGTCAGAATAGAAAGGAAACTCAGATCTGTGTGTTTGGATGATTCACTCTGGCAGATTTCCACATTTGACCAAAGTGATTCTGATTCTTCTTCTGCTCCTATCTGATATCTTTCATATGCCAGCAAAACGTTGGCGTTGGATACACAGACGGGCACTGATCTCTGACGTCCAGATCGGCTTCATTGTACGGCCGATGACGCCGCTGAGGTCGTCCCAATCCGCACCACAGCAGCTGTGGTCGTAAAGCTTGGTGTCTTTGCTGCTTGTGTGTTACATAAAGCTATATTTAACGCCTAACAAGAGATCGAAATAGAGACTAAAGCCGACAGCCTGACACTCTCATCCACCTCTTGGGTTTTTGAGGTTGAAAATGCCGGATTAGTGTGGAGGGAAGATCTAAACGGACAAGAAAAGATGCGTCTTCAAATGTATCTGTGTTGGTATTGATTGGGCCTGAACCTCTAGAGGACTAATTGGACAAACTGAGTGTGTAATGTATATTCTCTACTCGTTTGAAATTTAAAGCAGAACTAAACAAAACTTAAACTTAGTGCATGAAGTTTACTTTGACTCATCTTCCCACAGGCCACAGGTCAAAATTATCATATGCATCAAAACAACAGGGAGTCATGATTGAGCACGCGCGCACGCGCACACACACACACACACGCACACGCACACGCACAAAAGCTACAACCCTTTTCTCATGAACCTTGACTCCTGCTGTGCTCAGAGCTGAAGATTCGTGGCCTTGGGTTAATTCAGTGTGTTGAGGCTGAGTCATCCTCTGTCAGCTCAGATGCACCACAAGGGAAGAAACACACGCACACAGACACACACACACACAGATACAAACAGACCTGAACCTCCACTCCGGCTTTGCCCTCATTCCCCATTATGGGATTTTTGGATAGATTTAGATTAGTAATGCTTGGTAAGTTATTTTTGTAGTTCAACAGTTCAAGCGCAACAGTTGGGTTGCCAGGTTGTGAAAATCCCATGGATTGTTCCACATCCTCCAGCACTGCAATGGACAGTTTGTCTCTCTACCTTCTGGAAAAGGGTTGCAGAGCGTCTAGATCGTAAACAGGTTATCGACATTTAGGTATTGATTGATCTTTTGGAAGAAAACCTTTAACAGTGGCTTACAAGCCGCAGGATTGGCGGTCTAAACTCCTTTTTAAATCTGTTATAAATGTTTAATGAAGCTTGTTATCATCCACAATAATAATCATTAGCCTACATCAAGCCAAAGGGATTCACAACCTGGCGACCCAAAAATTGTTTTAAATGAATGGCTTGTTTCAGATCTATAAAGCCTTCATAAATAATTTAAATCCATTACATAGACTGACCCTGTTTAAAAAATGCCCCCCCTATAAAGTAGAACCTAAAGTCGTTCCTGTTTTCAGCTTTATGGAAACTAAAATGGACAGAAGGAGGGGTCACCTATGTCAAACCTGTAAAATGTCTTTCAGGTTTACGAGAGTCGAGACATGTATGACGGCTGCCCCTGCTGGACTGGTGTGTTTCCCATGCCGGGCCCATTGCTCATGTCCTCAAATGGTTTTCTCAGCTTCTCCCTGTCCTGTGTTAGCAGCAGGGGTGGTCAGGCCATTTGAGAAAAGAAAAGAGGACTTGATTCCCTGTGGAGAGGAAGAGTTGGATCAGGATCAGCGTCGGGTTGGAAGAGTCTCTTTCCTTCTGGCCGTCCCTAATCATCTTTAGTTTAAGGGCATGTTTATGTTTGCACATTTTTCCCCTTCGATTGTGCCGGCGGAGAGTGAACTCATGAGAATAAATTCATCCTCCTACGGCTCCTCATGCCAACTATCCTCCTTATCCAACAGTGCCGCTTCGCCGATCTCCATGTAGGCATGAAGACATCAGCAGTCTTACCTTTCTCATGGCCATTTTTAGCTCATGATCTTCTGTGAACTACACAGCACAGATGTCCATGAATCTCCTCAAGTGGTAAGTTGCTGAGCCAGTAGAGATCCTGTATGGGAAAACACTGGTGCAACTGTTTCTTAGACAAGTTCTCACACTGAGGCACGACGCCGAGCTGCAGGGAGGGAGAACAATCTGATGGGAGGAATGATTGTAGACTAAGTGGCGGAGATCTCTGATGTGCTTGAGATCATCACTAAGTATCAGGTGTGTTTCAATCTGGAACAGGAAGTGTCGTTCCTGTCTCTTGTGCCCTCTTCCACCTCCTTCCTACGTCATCTCTCCATCCGACTTCCTGCTTCCTCGCATTTCCCATCCCGATGTAACACAGTCGGTGTAAATGATCTTCTCACTCGGCTTAATCTCTGTCCCCCTTTCTTTTTCTCATCCTAATCCTGTTCTTGGAGGCGTTTCCGCTCCCAAACTCCCCATGAGCTCTGCTCTCCCTAGTGGGATATTAATAGTAGAGTGGCAAGGGGGAGGTGGGAGCTTATTGAGACACACTCCCAGGGGGGGTGAGGGTGGGAAGTAAGAAGTGGGGAAGAGGCCGGAGCTCTGCTGTTTGCCGGGAGCAGCGACCACAAATCTGCCCAGCATGTCTTGCTCACACGTATGTTCGCCCAGAGGAAAACGGAGAAGCGGGGAAGCGGAGAATAAAAAGAGATTGATTGAGAAAAAGTTTGTTTGTGCAGACAAGGAATGAATCCAAGTCTCAAGAGTGAAAAAAAAGGAGGTGATGAGGAACACACAGGCTTAAACACTGTTATTGTCTCCATCTGACACACCGATTTCTCAGGATTGAAACAGGCGGAAGGAAAAGGAGGAAATTACTGGAATAGAGGCTTGAGCTGAGGGAGATGTGCTGAATGTTTTGCATCGTTAAATCAGACGAGCTGGAGGCAACAGCTGATCAAGGGAACACACAGTTTCCCTAATCAGGTGTGGATAGAGTGCCGACAACCACTCAATATGTTTACACTAGAATCTAATTTATGTCTCTAATGCAGATGTAATGTCATCAAGACATGACACCCGGTGGAGAGATTGATCACAATCCAATAATCTGGTACTTGTGATGCGTGTAGTCCATGGTGTCTACATGCTGTTTAAGAAAAGGGAATTTGTGACCTTAAATGGAGATGAATTGGTGATTTAACGTGAACGGAGAACGTGAACGGAGATCTACAGTAGAAGATCACTGGTGGTCTTTGTTATCTGATAGTGTTGACAGGCGGAGGTGAGCAGGGGACAGATGAAGGATGGAACACCAAAATGTTTACCTTACAGAACCCGTATGTGCATCTCTCATGTTCCATTAGTCATGATCACACCAAATGACCCAGGTCGAGAGCAGAGTGGACACACACACAAACACACACACGGAACAGAATGTCACGTAGACACACACTTGCGTCTCGTGTTAACATTAAGGTCAAAGGTCAGCCCTTCCCCTGTGTGTTACCATGATGGAGTGTGTGTGTTAAACAGGCCCATATCGCCTCCACCGCACGGTTTGGGTGTTTTCCGACAAACACTGTGAGAGGAGGACTTTAAGGGAGTCAAGGTCACCTGAGGTCGCCTGATGAGCTGCCTGACAGCTCAGTGTGTTTCCTCTCCCGTCAGCAATATTGCAAATCGATAATTTGTGTTTTACTGACAGCAGTGATGGATCGCTGTAACCTCAAATCGACAAAGACTGAAGCTGACGCACGTCCTGCGCCGGAATCCAACCTTCCAAATAATTCTGTCGGTACTGCCTTGTTTTACATTTCATCACAAGCTCAGCCTTCTCCTCTCAGCTTCGTCTCCCTGTCTGAGTTTGGGGCCTCAACCTCCATCTTGTCTTCTCAAAATGACAGCAGAGTGTCTGACCTTCTACAGTCTCACTTCTCCTTTTTTTTTTTTTGTTCTCTTTCAGATCAGACATCAGCAAACTCGCTCAGCCATACATTTATCACTGCTGGCACTTTGGCTCGGGCCCAGCTCTCTTTTTTGTTTATACACCGTGAATGCCATTTTTAAAATCTTTATCTCTATAGCAGAATGGCAATGGCTCCGATTTGAACCCAAACAGGAAATTAAAGTAAACAAGACTTTTCCTCCACTAGAGCAAGGGTTGAGCAAACACAGGGGCTTATAAAGGGAAACAGTGGGTTTTTGAGAGATCCTGCTGTAATGTGTGCACACTCTGGATAATTCATTTCTATCAGATTACAAAATGTTTATGTTCTAAACTATAGGTGCTAAATGCTGAGATAAGACACTGACAGATGTCCAGAGAAGTGGCGTCATTGATCAGACTCAGCCCTCAGATTCTCAGGCCTGAGTCACAGCGGATGGGACCGACAGGACGCAGGCTGTGGCGGTGAGAGGGCGGTGAAGCTCGATGGTCCCGGCTGTGCTGTCATGTCTGATTCTCCCGTGTTAACAGTCAGAGAGGCGAGCAGCAGGCGGATGCAGACTCATATTTTTCCGTAAGCCTCTTCCTCTGTACACACGCCGCCTATTCATTTCCATTATAATGAGCATCTAATCACTCGCTGCCATGACACATAACACACACGCAGAGATGTAATTAATAGTCCTGTCAACGTGGAATTGTTGTTTCCTTTACAGTCAAATCAAGCAAAATATTAAAGTTTTTTCCCTTGCTGTTGCAGATACACAATCGTTTTTGAGTAGGTTGTGTTGATAAACACTGTAATCTGATACAAAAACTTATAGCGTATCTGTTTAATGGCTGTTGTCATCTTTGTAAAAACATAATCAGCCTTAGCGAAAAGAGCAAATGTCCATATTTGATATTGTTCCCATAAATCACAGCCTGAGCTGGAATCTAATCTGACCAAAATGTTTATCTGCTGCTAGAAGTGTTTAAAGTCAGCAGCAACATTTAATGGGTTATCTCATCTATCCAGTTTTGGGAATTACAGTTGTCGCCTTTCTGAGGAATCTTACAAACAAACAAGCAAACCAATCAACACACGCAGGCGCATGTTTAACCTGGGTGACTGATGTAATCGTCTCATAGCTGCTGGACGACTTCATGTCCGACACTTATATCATTGAGGAGAAACGGTTTTAGAACTGCTTATTACAGCTAAATGACCACAATCTCCACTGTATTGCAGCCATTACTCCTTTATAAATTACCACTGATTATTACTGAAGATTGCTTGCTAAGGAACTCAATCTAAAAGCCAACAGAAAACTGCAAACAGCTTGAGTCAGACTTTGAGAGACGGAACAAGTGAGTGACTCACACGCTACATGTCTGTAAGTATGTGTGTCAACTTCCTGTGGTCATTTTCAGACTTCTCATTTCTGCAAAGTGCTAGATTGCATTTTGTGCTTATACGTAAGGTGTCTATATCATTAGTTCAGCTCCCACCTGTACCCTTTGACCTCTGTGGAGGTGACAGCTGATGGGTTGTTGTAGCTCATGTCAGGCACAATGCAGCTCATTGCAGCATTGATGCAGCATTAATTTCTCTCCTGGTTTTCCAAAAAAAGGAAGTTGAAACTTCACTTTGAGTGATCTCATCTCATTGGGTGTGAGTGTGTGTGTGTGTGAGTGGAGAAACTATCTTCACCTCAGACCTTTGTCTGTTATACAACAGCCAGCACGTATGCGTGGTCTTTGCTGCTTCTTCTTCTCCGTCCTGACTCAAGGTAAGTCGATATTCAGCGCTTTTTGTTTCTCCCATACCGATTTATGTATGGGAGCTTGTGGGTGGCTTTGTGTGTGGTGGTGTGTGGGTGTGTGTCTGTGTGTGAACCCACATACTTTTCAGAGCTGTGAGCTCTATGATATCACCCAGTTACTGTAGATCTCTAAGTCCTGTTTGTCTTCTGCAGTGTGCTCCGGCGTGTCCACAGTCACTGCCGTCATCGGGCACAATGTCACCTTGCCCTGCCGCTATGACACACACGCTCACGGCATGCTGGAGGTCTGCTGGGGTCGAGGGAAGGTGCCCAGGTCCAAATGCTCCGACACCATCCTCTCGTCCTGGGACGGGGCGGTGCAGTTCAGGGAGTCCCTCAGGTATCAGCTGGAGGGTGGGCTGACGGAGGGAGACGTGTCCCTGACCATCCTGCACGCTCGGAGGAGCGACGCCGGAGCGTACGGCTGCAGGGTGGAGATCCCGGGATGGTTCAATGACCTGAAAGTTGACATAGAGCTGGACATTGAGGAAGGTAATACTTGTGTAAAACCCTCCGGGGAAATCATAAACATTGTGGCGATTAATGGCCTAAGAGTGATTTGTTTTTGTTAGCTCCCATGGGGCCTCTTGTTACCGAGAGTTACTTGCTTCCTACTGCTGAGAGACTGGGTAAGCGTTTAAAAATGGATTCAAAGTGAAATTCTATTCTATTTTCTAGACCCTGATTTATTTGCACAGTTTAAGCAGTAAGCAGCATACAGTCAGTTAGAAAGTATATTTTAACAGTTTGTTTGTGCTTCATCCCAGAAATCCAGACAACATCCACATCTGAAACAGTGGAACCAGATGATCCAGCAATGGCTTTTGTCATATCTGAGGTACATAAATAAGACATTCTTGATTTGTATTTTAGGAATTAATCACAGTTTAGAGTAACTGTACTATTCAGAGATAAGTGAGGTAACCTGAGTAAAGTATTTTGTGTTTGTATTCTTCATGTGATTGAGGTTTGAAGAGAAAAGGACCAAACGGAGTCGCATTCATTACAGTTTTCTTCCTATATTTCAGCATTCTGTACCTTTATGCACATTCTCTAACACGCACTGTATGTGTGAAATATAATTGACTCATGTTGAGCTTCATATATTTATTTATTTTTTGCAGAAAATCTCCAGCTCTTTCCTGGAAATGGAGAACATTGGCAGGATGGCAGCACTTCTCCTCCTCAGCATTATCATAATCCTCATTTTTATTTATTGTAAGTGTGTAATGGATTATAGCTTGTGACACATATGCCACAGACGATTTTTTTTTTTACACATTAGAACTGAGTGCGTCTGTTTCCCTTTTTAATATCACATACAGAGAAAATCCCTTTAACCTGCTGTCATGTTCCCTTTAACTCTGAAGCAGGGAGAAGGTCTGGGAGTAGCAGAACACACAGAGAGGCCGACACAGAGAATGTTTACGAGACTGTCAACATGCCCCACTGAGTGACAGAATTATAGAAGAAGAAAAGCACCGGCTGAAGAAGTTTGTTCATCTCCTCTTCCACAAACGGAAAGTCTTTGAACTCTTATCTGATCATCAGTAGAATTGGAAGAGGAAATCCCTAATGCAGCAGGTTGCAGAGCCCTAAATGTTGCCATGAATTGTCGATAAGATTCTCTGTGGAGAGAATAATCTCTGCTTCTTCTCTGCTTTTTTTTCCCATTGTGAAACTAATCTCATAGACATTGGATTTGTGTGGATGTGTTATATTTGTGGACACAATGCCACCTACTGGATTTTATGCATCATTATCATCTTCATGTTCCTCAGCCTGAACCTGTGCTCTGGTCAGCAGTGGAGCACATGTGAGGTGTTTTGGTTTGGTGTCTTAAAGCAGCAGTCTGTGAGGTTGTGGAGTCGGTGCTTCATGCCTCCTCCGTCCAGCTCTGCCTCCACAACTCCCACTGTTGCATGAGAAACGGGCTCAAAACTTCCGAACCTTACTTTAACTTTCATAGATTCTAAGCATGGGTGGCGCTACAGAGAACTGGTATTTTTTTAAAGAGCGTTTAATATATGCTTCCTATCCGGGTGTAATGTGGATCACTGCTACAAAACGTGTTTTCAAAAGGTTCCAAAATGTTTCAAACCTAATTGTTTGTTGTTGTTGTGCATTTTTTTAAAATGTCTTCACAGATTTCAATAAAAATTTTCCCAAAAGACAATTTTTTACTCGTTTTTAAGTATTAGAAGTTATTTATAATATAAATATAGTAAAAGTGCAGAGTTAAACAATTACTATGTCATCCATATATTTATTGTTAATGCTAGTCAAATATATTAGTTAAGTGCAGTGAGCATAGTATAATATTAATATAATGGGTAAAAATGAAACGTAGATATATATATACAAAGTAGTGTTATGAAATGTAATCTTTGTTCTCATCCTCTGTAGCAGCTCTCCCAGCTCTCCCAGCTCTCTCCATTTCCTCTTTTTAATGTGGATATTTGTCCTGTAATGAGCTGCTTTAAACATTGACCTTCAGTTTTAGTGCTGAATTATGAATTAAAATAGCAGTGAAAGCCAAATTTAATAAATTAGCTTTCAGGCCGTCAGTCTCCCCTCCGTTAGCTGTCTGACTGACCTTCCCTATATGTTCGCCCTTTTGTCAGTGCTATGAACTATTAATACTTCTTAAAGCATAATTATAATCCTCGTAAATCTAGCTGGGTGCTCCAGGCACATGTTTGGAGGGCGGAGGGGGGTGATTAAAGAGGAAGTTCTGTGCTGGTTACTAAACTTCCAGGCCAGCAGACCGACATGGTTAATCAGCAGTTTAAGGACTACAAAAGTCCATGACCCTCAAGTAACACAGACTGCTCCAATCAGCAATAAACATATCAGGGAATAAGGATTTGATAAATAAAGCCCTTTCCTATAAAAACATTGGAGACAAAACTAAAAGTGCATTTAACTAAAACAAAATAATGTTCAGAATGCATCTTTGATCTGCACAATTTCTGCTTAAAAACTGAATTTAATGACACCTATTGTGTGTATTCTGTTTCGTGTGTGTGTGTGTTTTCAGCATTACTAGCCTGTAACTACTGATCACCAGAATATACCGTCTATTCATTTAGAATAAATATATTCAGTACCTTGCTTTTTGGCACTGTCTCATTTATTTTTTTTTAGAACAAGACAACTTACCACTTCTAAGACAAGGAACCAAAACCACAGAAACGGAAACAGCTGTTTTCGACATTCCCCCTCAATCAGCAGAAGTTGTTTGTGTTTGTGCATATTAAGCACAGTGTCATGTAATTGGGAAACATTTCAAAGCTCAAACCGCACTGTGGTTTGGTTTAGTTCAATCAGTTAAACTCAAGCCTCTGGTTGATTCTGCAATAAGAAATTCCACAAAATGAGTATTTTAGGCAGCAGAAATTTGCTTATTTGTTGCTGTCTGCTTCTCTGTCTGCCTTTGGGTAAGATATTTATAATTTATCTTTTTGCAATATCAAACACAGTTCTTTCTGTAATATATATTCTACAAATTTTCCTTAATTGTGTGTTACAGGTTGTGTAGCAGCACTGAATATTGGGGCCACGGTGGGATCAGACGTGACCCTGCCGTGCACATATGATGTTCAGTATTACGGCACTCTCAGCTTCTGCTGGGGCCGAGGGGACATCCCCAACAGTGGCTGTGCCAACGAGGTCATCCAGTCGGACGGGACGTCGGTGATAAGCAGGCTGTCAGAGCGCTACCTGCTCATGGGTGACATCCATGTGGGTGACTTGTCCCTCACCATCAGGCAGGTTCAGGAGGACGACTCGGGCTCATATGGCTGCCGTGTGGCGGTACCGGGCTGGTTCAATGATCACAAACACCAGATGATCTTGACTGTAGTGCCAAGTGAGAAACACAGGGAGAGAACATGCAGCTATGATCTGTGATTGGAATTTCATTTCTTTTTTTTGGTTTTATAAGACTTTTTTCTTGTTTTCAGCATATCCTAAGCCCCTGAGGGTGCAAATAGGAGAGGTTAGAGAGAGGGCCATCACTGTTTACTGGACTCCTGCGTTTGATGGAGGCAGCCCCATCACGTCCTTTAGGATTGATCTCAAAAACGAAATGGGTAAGTAAGATCACTATATTCCTAAATTATGCAAACACTTATACATCTCAAACAGTAGAAATATTCTGGCTTGTCATACGTTAAGAACCGGCAGGGTGGATCTGTATGTTGTTGTTCACAGCACCCTGGGATGCCGCAGTGACAACCTCAGATATAAAACCAGAACTGACTGAGGCCACTCTGGTGGATTTGCATCCAGCTCAGGCCTACAACCTTCGCGTATTTGCCATCAACAAAGTGGGCATGAGTGAAGCCAGCAATGTTCTTACCATCCCCACTAAAGAAGCAGGTACAGTTTGGACATCTGTTGTTCTGATGCCTTGTAATTATGCTGATGGGGATTGATGTTGATGAATGACCTTTTCTCACCCTGCAGCACCTGACGGTCCTCCGCTGGACATGCAAATGGAAGCTCTTACCCCTCACAGTATCAAAGTCAGTTGGAAGGTAAAGCCACAGTTTTTAATAGAGTAGCCAAAGACAAACTCTTTCTGTTTGTGAACAATCTCTGATCCTGTGTTGTTTACTTTTCAGCCTCCGAGGCCTGATCTCCGTAATGGGGTGCTGCGAAGTTACAGCATTAGCTACAGGGAGTATGACCCTGTGAGCAGACAGTTCAAAAGGTGGCAGCACCAAGATATGATGGCCACGAGGGAACAAGAGAGTCTCACCCTGACCAACCTGAGGCCGTCTACCATGTACGGTGTGCTGGTACAGGCCAGGACCAACGCAGGAGTAGGACCTTCAGCAACAGAACCTCTGTGCTATACTCTGGATGAGGGTAGATCAGGAAGCGCATTTAAAAAAAATGGAAGCTTAATCATTATTGTGACACCAGTTAAAATATGCGTCAGTAAATGTATTTTCCTTTTATCCCATGTCAAGCTCATACAACTTCATCAACTGAGGCTATACAGACGACTTCAACTGCTGCAACAAAGCGACAGCATTCAACAACAGCATCCACTGCAGGTACGTGTCACTAACTCTCCAAAGTGTAAAGTTCTCCTTGTGTTTCATAGGAATTTGAATAGCAAATGTTTTTATGAACCATTTCCTAAGTTCACACAACCTCAACTGCTGGGACAATGGGAACACCTGCTGCCACAGTGTGGGGACAGAGCACAACAGGATTTGCTCTAGGTACGGTTCACATCATGTCATAATTTACTGAAATCAGGGGTGTAGAACCTATTTCACAGGGTCACTTCCCTTTTAAAGTGCTGAGTTTGTCTCTCATGCATGTCTCACAGCGCCTCCAGAACCCCCAGTGGTGCAGTTATGGGAAGTAAGAAATTACATGGTTGAGTTGTTTTGGTATGCTGGGTTTGATGGAGGCAGCCCCATCACTGGCTATGACATGGAGTACAAAGCACTGAATGGTAAGGAAAATCAAATATTATATCAATCTATCATCCATTCTTTTGGACACTTCTGTCAGCATCATCAACAACTCTAACACGACCTCTTGACCTCATTTCCCGCAGCCTCGTGGGACTCCATAAAGATGGTTTTAGACTTCAGCCCCAGCCAGACGACGGCCATGATCATGGATATTTTTCCCTCAACCTACAACATCCGCATGTTTGCCAGGAACAGTTTGGGCCGGAGTGACGCCAGCAACGTCCTTACCGTCACTATTGGAGAAACAGGTGACCTTGTTCCACTGGATTCTACCATTTTAGTTTCTTCTTGCTTCTCTCAAACGTCCCTTTAGGCATCATGAGTCACTGTGTGTTGTTGTCTCACTGTGTTATTGTCTCAGTGATTCCATTGCTATTGACGTCAGAAACAGAAGTCCTGATTTGGATTAATCAAGGCCAAAATATAAATGACCCAAGCTCCTAAATGGCTCAAGTTGGTCAGTCGCAGCATTCTAAAGTAGTTTCTTAATAATTGCAGCAGAATGTGACAACACGATAAGAAGAGCTTCTTTGTATCATTATGCTAAGAGTTGCCAGCATTCCTAGCTAGCTACAAACTAACATTGCTGCTGCAAACTAGCATTGCCCTCATGTTGGGGCACGACAAGATGACACTTTGGGACGTCTATCAACATTTTTGACACTTTTCAGTTTGAAACCACACTCTGTCGTGTTTCCCCTGCTAATTGTTTCGATATGTTTAGCCGTTTTTGAAACGTCCTTTTAGCTTGTTTTCATTGTGCTGATAGGTCACAGGGACACAGGGGCTACAGCATCTACACTTCCTCCATACACTCAGACTACTGTGAGTATGAGGCAGAAGGATTTACATTTTTATTTATCTACACATCAAGTCCAAAAATGAGTTATATCGTTGAGAATTGGCATCAAATGTTCACCTTCTTTTGTAAAACTCTCTAATAGGAGTTCGTCAAAGTGAGTGCCATTGTAGTGCCGCTGATTCTCCTTGTGCTGATCGCTGCCATAGTTACCACATGGCAACTTTGGCGTGAGTATAGCGTTTGTCGAAATTCTTGGAAAAAAATTATCTTGGGTTTATTCCTTGTTTGATTTGTGCCACTTTCTGTCAATAGGAGTGAAACACAACAGTGGCACCTTCACACCGTAAGTAGCTCTGTGTCGCATACATTCATACACTTAACCGTCTGTGGAGTGGAGCACTTAGCTTCTGTTGTCTGCAGGTGGCTGACCAACGTGCGCTTACGTTTCCGAGGTTCTGAGTCACTCCAAGAGCTGTGAGATAGCGGCGGGTAGCGAAGGAGACATAATCTGCTGCAACGTCTCTGGTAAATTGACATTGATCAGCTTTTGTTAACCGTGAAAGTGGCAGTGGAGATCGTGAAGTCGGAAGAAAATTTAATTGCTTCCTACCTGCACCTCCAAAAATCCTGTCACCCGTGAACGTGACGTGATTGACAATCAAGGTTTGAATTCACTATGATATTTTTTGGGGTCTCAAAGTTTATTTTCTAAATCAGATTTCATCAGTAGGAGGCGCTACAGAGGCGTGATGTTTTTCACAGAGGTTTCTTCTTTCTCTCCATTATAGCCATGATCTCAATTTAGCTGTTTTATTGCTGCAACACAACAAATGGCTTGTTTCATGTGTTTATGTCACGTGTGTAATGCAGTAGTACCACATATTTGCTATTGGATTCTATGATCATAAATTATAATTTTATTCTGGACTTTAAGATTGAAACGGTTTAAATGTTCCAATGTTTAAATACATTCGTGATATTTTTGAATAAACTCTTGAGGATTCATTTTATTGAATGTCAAGATCATTTAGATTTTCATGTCAGTTCAATTTCACAAATCCTTACATTTTTGTTCATTCACTCCATTCAATTTATGGCATCACTACAACACCCTCAGTATGTAAGGACTGCATCATTTAAACTCCTAAGCTTTACACTCAGTAGCTTACTTAACCTTTGAAAGAAATCTTTTTACATCATTTTTAGCAGAAACTGACATCACTGAAGGTTTTGGGACTGTCCATCACCTCTCACCACTATCTGCCAATATCAACTAACAGTCACAAGAGGGCGCCAGAGTCCCACTAGTGAGTTGACGTAAGTGATGAGTCCCTCAGACCTCACCTCATCACTGAGAGAGTCCTGAGGGGCCTCGCACCGCAGCCAGCTGGATTTGCATCCATCTGTCCTGGAAATCTCCTAATTGTCCCAATTAAGTCGATGAGAAAGAGGCGGAGATTTGATACCTCTGTGGAACTGTGAGGCATCTGCCGGTGAGGGAGTCTCCCACTAATGGGAGAGCACAGTGGGATACCCAGGCCTGTCTCTGTGGGGGTCACATGGCACAGCAGGGATCACTGTATGTATATTTATGTATATGGATGTATGGGTGAATGTTTAAATAACAGGACTTCCAGTTTTGTTCTGATCCATGGAACACCATAGTTTATTTATTCCTCACTAAAGAAGGCAGACCACTGAGGCACAGTTAGGGTCCTGTGTTCGTATACTAAAGTGTAATACTTCCTGAAAAATTTACTAATTGTCTACAGTAGTGTAAATATTGCTTGATTGTTGTTTTGCCGTGGTAACCCATCATAAACTCAGTGTTGCTGACGCACAAAGCCACTATGACTGTGGCCTGTAAACACAACTCTCCCACATCCGTCCTCAATGGACAAGAACTTCCTCTCATCTTTGGACCCCTGACTTCCGCCGTCCATTACTTCTCTCCCCGCTTCCTCTGCCTACTCATTCTGGCTTTGACCCTGCGTACACAAACACAGGAGCCTTCCTGTTTTAACGCTTTTCCCTCCATCTTTACACCTCTTCATCCTGCGTTGTGCTCATCGGTCGTTCCCTCTGTCAGCGCTCTCCTGATTACGCTGATAAACACAAGAAAACAGGCAAGGAAGGTTGTGGGGAGAAGTGGTACGATGACTTTGATGAGGTTGCTTTGATTGACCACAGGGCCAAAAACAAGTACACCAACCATCTCCACCCCCAACCCTACTGGTTCCCCACGGACCAAGCCGCCAAACAAACAACCAGAGCCAAAGCAGGAAAAGGACCATCAGGAATTGTGACACAAATGCAAGCAGCTGATCTCTGACACACAGTTGATCTACGATATGTGTCATAGCCCCAACAATTTTGTCATTTCATTCATAACATCGACTGGGACCAAACATCCTTGGTCCATATATCTGCTGTGCAGAGCTGTGACAGCTGTGTGTGTAAAGGCTCCAGTGTTACACAGCAGGTGGGGGGCAGAGGGAGGGAATGTAGGCTCATAATAACGGCAGTATTAGTATTAAGGACAGAGTCAGCGCTGTAATAAATCATAAACTATGACTGTGGCCACATCAAGGCAACAGCACTCAGGAAGTGCAGATTTGAACAGTACCACACACACCAAAGGCTGAGCTCTGCAGGAGGGGCTGGTCTCCAGGCCTCGTCGCCCGAGAGCGGATGCATGTCCCTGGGCCTGAGGAGCTGCCAGATGTTGGCCCTTCTGCTGCTCCGTATGAACTTGTGAACAGCACAGCAGATGACAGTATTGAACAGAGCAGAAATGAAAGGAGCAGGGAGTTGAGGTGGAACAAAAAAGGGAAGGGGAGCACAGAAGCGGTTTTAGTGAATCAGTGATGAAAGAGGCACTAATTGATTCAAGTCTTTCTGCAGACCCACTAAAAACTGAGACGGCTCAAAGGAACTTTTCATCTTCTTATGGCAATAACGTGCACGTCACTGTGCAAATGAGAAATGAAAAACAAGCCGATTATGAAATCATCGACAGAAGTAATAATTGTTGAGCAAAATATAAAAAATCGCTATAAATTTGAGATCTAACAGAGGATTTTGTGTGTGTGTGTGTGTGTGTGTGTGTGTGTGTGTATATGTGTGTGTGTGTGTGTTGACGTGATTAGCCAACCTGAGCCAGATGGAAGACAGCGCACATGTTTGAAGGTCAGGCATAACAGTTACCATGGAGACATCACCAAGTAAGCCAAGTACAAGGTCCTAATACACTGTTGCCTTTCCGAGGGTCCTGCATTAGCCCGTGTGTGTGTGTTTACTTACGTCTTGGTAATTGTGCGTGTGTGCATGACGGCATCTAATGTTTCCCTGCATTCTATGTCTACATACAGAAGTTAAATGAACATTAATAGCACAAGGAAATTTAGGAACTCTTCTTTTTTATCACATAATATCCATGAGCAGAGCACAGATCTGACCCCAAACATGTTTTTGTTAAATCAAACGTTAAATTAGCACTTATTTGTTGTACACTGTGTGTCTCTGTGTTGCCTGTGTATTGGTCTGAACACTTACAGAGCTCTCACTCCTGTAAAACACTGAGTAAACTGAACGCATTTAGAAGAAATATCATAACATGCTATTACTGAGCAGATCCTGAGCTCGGTGGTAAATTTCAACCTTTTGAGAGGTCTAAGTTTCCATAGAAACGCACTAGACTTTATATCGATGAAGCGAGTTTATCAAATGCTGGGGAAAAAAAAGAAGCATTTGGCAGCCAGTCATTGAGGACAGAAATAGCTATACTGACATGCTTGTTGCCTCCCTTTGCACACCCATAATCCTTAATGCTCGCAGATATTTTCCATAAATGTTTGAGCGCCACAAAACCCATGTACGATTCATATCACACGTCACCCCTCATTCAGGCGGCATTAATGTCAGAGCTTTGAACGGAGGCACGGCTCTTAATCTGTTTAAATGTGCCTCCCGTCTCTCCCTCAGCGCCACTGACTCCTGCTTTTTCTAACACATCGAAGCCCAGAGGCGAGATCTAGAAAGGGAAGGAATCGGTGGCGGCGGCGGCATATTTGGAAGACCTCCACGGTCCTGGCAGCTGAACACAGTGGAAGTCTTGGATCTGTTTAGGGGATTGGACCAGCTGAGCTCTGCCATGGAAGACAAGTGGCTGGCTGTGTTCAATGGAAGAGAGAGTGTGGAGGGATGGGAGAGGTAATCACATCAGGGGATTAGTGGCTGTTATTAATGGAGGATAAAGCTCGATATGCTCTCTCTTTCTCTCTTTCTCTCTCTCTCTTTTCCTCTCACATGCACATCCATCCATCTATCTATCTATCTATCTATCTATCTATCTATCTATCTATCTATCTATCTATCTATCTATCTATCTATCTATCTATCTATCTATCTATCTATCTTTTATCTATCTATCCTTGTCTGTCAGTTGGCAAATTCAATTACACGGCAGCTTCTACTCTCCTTATCCGACCTCTGGCCCGCGGCAATGCGTTATGATTTTGGTTTGTAATATTCTCGCTACCTACTTCATGAGGGAGAAAAATGATCTGCCCCTGTGTGCGTATCTGTGTGTGTGTGTGTGTGTGTGTGTGTGTGTCTGTGCGTGTGTTGTGTTGTGCTGGCATGCCACCCCGTGAATGATGGCCATTCAGTGGCGAACAAACAAGACATTTGTCTAAAGTCTTGCATCACCTCGGGGAAGACTGTGTGGAAATGTGCTTTGCCAGGTCATCTTTTGTTGTTATTCTCCGTCTGCCTGTGACTCGCAGGATTCCAAAACTTCATAGCGAGACCTGTCCCTTCCAATTCCTACATACATGAATTAGCATCATAATGCGCACACACACACACACACACATAAATATGCATGGATACTCTGCTGTGTGTGTGAGTCAGTCAAAAATGATCATAAAAGAACACATACACAGATACACACACGCACGCACAGGCAGATGACAGTCACAATGGCTTCTCAGTGTGAAGATGTATTGGCCCGGGCTAAAGAGGCACATTTGCAGGCTCTTTCATCAGCGAGCGAACGCCTCAGCCGAGCACGGAGCCACAAAGACACCAGCGTCCCACCGTGAGCCGCAGACACGGCCGCGCCGCAGTTTCATCATCTGAATGGAGTTTCACAGCAGTGGCAAGGAAACCAAAGTCCCCGAGCCCTCGCATAACGCCGGAGGACTCTGGAGGTAAGCGACATGCCGGAGCGGCTCAGAGGCGACGGAAAAATAAGCAAATAGACAGAATCCACATGCAAAGATTGAAAACTAAAGAGAGGGAAGCAGAGAGTTTGAGGCGAAATATATTCAGGATTATGGACTTTTTGTTTCCCTTCTGTGCGGATGAATATGCTTGCCACTCGTACATGCAACTTCTCCGCTTAACAAAACAAACAGATCCTGAATTATGATGTCGTTACTTAAATAAATTGGTACTTTGTGACACGTTTTAGTCAACAGTGTAAGAAAGAAGTAAACAATGCTAAAAGTACAGCTGTCATCACCCTGCATTTCCACATAGCAGCATGTTTCAAGTTGGGCCCTATGAAGACAGGGAGCTGAAGACCCTGTGGGGATACACGCACACACACACACACACTCACACACACTCACGCGCCGATCTCTCTGTCTTTCGGCTCTGTGCTCATAATCACATCCTATCCCCCTGTCGTTCCATGCACGCTCACACACGCACACACACACACACACACACACACACACACCCTGCCTCGCTTCACACAGTGGAGGGAGAGAAAGGAGAGATCCTTCCAAACGCTCTCTAAGATTAAGGCTTTGTGTTTTACATGTGTTATCGTTGCTTCCCTTCGTTATCCCCCCCGCTTTTGTCTCAGCCTCCTCCTCTAATTAGAATCTTGTCCCTTTCATTCCTCCACGCTCCTTTCTTCCACCTGTGAGAGCGAGGAGGGGAAGAGCACGGAGCGGGAGGAAGAAGAAGAAGAAGGAGAAGAGGAGGAGAAGAAGAGGGAAAGAACGGGTAGAGGAAAGATGAAAAGCGCGCCACACGGAGCGAGTGGCGGAGTGTTCTGGAATGTGACGTCTGGGGGGAGGATGAAGGCGCTTGTCACGTCTCATCACACAAACGTTCGCACACACACAAACACAGCCTGACTGTGGCACGGAGACACACAGTCCCGCTGAGCTGAGCTTTGAAGAAGAGGGTGCAAAGGAGAAGAAAGAAGAAGAAGGAAGAAGAAGTCACCGCGTTGGATGTTTCATTTTGACCCATATTTGTCCTGATGCATAAATCAAACAGGCGCTGAGGAGCCCGGTGCCTGCGTCTCCACCAGGCGCTGGAGACAATGAGCAGATCCACCCTGATGCACACACCACTGGTGGCCAGAGCTGCAATTAGGAATGGCAGCACAATAAGCACAATAGAATTCTGTGTAGCGAGTTATGAGGCCGGCGAGCTTTGATGCTGCTGTTATTACAGAAATGCGAGCGGCTCTAACAAGCATAAAGTCCTGACCTCTCGCTCTCCCTCTGTCTCTCTCTCTCCCTCTGCAGTTCTCTCTCTTTTTCCTCTGCCTCCAGCCAGGCACGGCGCTGTCTGTCCCCCGGCCCACGGCGAGGCCTCCTTGGATGTTTATGTGCGAGGTGAGGGCAGGCTGGCACGGCGCCTATGTGTGCGGTCAGGGCGTGTTTACATCTGTCTGGCCCTGGAGCCTGGGGCCTGGAACCTGGAACTACGCGCCGCTGCATCCTGGACGTCACCCAGGAGACGGTAGCAGAGACCTGGGGACCGGAGTCTCACTCAGTCTCAGACTGTAGCAGGTCGGTCTCTGATGAATGGCCTACAGTCTCACGCAGACACGTATGTCCCCTCACATAACGTCCATACTGACCCCTTTATCCCCCCGTGCTGCTGTTAAAGCCACACGTCTTCTGCTGCGACACACACACACACACACACACACACACACACACACACACACTCACCACAACGAGGACAACAAGTCCAGCTGCAGTACATGAATCCAAATACTGTACAGTGCAAATTTGAGCTCCTACTTAAGTATTTCTAGACTTAATACTTTTCATTTCTCCATATTAATGCACATTTTTCTCATTACATTTACATGATCCCTGTATTTATTAGTTACTTTGCACCTTTTACATTAAACATAAGATTAGAATAGAATGATACTGCTTATATTACGTTTTCTAATCTCCCTTCTGTTCCTTTCCTTCTTTTTTTTGTATAATTATTTAATCCAGTTTTCCTTGCTTGATTCGTTCAAACTGAAGCCTAAACTCTTTTACTCGGGACATTTTACTGCTCAGTCTAAGACTTTAGCTTGTTATGAGTATGATTGCGGTAATGCTACTTTCCACTTCCTGCCGTCTTCTCATAAAACAAACTCCAGACTCTGATCTCTCTGATTGAATGTCTGTATGTTAGGCTTTAGGATTTGTGTGTCTGAGATATGTTTAACATGCACTAATCCGCCTCAAGCAGGGAATTCAGCGGTTGCACTACACGACAAACAGTGTGATCTGTCTTTTGTTTCTGATAGCTGATGAATATGCATGCGGCCCTGAGAGTGACGGAGTTTGGGGTGGAGGGGAGGGGGAGTGTGTGGAGGGGGGGAGGGGGGGGGACTTGGTAGAGCGTCTTAAACAATGGAATTTCATCTGTGTGACATGCATCCACCGCAAGGCTGGGATTAAAAACAACACAGAGGGGGGAGAAAGAAAACGGGAAAAGACAGAATGAGGGAAGAAGGGATAGAGAAGGAGAGGGAAGTGATAATGATTCTCTCCTTATCTATAGAAGAAACAGAGGCCTCGGGTGGAGGGGGGGGGGGGGGGGTGAGGAGAGAGGATGCAGCGGTGGAGTGGGGAGGGGAGGGAAGGGGGGGAGCGAGCGAGCGAGCGAGCGGGTCGTCAATCCCATGTATTTAATTTCTTCTGCTGTTAGTGAATCATCAAGGGGATCATCCAAGAGCGGATCAAAAGAACGAGCAGGCGAACGGGAGGAAAAGCAGATTATCGCAAAACCAGGACAAAGGAGCAGCGACTCTAAGACGATCACAACTCCTCTGTCTCCACGTTCTCCTTCTCCCTCTCTCCCCCTTTTGCTCTCTCTCTCATCCCTCACCCCTCCCTCTCTCTCTCTCTCTCTCTCTCTCTCTTTCTCCTTTTCATCACAGGCAACTCTTGTAAAAGGCACAGACGTAAACAAGATGTCGCCATGACAAAACCGAGTAATTTCACACACAAACACACACACACACACACACACACACATCGGCCAGATCAAGTTCATCATGCAACAGGAGGTCGGACTCTTGCCCCCTCTTGATAACTCCAAAATGAACTTTGTGTGTGTGTGTGTGTGTGTGTGTGTGTCTGTGTCTCTCTCTCAGTCTTGTCCTGTCATGCATTGTGAGCAGGCCGACCAGTGGTTTAGTCTGGAACCTGTTTTGGGTGAGACTCACACTGTCTGACTTTGGCTTTGTGAAAACCCCGCAGATCAGAGCAGCGGAAGTCCAGTCAGCGCGTCCGTCTTTATTTTGAATGGTTCGGTCGCATGTTTAAAGTAAAAGCCCCCGATCTGGACGTTATATCCCAGTATAGCCATAGCATCGTTCCCCTCCAGTAGCGTTGGTTTGCGGTGGTGTCTGAAGTGTTTCAGTGCAGTATTGTTGTTGGCTTCGGCACTGCTGCTCCTGTTTGTCTGCCAGTGAGAGAGGAGCATTATGGGCCGTATCTCAGCGGTGTCAACTCAGACTACAACACTGTGGTGTGAGTGTTCGTTTCAGGAGGAATTGAGATTGCAATGTGTGTGTGTGTGTGTGCGTGTGTGTGTGTGTGTTCAGAAAAGGTGGGTGTATGGAAGCCCAGGCCAGGTCAGGCTTGATCTGCGCTCCAAAAGACAAACGGGCAGCCGAGAGGGTCTGGCTGCGTCCAGTTAAAACAAATATAAGAGGCCTCAGTGATTCTGCTCTAATCCCATTCCACATTTCACAGACCCCCCACCCCACCCAACACTCCCTCCCTCCCTCTCCCTCCCTCCCTCTCTCCCTCCCTCTAACCCCCTGTGTCACTGTTTCTGTCACTCTGCCCAAACCGCTGCAGCTCCTCCACCAAACCCTCTCATACCTGGCAACCCTCACATGAAAGATTGATATCTGAAATGGATGGTGTGTGTGTGTGTGTGTGTGTGTGTCTGAGTGTGTGTGAGTTTTAAAGCCTGGTTCCCTTCCAAAGTTCCTTCTAAAGTCCCCACCCTCCCATCACTTTTGCTCCCCCATTAAACGAGAATGAACCCAAGTCTGAAAAGTCAAGCGGTGTCCAGCCAAGCTCGCGGATGGTTGATGGTCAATATTGACCCTGGGCTCCATGTCTCTCTGTGGAAACAAGCAATACACACCCCTAACCCTCCTCTGATGTCACCTCCACTCGCTCACACTGAGGTATAGGACCACTTCGCCCGGCAGAGGCTTGACCTCACCGCTGACCCCGGTCTGGGTATTTTCTCATCCTCGTGCTGGTGAAGAACAGGGTCATGGAGGGTGTCAATCTGTTCCCAGTTGTGCGAGCCAGCTGCGGGTGATGGATGGGTGTGAGATATTGTCACTGATGCTTGAGTTTGAGGGCGCGCCGTTCGCCGCTCTTTGCCAAATGACGACGACAAAGCGAATCCTCGTGGCCGCGCTCTGTATCAAAAAGCTCCGTTTCAGCTTTGGGGGAGAACGTAAAACGTGAAGTATGTGCACACAAACAGCACACACACCTCACATTGAAGGAGACACACTGCCTCCTGACAGTTATTTGCTAGTTTTGGTCTCTGGGTGCTCTGTCTAACTTTCCTGTCTCTCTTCTTCTACCCAAATTACCCCAGAGGACTGAGCGAGTGTAAACACAACGGCTGAGAAAAGGCTCGCGACACTGCGCCTGTTATTGTGCGAAGCAGCTCTCCTTTCCGTCTGTCTCTCCTCTGTTTATCTGCGGCTTGCATGATTCCCTGTTTGTCAGCCATCTGCGTTCTATAGAGAATGCGCGGATGCTTTCCGTGAACGCGCGTGCCTCGCCGAGCGCTGTGAGCATTGTGCGGGAATGTTACAGCTCACAGACATGCGAGGCCCGAGGTTTAAACTCAGAAAAGCTTGTATTACAGAAGGGTCAGCTGCTCTTTTAGTGCATTACAGAGAAAATTATACTGCTGCAATAATGAGAGTGGCTGTCCTCAAAGGGCTGGGAGGGAGGGGGAGGGGGTGAGGGGGTGTGACTGCATATGTGAGCGTAGGAGTTTGATATTACATGGAGTCATTTCAAGTCCCATCAATTATCTACCTCACTGGCTGAGGTGAGGAGCTGCCAGCCTCCAGGCGTGAGCACGGACAGATAGATGGAGGGAAGGAGGGAAGGACAGAGGGAGGGATGGATACACCTGAATCGGCTGTAGCCAAGTATATGTCAGGCCACGCATGAACACACACATACACCATAATCACAGATGTCCCCGGTTTGCATCAAAGCCCCTAATTTTCCCTGTTCGCATCTTATAACTCCGCCCCCTCGGCCCCCCCTCCATCGCAGTCCCACACTGCACCTGCATTCAATATGCGCCCCCTGCACTGCCCTCTGCACCACATCACACACACTGTATACACACACACACACACACACACACACACACACACACACACACACACAGAGTTTGGCAGAACCTGCTGGTATGTGTGCGGGCCTCGTCACCAGCCTGTGTCATGTGTCCACCAAACAGGCTCCACACATGAACACCCCCCCCCCCCCCCTCCCCCTCCCCTCACCCTCATTACGACAGGATATCCTGTACATTTTACATTTCCTTCAGTTGTGCAGCAGATGTGCTTGGCCAGAGCAAAGAGAAAGAGAGTCGGTTAATCAATCAGCGAATGAAATATAGGGAGATATCGGCTCGCATCCTCTTCGTCACAACTGGCTTGTCCAAAGGCTCAACCTGAACGCATCTTTGCTTTAACCTGGCGATCAACAAAACGGTGTGATACTCACCGTTTCTATCTGGCTAAAGATCTCCAACTCTTGCTCTTGCTTACCGTCTCACACACACACACACACACATACGGTTGCACTCTACTTAAAATATCATTTGTTTACACCCCCCCCCACCAAAAAGTCCCGATGTTGTGGAATGCGCGGGGGGAGCAGCGCTCTGAGCCCCAGTGTGTTTGCAGCCCTATAAATAAAGGTGGTGGTGGGGAGTGCGGTTGACCATAATGACACAGGCCCTGTTAAACCCTTGGCGCGCTCTGTCTGTCTGTCTGTCTGCTGCTCCCCTTACCAATCAATGCCACTCCCATCCACACACACACACACACAGGAACGAGCACAACGCACACACACACACACACACACACACACACACACACACACACACAAACACGCTCGCACAACAACACGCTTTCAGATGAGATGTGGGTCAAGAGTTCTTGTTTTCTGTGTCCGTCTGGACTGCGAAACCATTGTGAGCGCTGACAGCATATTACATAATTTCAGCTTTTTAAACAAACACGAGGCTGACAAGGACGCCTGGAGCTCAGAGAGAGAAGCGCTGATGTGTGTTTGTCTGTGTGTGTGTGTAGTGGTACTTGGGGTCCGTATGTGGTGTGTATACGTTCCCACAGGGGTCAGATGTAAAGAGAAAGGTACTTTTTAGGTCTTGCATGGTGATGCTGGCCCGGTTTCTTGGTGGCTTTTGAGTTTTCAGAACCTATTTGACACGTTTGCCCCTCATGTGTAGCAAAGTCTACACTCAGTCAGACCCCATGAGAGTGGCAGGACTCTCTCTCTCTCCCTCTCTCTCTCTCTCTCTTCTCCTTTCAGTATTCCTCACTACGCGTATTTTCATTTCTGTGGCGCGCATGTTCACTCGCTAAATCTCCATCTGGCTGCTGTGAAACCAAGTTCACAGCATTGGAGTCGAGATGTAAACACACATTCACACAGTGTTCTCTTTCTCGCTAAGCTGCAGAGACAGACATTTACCAAACTGTGCTGTATGTCGCGTATCTGTACCAGCCAAGAGCGGGTTTTAACGGTGCCACGGTGTGTGTGTGTGTGTGCGTGCGCGCGAGTGTGTCTGTGTGTGTGTGTGTGGCAAATGTGTAAGTGCACACAGGCATGAATGTGCATGTACGTCAGCCAAGATTCTCTTTCTTACACGTAGAGCAGAGCTGCTTTAAGGAGCGAGAACAACACCACAAATTCTATACTCTCTGCTGCATGGTACAATTTGTTCCAAAGCACTTGCAGTACAAATCACAGCCAGGCAGCCAACTATAGCTAGCTCCGTCTATTACCACCAACAGGCCCGCTGCCAACACAAAAAACACTTCCAACACTTTTAATACCTTGTTTTCACCCAAGCAGTTTTTCACTCCAGCTTATAAAAGCCAAATGACAATAACAATAGCATGTACAAGGAACTTGGCTTTTTTTGCCATAAACTGAAAGCTCCTTAAAGCTGCTGTTATTGCAACAGGCCAGTGCTCCTTGTTCCCCCCCCCTCCTCATCCCGTTGTGGCTTGGCACGGGAGGCGTGCGGTTTCGGCAGGGTGAGACTGGGTAGACGATGGAACACGGGCGAAGGGTTTGATGTTACAACTGCCGTTTGTCTGTGCTGGGCAGCGATAGCGCGCCGTGATTACAAAGCCACTTACGCTGTTGCTTTTCCGAGGCAAAATGACACACATTCACAGCCGCATTAGCTTTGGCCACAGGATTGTTGCAAACGCGCTTCAGAGTCGAATGATTTTCCCCTACAGTAGACGAGGGCTGATGGGAGGAAATTGCTGGAAAGTGTCAGGTTAGTGTGATTGCCCCTCGTCCCTCAATCTCTCTGGTCCATTTATCTCAGCAGCACTAATGTCTTTTAATGCATCTCTACATGATGAAAGTTGACCGGCTGCTGCTTCATGCTCCATTCTCCACTATTCAGCCCCCACATTCCAAAGCCTTCCCCGTGCGCCACTGGGCCCTGTTACATTAAACATTCAGGAGAAACAAATGAAAGACTCTCTTAAAAGCACTAACCAATAGGCTTTTACAAGGCTACAAGGCTGCATTCGAATAAAAAGCCAGAGTAAAGTGGTCTAGACAGCAGGAAATCCAACTTTGAAAGCATACAACAACTGGAGTTAAATGTTGTCCCCTTTGGTGATGGTGAATGCATTGTAGTGTACCATATATATACTCATTGTCTTTATTGCTTGCAGAAATTGAATTGGTGCCACAGAGATGCAATATTCAGATCTTAAGGGGCTGGCAGGGAGCGGCTGCTCGGCCATAAAGACAGATGAATGAAGGATGGAGAATTTGTGGCGCGTTTGATGAACAGTGATGTATCATCGCACACTTTGACTGTCTGCAACGCTCAGGATCAACTCCAGTTAACCCAAACAGGGGCGATGATCAATCTCACCAGGGAAATGGGACAAATATGAGATTCCTCATCGCTCTCAGGTTAGAAATGACATTAGTGTTGCTCTCTGTCCCTCCTGTCCGTCTGTCTGCTTTCCCCTCGAGTCCTCTAGGTGTCAGTAGAGATGTTCCCGGGCCGCGCAAGGCTGATTTATCTGGAGTGTGTGTGTGTGTGTGCGTGAACGTGGGGTGGGTGAGTGAGTGTGTGTGTGTGTGCGTAAAAAGTGAAGCGATGATCTTCCCCTGTGCACTGACAGCCTCAATCCAGTTGCCGTGGTGATATCATCTCCCAGGTGCATCAGTCACACACACGCACACACGCGCGCGCGCACACACACGCGCGCACGCACACACACACACGCACACACACACACACAGTCTGCCTCCTCCCTCACATGCCTCGACACACACAGCTGGCTGTTTGCGTCCCTTCCCTGCAGCCTTCAGACAGCCGTCATTAACACCGGCGTCCCTGCGCTGCGGCTCCTGCGCGCCGCTCTCGCTCCCTCGCCGCACATCCGCCGCCGCCGCCGCACGCCGCGTTTCCCCGTTTGCGCAGGTGTCCAGCCCACCGCCACCTCCTCCACCTCCACCTCCTCACTCTCCACCGCCCATCTCACCCACCGGCCCCTCCGCGCACTCGCTAATGAGAGTGAAAATGAGAACAATGGGGAGAGGAGCGCCGGGGCCCCGCCAGCTCATCTGGGCTCCGTTGATCTTGTTAATTGCGTCCGCGGATGCGCTCCGCTCCCTTTGAAGTGTGTCTGAAGAGCGCCGCTTCAGAGACTGGCAATTACCGCACATCATGTAATTGCTGCAAGACAGGCAGCCATATGAGAGAACTCATGTTACTGTATGTGTGCGTCAGGGCGTGTGAGTTGACAATGCCAGTGTATGTGTGTGTGTGCGTGTGTGTGTGGAGAGAGAGAAGTTTGATGATGGGCGCTGCTTGTCTTCCAAACCTCCCGCCAACCAGCAACACCTTGAGATCCAAACCCTGGCGGCTTTGATGGCGTTCAGTAAGATGACGACTTACCACTTTGTTAAACATCAATCTGCACGGATCAAAAGAATCCCTCCCCTTTGGAATTCAATTAATCTGTTTATTCTCACCAAGTGCCATCGCTGTGGTTTGGACTTTCGTCTCTTGTTTACATCCTCGCCGCCTGCTTCTGAAAGTTTCGGAGGAGTTTTGTGAGTCTTTGTGGCGAGAGCTCTGTTGTGTCTCCTCCAGTCAACCTGCCTCACTCTCACTTCCAGAGCCACTTTGGACCCAAACAGGCCCGGCTGCACGCGGGTTCAGGTCAGATCCGGCGCACAGATGAGGGTCCAGGGGCCGAGCCAGAGGTCGTCTGCACCCGAGTGGAGATGCTTTACACCAGACAGGTGATGAGCTGAGTGGAGCGGTGGAGATGTGAGTCCTGAAAGCAGACATGAGCACTTTACTGTGAACGACCTGATGAAGAGGAGGACTGACTCTACAAATCATCACCATGTCTGTCTGTCTGTCTGTCTGTCTGTCTGTCTGTCTGTCTGTCTGTCTGTCTGTCTATCTATCTATCTATCTATCTATCTATCTATCTATCTATCTATCTATCTATCTATCTATCTATCTATCTATCTATCTATCTCTCTCTCTCTCTCTCTCTCTCTCTCTCTCTCTCTCTCTCTCTCTCTCTCTTTAGGGTTCCCCTCTTGTTCTGTAATGTATTTCAGAAGAAAGAAAGCTCACTGTTCTGCACAAAAGAACGAGCAGAAATAATCTGCCAACCTGCTCAGAGCTGCCAAGCCTCTCATCACTCCTCTTCCCCCCCTCCTCCCTCCTCCCCCCACCTCCTCCCTCCTCCCCCCTCCCCCCTCCCCCCTCCCCCCTTTTGCCATAAATCAGATAATGTTACAGTAGCACGCCGCTGCTGTGCTTTGTGAGAGATACAGATACGGCGCGGCAACCCTGTGCTCCCACTCCCACGTCTGAACACAATTGAAAGTTGTATAGATGAAATGTAGCACTCGGGGCTAAGTACAGCTGTAAGATAAATACTGCACCACATACTGCTGTGATGACAGACAGGGATTAGGCTCCGTGTGATAGACGAGAGCTATGCACACATTCAAATGCACACGCACACACACACACTAGTTTGCATAGAGGGGGTGGGGGGGCGAGTGTTAGGTCCTCCACAACTACAGAAACTTCCCCTTTCATAACAATAAAACAGTTTTAGTGCAGTAACTCAAGGCCGCAGCAGAACTCAGGAAGGACACAGAGCCGATTTTGAGCTTTTGTGTTTTCTACCTCTGATGGTCCAAGCGGTTCATTCGCTTCTTCCTCTGCTTCTGCATCTTTACAAAGACACTCCTGCGTTTCTCTGCTTATTCTGAGTCAGACGATCCACAAACCTCTCATATCTTCTTCTTTTTGTTGCTAAACAATCTAAAGCTGTGCCTCCATTCAACTTATGTCACTGTTGCTCATCTAGCCGCTGCCTTTTATGAGGATCCTTCGAATGCGGCCTGCGGTTTGAGACAATTTGAAGGACGCAGACGCCACACAGCTGCTGTGTCCTTCATGGAAACTATTGCTATTAAACCAAAACAGTATTTTATTTCTTCTGTCATACAAATAAGTAGCAACAACTCTTTAACTTGAACTCTTTAAAGTTGACGTGAACAAACAAGTCCTGCGTGATGTCATGTCAGTCACTCTCACACCACACAGAGATATCAAAGTTCTTTCTTGTTTTTGCACCTAATATGGTCGTATCGTTGTATGGACAAGCGACATAACCTGACCTGTCTAGTGTTTAATGTTTGCGTATCCAAAATCTAGTTCACTTCCTTCTAAAGACTTCCTTCCTTCCACCTGCTTCCCCGTCAACGAAAACCACTCTGCTCTTCCTGCTGACATGGAATGCAGTTCTGCATGAGCGAGGCCGTGTCCACTCTTCTGTTTTGTTCACATCAAGTTTTTTTGTATTGTTGTACAACAATTCTTTGATGTGAAGCAGCAAACGATTTCACGAGCAGAATTCCACTAAATATGGAGAGAAAACAGTGGATGGAGACGATTTAACAAAGTGAAATAACTTGTGTGCCGTGTCAGATTCATAGCTCCGCTCCAAAAGTAAAGATCTCTGCGCCGAGCTTCTTCACACATTGTTCTCGCTGCAAAAAACGAAGAAAGCGCAAGGTCGCGCCGCTCCGACTCCACACATCTGTTCCATCTCGCCAACTTTCCTCAAAGTTTGGCCAGACGAACGCGCAGTTAGCAGCTAAAGCCTAAGTGCTGAACTCACTGGAGTCACAACCCTGACATGAAGCGTGGGTTTGCACAGCCCTGCAGACTGTGGCAGCCGTGGAAAAAACACACACACTCTCCCAAACCGGGCTCATGGTATAGATAGGGCGCTCTGTTTATTTCTGTGGATGCTTGTTTTTATGGCACATTTACGGTCTCTCTCTCTGTCTGTCAGACGGCCGGCCGGCGGGG